>NW_024040263.1:32996929-33544429 GCF_014851395.1 Micropterus salmoides | reverse complement strand
ATCTGCATGGAGATAAGGACATGCAAATAATACTAATTCCACTCCAGTATAGATTTGAGTGAATTGAGAGCAAGTAAGAAGGAATTGTGATTTATTGAATGTTTTGCAACGCTTGATTTTTACAGCATGTCAAAGTAGACGTATCCCTTGTTGTAAAGGAGTGTATGTTCAGTTTTGGGCATCATGCCACTTTGAGTTACCAGGTCCATTTGTCAGAGTTATAGACCGTAATATTGGCCTTGACATGTCATAACGTGGCCCGCTGTGGCAGCCTGCCAAGTTTAGGCAAGTATCTTGTATTCCTGCTAGTTTGCAGGCTCCACTTGTGTATTATCTGACCCCCCCCCCACACTCGAACATTGAGGCTGCGTTTAATGAGCTTGTTCAAAGAATAGATTTTCTTTGAAGTTCTTATTTTGCAGAATGTTTGGCTACTTCAAGGCCGTGAAAAAAAGTGGGTAGAAAATGACCACAGACTTTTTCAGGATGGCATGATCAAGATTGTTTTCCATACTTTCCAGATAAAAATACACATTAAACAGATTACATTAAAAAGAAAAATCTGATTTAGGAAATATGTTAATGATTTTGTTTAAAACAGTACTTAATAAAAATGATTATCAATTATAAAAACACTGAAACACTTTAATGACTAGTCATACTGTTGCAGAACAATCATACATGGTTAAAGGATTTATCAGTGGGATATAACTGATTTGATAGGCTGATGCATGTGACCTGTTACAACCATAGACGCATGAGAAGTGGGCGTAGTCATGGTGACGTCACCCGTTGGTTTGTGGACTGCAGTTTTGAAGCCTCGAGTTTGGCCAATAGAGCGCCGCCATGTTGAGTTTTGGCCCTAAAGCCTCCCCTGCTTCCTGGTCTCAGTTCCTCTAAACGGGACCATAATTTACTAAATGAACATCATGCTGTGTTGAAGAAGACTTGAAACTAGCGACTGAGACCAGAAACTCATCAGGAAAGTGTTTACTGAGGGAATAAATCAGCTGACAAGTAGAAACATTTTGCCGTTATTTCTAAAGGTGTGTTCACACTGAAAGCGAAGTTCGCCTCGCTTTACTCCCGCGAGTTTGACCGCTGGACATTTTGAGTCTCCACACACAAAACGATAAGCGAATAAACGCAACCCGCAAATACTAGAGCTATATGAACCCAAAGTAAACCTTTTGCTGTGATTTAATTGCAATAAACGGATAAAACTGATGACAAAATAACTACGATATGATGCGGATATGTTAGACAAATGAATTAATGCTTTGTCAGGTCTGTCAGCAGGACAACAACCAGTGTTTTCCATACGTTCATTTATTTGTGGCGGCCTGCCACAATATCAACGCTGACCGCCACAGATTGATTTTCATTTTTATTTTATTTTTTACTTGGCCTATTTAGAATCGCGTTTGATTGCAGAGCGCCTTAGCGTATTCGCGCAGCCCGTCCTCTTGCTCGTCCCTCTTTCTCCCTCTCCTTCATGAACACCGCTGCACAAGTCTGTCCAACACAACGCTGTCGATGTCGGAGACCCAGCTTAAAAAAGTTATGGGCAAGCATGTAAGGAGCCTAGCTAATAAGGAGAGCTAAGTTAATGTTAGAAAACACCTGGGTTTTCGAGGCTAGCACGCTCTATATAGGTGGAAGTCAACATCTGAACTTATTGCAGGATTTCCGTATGAAAGTGGTTGTGTTTTGGATTATGTTCGCTCATGAGTTCAAGCGAGCACGCGGTACGAGTACACACCTGGTTGCAATCTTTAAACCGCACCGCTAGTGGTCGCTGAAAACTCCATAATGCCCCTTTAATGGAACCGGACTTCTTTTTGCAACCATCAGAGTTACCCCCTGCTGGCCGTTCAATAGAATGCAGGTTTAACACTAGAACCGCCAACGGGTCAAATTTACCCGCGGCTGTTTTTTGATTGTATGTATCTTTTTTTCAATATAATATTCAAGTCCCCCAGTCTCTGACTTTTCCTAAAAGTGTGTTATATAGCATGGCAAAAATGTAAATATAAAGATCGATAAAAAAAATTGACATTTATACCTATAAGCGGCAGCGGGTAAAATTGACCCCTATGGAGAATACAGTCATTTCAGCGCTGTTCATGTCGTGTGTTTAGATAAACATTCTATGTTGCTATTGGATACGCCTTTCCCACTACATTTACATATATTCATTTAGCTGACGCTTTTATCCAAAGCGACTTACAATTGCTTTGTCAGAGGTCGCACGCCTCTGGAGCGACAAGGGGTTAAGTGTCTTGCTCAGGGACACGGTGGGGGATTGAACCCGGGTCCATCACACCAAAGGCACTACAGGCATTACACTTGCTCAGCGCAGTGAGTGAAGGAGAGTGTGACGGTGGGGGCTGAGCGATGTGTCCTGGGTTGATTCTGCATCTGACGGGTCATCATCTGACAGCGATCCACTTGAATGAAGTAAACATGCATAAAAGCCGCTGCTCATAGCTTTTGTGTTGCTACATGATCATCAAAACTAATGCTGCAGTAGTCTAGTTTTTCCCTTTGATAGAGGTCTGTTCTGCGGTCCCTTCAAGAGAGCTACTATGAATTTTGGAATTGATGATGATAATTTTTTTTGAATAAATAGCCTACTTTTATTTGAACTTTCAAACTTTTATACCTATGTGTTAGTCTCTGGATGCCCAATGGAGTCCGAAAAAACAAGCAGAACAGTAAGATTTAGCCGACATTATGAGGTTATTATTATTACCGCCTATAAAAAGCCAGTCTTTTTTGTAAACTCTATGCTGCATTGAAATTCAAGCTGTGTTTAGAATATAACTAGGCTATAACATCTATAACAGCGGCGAGTGGATCACATCAAAAGAGCCGCCGTGTGTGCGCAGCGAAGGCGAACGAATGAATAAAATAGACTAAACATTCTGTAAATGCCTGAAATATGGGAATGGTGTTTATAGGAAACGCACAGCCAATGTGCTAAATGTTTCCCCAAAGTGTGTTGGAGCAACATGTAGTAGAAATAATCACAAAATCACAGCATCTTTGGCGGTTATAGGTATACAACGAACCCTGGCGGTTCTAGTGTTAAGGGACTTCCTTATTGGATTCATGTCTCAGGCTGGAAGCTTCCTGCTTGATTACCACCCGCCTCTTGTAATTTGGTCTACATAGAATATGTACAGAATGATGAGCGTTGGTAACGAGCAAAATGCTCTTCAACTACACGCTTTTAAATGTGGTTTATTAATTAAATCAGTGTGTTGTTTCAGAAACATTACCCTTCTGCCTTTTCTGAGTAATCCTTTCTGAAAAATGTGGTCAGTTCCTTGACCAAAGTGTCTCTGAATGAACTAAATTATTTCTGAAGAACAGATGATGAACTTAGACGTCTAAAACTTAAGTCAGTTTGAACCTAAAGACACATTTTCCACTAGGGGTGTGACAATAAATCGATACGGCAATATATCATTGTACATTTTCCCATGATACTGAATCGATATTCCAGCCCATCATATCGATACATTACATTAACAAAAAATAGCGCTTCAATGGTTAGCTCAATGCTAACATATAATGGGAATCTCCACTAACGTGCTAACGGACATTAGCATCGTTATTGGAAAATACAATCTTAACCTAAACTACACATTTTGCTTCACATCAGAGTGACACTCTGTGCAGATACTTAAAGTACATGTTTCCTGAGCTCTGTGTGAAATAATAAAGAGCTGCTAACTTCACCGTCTTGATCTGCCACTCTACACAGACCAGCTACAGCAACCCCAAAGGGTCAAAACTCAAACACAATATTCCCAGTGGCCTAAAAATACAGTTATCAGTAGGAAGAGAAAGGGCAGCACGACGCTGTGTCACTGAACAGTTAATAATATAATGTGAGGTACAGATTTGACACAGGTGGAACACAGCCATTTGTATTAGCAGTAAAAATTTTGCATTTTATGTGCCTTTTTATAAACTAGATGTTTTAATAATAATTTTTCATAGTTGCTCTGTAGTTTTATTTACAGACTGAGCAGAACTGTGCTGTTTTCTAACAGTTTGCATTTGCAGCAAATAAACAGTAAACTTTTTTTACAGGCATTTTGTGTTAATAGTTATAGGATTGTGATTGTTATCGTGAGGTACCCTGCGATTCCCACCCCTATTTTCCACTGCAAAAAAAATTTAAATTAAAGCTGCAAGCAGCGTTGAACGGGCCCTCGCCCCACATTACAGCCTTCCATCTGGGAGAATCCACAACATCCGTGATTTCTGCCGTCAGCTGTATCTGTCGGACTCCTCTGGCTTCATGGTATAAAGATCCACAGGCTGTCGGCTCTCGTGCTAAATAACATGTGCGTGCTCATTCGTTTGTCCAAATATCACTTGTCTTCTAACTTCTAATAAACCAGAAGTCTACTCAGAGACTGCATATTGTTGTTATTATTATTATTCCCTCTTCTTTTTCTATGTAGGTATTGAATGTAGTGAGGGGTGTTATACAAGCAGAAGAAGAACGCCTTGATGACGAAACACGCTCGGCTAAAATCGACTATTAAATTCGTTGCCAGTGAATTTAATAATTTTACATTCATGACGTCATCGGGCCGTAAGGACACCGTCACCTTAACAGAGTAAAGTGATGTGAACAGTAAAGTTACTAAAACAACATCAGCACTGCAGTAACACCTTCACCACCTCAAACCTCCAGAGCGTGGCAGCGTTTCACTCTTCACTCAGCCAGAAAGGTCGTGAACTGCAGCGTCTGCTGAGCTCTCCTGCAGACACCGGAGATCTGAAGAGGAGGCGCGTAACGTCGTGTCTCTGTGGACGATGAAGACTCGTCTCTGTAAGCTCGCTTCACGTTAAAGCCTGTTGCTTCAGTTTCCCTTGGTCGATTCGATGCGTCGCTCATGGCGACGTTCGCAGCTGGAGAACATGTTGCTGCAGAGTGAGCAAGATCAGACAGCACCGACAATTTTATAGTTTCTAAAGAAGAGAGAACAGTTCTCCTGTCTGTGCGTGAGGCGGCGGGTACTCCGCTCTTAAAAACTCCCTTAAAAAAAAGGGAGGTTGTGAAACGCTGTCTACTCAAAAATATTTATTTTTCACCCCCCCTGTAAATTAGGCAAATGTAATGCATGACGTTATTCCTTTATAGTGTCAGTTTGTCCCGCCGTGTTGCAGCACCGGCATGTAAACTGCTCCGTCACTCATTTCAGTGGAACTTTCTGTTGCTGCAGCAGAAACGTTCATTAAAAGATGTGTTTTTGAAAGCAGTGTTTCGTGACTGTTTATTGGCACACGCCAAAGCTGGTAGCTAAATAAGACGTATTGTGTAATTTTGCGATTCATAATCCGAATAGTCGATTATTCGTTTCAATTATCGATAGATTAATCGACTATCAAAATACTCGTTATTCGGCATTCTGACCAAACGCGAATTGAATCCACGCAACGCTTTCCTGGCGGGGGTTTTATCGCTGGACTACTGCTGAGTTGTGTTTACACACAACGTGATAACGCGAATAAACACAGCTCGCCATTACTACAGCTGTATGAACCCAAAGTAAACATTTTGCTGTGATTAAATAGCAATAAACAAATCAAACTGCTGCCGAAATAACTACAATATGATGCAGATTTGTTAGACATATGAATTCATGCTTTGTCAGGTCTGTCAGCAAAACAGCATGACAACAACTTCTAAAATGTTTGTTTTCTGAATGGAGTTTGGTTCGATCAAGGCTATGCTATGCTAACTTGGTCACAGTAAAGTACAATGACGGCTGGAATAAAGTTAGACACACATTTTCTGAACTCACCAGGTAGTTCTACCTCCTCGCTTTCTTTTCTCCCAGCAATGTCCAGTTTTGTCCAGTTTTTATATGAAGTAGTGCCAATGTATTATAATGTTATTTACAAGGGACAGTTCAAAAGGAATACATTGTTGTATACATACATGTATTGTGAATAGTCCCAATTAAACGGGTTATTACTTGACAGCCTCCATATGCTGCTGAACGCACGGTGGTTCTGACGAGGCTACTCTCACGTGGCAGCGAGCCTCCTTGTTTACAAAGCCTGAACAAACATATGTTCTTAACATTGTTAAGAATTTTGCTCTGCCAGGCGACCCAATATAAATGGGCCTTCGACCCACTTTGGGTCCCGACCCTGAGTTTGGGAAACATGGCTATAAAGGGGGAACAAAACAGCTGAATGACGTCACTTCTGTACGGGTCTCCCTTAAACACTAGTCACGTTCTGAAATCTACAGCAGAGCCCGACGTATTGTTCTGTTTCATTCATTAATAACCTCGTCACTCTCCAGTTGTGACACGAGCTGCCATTTGCGGATGTTAGAACACTGAGCTCCGAGGTGTTTGTTTGTCAGTGTTGACGATGGGTTTCGAAGCATCCATATAACCCACAGGATCTGCTATAACCCCTCTCACCGTGATTGCTTGTAACGCAGCCCTGTCCGTTGTTTCGACGTGCTCTGGTAGACAGTCTGCTGACTGTTTTTGTTTTGTGGTGGAGGCAGTATATGGGAGTTGCAGAGCGCCCTCTGGTGTGCAAACTGTACAACACTCATGACATAAGTTAAGGATCTGAATCTTGATCCGCAATTAGCTCGTATCGGCCGATTAATATCTGCACAATGATAAATCGGTCAGGCTCTAACACATGTTACTTTTACACCAAGTAACTGAAAATAAAGCCTAGTGCAAGACACTGAAGTGATTCCTCTTTGCTGGGCCTGCATCTGTAGCTCAGTTGATACTGATACTGCCACTATTATCATCTGGGAAGAAAGTTATCCACATTACAAAATACCAACATTTGTGAGTGACCGTTAAGGTAGCCTGTCACCAATCATAGCACATACAAAAGACTAGACACAAAAACAGTTAGCCTACACTGTTAAAAAAGAGAATGAGATATACAGAGTTTATATATAAGAGTCTCCTGTTTAATATATTACGTAAAAAAGCTTGCTATATTGATGATGCTGGACGAGACAATGAACGGCAGGCCAAAACGGAAAATCTCCCGGTGCAGACTTGCTCCCTCATCGTTGTTCCACACTAAATGTAAAAAAAAAAAAAAAAAAAAAGTGTCAAATTTGCAGGTCGCACATGTGCGAGTAGTTGGTCACAGTCCCTGATTTATTGCAGCTTTAGTGACGCATCACACAGCTGCTCTCTTTGACCATCTGAGACTACAGGTGGCTACTTCAGACCCAAAGTAGCGCATTATAAAATCAATTTAACCTTACCTGACTTTATTTTATTATTATTTTTTGGCTGATCTGAAAATGATCCGATCCAAGGTTTGCACCACTAATAGACAGACACAGCATCTCCTCAGTTTCCTTGGTTACCAGGGTGATGATTCCCTCCCCCTCTAACACATGATTGGTTGCCAACGCCAGCACCTTTGTGATGCTGTAGGCTTGTTAGTGGTGGGGAGTGGAGAACTGTTGATGTCCTCTAATCCCTTCGCCTCTCTCAGCTGCCGAAGACTCATTTCTCTCGCCGTTTGAAAGGCGAGCTGTTCTCAGGGCGATTTCTCTCGCTGTAGAGCCCTGCTGATCACCTTGCACTCGCACAAATGCAACCGCCTGGAGACACGTAGTTACCGTAAAACTGGTCTAGTTTTTATAGAAGACTTTGGATGGATAAAACCTCTTAAACCCCCGCAGGGTAACCTGCTTTAGCTGCTTCTAAGCTGCTTAGATCGTTAATACGTATATATGTTTAAACTTATGATCCATGTGTCAGTATGAACACGCTGCACGTCGTTAGATCGGTTAGATTCTCCACAATTCAATAGTTCAGTTCATTTAAGGGAAACAACGAGCCCCAAAGTCTGATTCTTATAGATTTACCGGTGAAACCTCCCTGGTTCAAGAGAGGAAAGGGAAAAAAGTGCCGACTGCCGTTACCTTTGAGCTCGTTAAGCCCGAACGTGTCCGTTCCTTGATTTATTTATCTTCCTTCAGTCTGTAAGGGTCCACCCATCAACAGGATCAAAACGGCTTTTTATAAAAATGAATCTAAGTTGTGAAACCTGTCACGCTCTCTGCTAACTTCTGCCGCACTTCTCTCATCCATCCGTGTTGTTTTTGTGATGTTTCTTCAAAATAAAAGCGCGTAAGCCGTCTATCGGAGCTAGATTAAATGACATTTGATAATTTTTATACAAATATTCTGTTTGACATAAATAAACTGGTTCTTAGTAGCCTATTTCAGTTTTGTGTCCCAAATATACGCAGGGTCAACTCAGTGATTTTTAGCAAATAAAAGCCCGGGCTATTATTCAAAGTTTTACGGTACATATATAATAAATACGAATACATAATGTCGTCATCACATACCCGGCTTTTTATCATCCCAGCTGTGTGGACCGACTGCGCCTTATAGTTGTAGAGAGAGAGGACAACACATCTAAACCTGTAAATACTTTGTAAAGTATGTGTTTATGTTTCTTCTCCTCTGCCACCAACCCTTTCTTTCTCATCACACTGCAGGTGCAGCATCCTGACCAACCATCAGTCCGGATTACCCTGTTTTGTGAACGCGGCCGACCTGCTGAAGTTGATATTTAATATGCACACAAAGCGATCCGCGTCACTGGCCGCTGATCAGCACCGGATGGGGACATTTGCTTGCATTTCGAGGTTGGGAAAGAATACTTCAAACCTGAAAAACCTCAAAATACAAATGGCTCTAGGAGTCTCCCTCTCGCTCAACACATAAAAGCCACAGTTGTTCATATTTTTGTTGCGGTCATATTTAGGACGTTGCTCAGGGGATTGTTGTGGGAGGGTGTTATCTAAGCCTCGGTGCTCTTCGCTGGGGAAGGAAGCAGAGGGAAAGCCTAGGAAGTCCCTGGAGAAGAGCGCAAAAAGAAAACAGCCTGTAGCTGGCAGGCCAGCGCTCACATAACTAACAGGCACGGTTCTCCACTAACATCACGGAACAAGGAGCCCAGTGGGGGAACTGAGGTGTTGCTGCCTGCTAGTTGGGATAATATCTGTTCACACGTAACCCCCAGCGTGCTTTCTCAGCGTTTTATTTACATGGATGCTAATGGATGTTCTGCTGGATTCTCCCTCAGACGTTTTGGAAAGACCCGCAGCATCACCTGTTGCTTTCTGTTGTCCAAATCCATCCGTGGTGCAGCTGGCAGGTAAGGTGGTTTGAATCAGCCACCGGCAGGGCTCAGGGATGCCCCGACACAGGAAAACCAGGCTACTCCACTGGCCCGCTTACAGACTGTTGTTTCTAACACGAGTCCTGGACTGAAAGGTTCTCTACCAGAGAGCGAGCGAGAGGTTGTCATTTTTTTATTTACAAGACATTTTCTAACACTGCTGCTGATCTCCGGGTGCTTCAAACTCTAAATTTAAGAGAATCTCCCTACATTTTGCTAGCACGGCTCCAAACAGCCCGTCTCCATTTCAGGTCTTAACCTGCACTGTTTTCTAATTTGAAGAAAGTCACAGAGGAGGGAAAATAAAAAGCCAAGTCGGATTATCATCCCAGAATTCTTTCAAGCTCTCCTCTCCATTTTCCCTTTTTGTTTTTTTCAGCCTCAATTCATTTTTTTTTGCTGTTACAAGTCCATCTCCTACCAAACCAGGTCTACCTCTGTCAACTCTCGCACCTCACTAACCTCCCATTCATAAACCACTCAAATAAAACTGGACCAGTTCACATCAGGTGCAAGGTTAATCAGTTTGGCTGGAGTTCTCCGAGAGAGCGCCACACCACCTCAAAACTAAACTCAACACGTTTTTATTTAATCATTCCCACGATTTTCACCGAGCCTTTATTCACTTAGAGAATTTCTCCTTTTATACTGATATTACTCTAGAGACATGTAAGACTGGTCATTTTTTTCTTGGCTAGTAGTTGTAACTGATTGAGATGTTGGGTAGAACAGAGTCAATCCAGTATCATTTATCTCAAGCTCTGTAAAAGATAGCTGTCTGGACACCTCTCCTATTTACAATCTGTGGCTGGTTTGTTGATCCTGCCTTCCCGCCTGGGTTTTTTTTTGGCCGAGAGGAAAACACTGGCTTTTACAGCCGAGCAACTTGTAAGCTCCTTTTAATCTCTCTCACACACAGGAGATCAGGATTGACCTAAGAACCTAAGAGAACAAGTGTTTGCTCCTCCTCCCATCTTGGTGGGAAACGTAAAGAGGAAGCCCTCAACTATCTTTTTATCTCTCACACCTAAATGAACACATAACTCTGAATGACGAAGTCCGTCGCATAGCAGCTGCTGACCAGACACGCGCATCTAACACAAGAAGTGATGCCAGGTGGCAGCAGTAAGAGTGGAGGGCGGGGTCCATCCTCGTCACCCCTTCCCCACGGCGCCGTCCCGCCCAGCAGACCCCTGCGACCCTCCCGCTATGTCCCGGTGTCGGCGGCCACTTTCTTCCTTGTTGGCTCCACCACGCTCTTCTTCTGCTTCACGTAAGTGGCAAACGTGCATCGTCTCGCGCACACACAGGCCTGTTCAGGGTCTCTCACATTGTACATAGAGATTTGAGAGAGAATACTGATAAATGCCTCGATGGCGGCTCGGCCACTGTTGTGTGTTCAGCTTGTTACACCGCTCCCGAGTGGCAGACAGCTTGAAGTTTAAACCAGGCTTGTTCACTATAAGCTGGATCATTTTGAGGCTATACAGTAACATTTCATGTGTGCAGGAGAGCCAGGGCTGTTTATCCTGGGATAACATTTGCAAAACAAATGTACTTAAGACCGATGGCACCAGAAAACATTTTCTGTTTTTGTCGTTTGAACATTAAGTGTAAGATGTGTGAAATGTTGCATTTCTATACTCTTTTTGTCAAAGGTCATCAGATTAAAATGAATTACTATACAGCTACAGTAAAGATGTCCAGTCATTATTACAATTATATAATCAGCACTGAAGTAATTATATTAGAGCTGATCATGGTTTGGACACTTCATTCATGTTGTTCAGATAACAAGAACTAATCAAAGCTGGAGCAGTGTTTGAAGATCCCACTTAGTTGGATGAGGTTTAACAGGTAGTTGGATAAGATTAGTA
This sequence comes from Micropterus salmoides, assembly GCF_014851395.1. NCBI lineage: Eukaryota > Metazoa > Chordata > Actinopteri > Centrarchiformes > Centrarchidae > Micropterus > Micropterus salmoides. Next base: position 33,533,324 of record NW_024040263.1, on the reverse strand, counting down.
GGTTATTAATAGTAGGGCTGGGCAAGAAAGCAAAAATGATAATTATCGCAATATAATTTTCCTCAATAACAATATAACAAATGTTCAATGTATCGTCAATAAATATTTGCTTTAGTAATATTTGAATCACAAACAAATTAGCACCTAATTTGTCTTTTAAAATATTTATTTTGTTGAAAAAGATAATGGTTTTAAATGTTCTAACTCAGACTTGTGAAGTGATCCACTGTTTGGCATAAAGAAAAGTTTAACCACATAATTTAACCATCTGGTTTCTTGAATTTTTATTTAGGAGCAAAAATCCACCTTAAAACTACTGATTTAAAAGAGATTGTGATAATTATCGATATGAAATGTTTTTAGCGTGATAACATTTTTGGCCGTATCGCCCAGCCCTAATTAATAGTTTTGGGTTTTTTTGCCTCATCGATAGCGAGAATAGAGAGATGTGGAACAAATGTTCACCCAGGACAGAACAGATTTAACCATGCTGTGCTGCAGACTGGAACCAGTCTGGACTGTGTTGTTGTCCGTCAACAAAAAGAGCTTGAGTATGAATGCAGAACTTGGACTGAACTAAGGTAGTTTTCACATGTAAACGGCCTCAGTGTGGCCGTCAGCCCTGCACAGTGACAGGATGCGAAGTCAGTGTTGTTTTGCTAATTTCGCTGACTGTGTGTGGTAAATGTGGTGGGGTGTCGGCTCTTGTGCTTCAGATTAGGGAGATAAAATAGGCCAACATCTGTCACCCTGACAAAAGCTCATCATCCAGTCTCTTACCGTTTCTTTCTGTCAGTCAGTGTTTGCATTGCTGCACTTCCTATTATTTTTTCTTACTAGTCAGTGAATGCAACGCTTTCTTTCTGAAAAACTAGGGAATAACACAAAAATCCTAAAGTATGCATATATTTTATGTTTGCTTGTTGTTTTAAATAATTGGAACTTAATTTTTTGCTATGTGTATATAGTGAAATATCAAAACAACCTAGCAACAACTACATATCGGCACACAGCGTGAGCCATGCCAGGTTTATTTTCACACACACATTTTCTGCAAAAACCCTTAGTTGGTAATTGGAAGTGGAAGCTGCGTCAAGCAGCACAGAGCAGGGCGAGTTCACTCTCCAAACGTTTTGCGCTGGTTAGCAACATGTTCGGATTGAACGACATGTTTCCTTGCAACGTTCTGCAGCGGGCTTCGAGGTGTGTTTTCTCCCGATTGGTGGGCGCGTCTCAGGTGTTGCCCAATCAGCTGCGACAAGTTTGTAAACACAACGGTGTTAAAAATGCAGGAAAATTCAGTGTGCTTGCGTTCACAGCAGGGTGTTCAGGGAACCACAGTTTCCGTTGAAAAAAATGTTTTGCTACGTTTTGTCGGCGCTGAACTCGCCCCAGATGAACCAGACAGGAAGTCAGACACAGAACGGCTAAGAGAATCTGGTAGATTTTCAAAATAAAACACCCTTTGCAGACTCCCGATCGTACATCAACAATAAATGCAATTAAAACAGACTGCAAAGAAACAGTTTAACTACGTAGCTACTTAACCATAGTTGAAACGCAAAAATCAAGGACAACTGAACAAATACGCAAAATCAGACTCCATGTAGGATATGTAGCCCGCACAGAGCGGAGCGGGCTCACAGAAAGATGTTCTCCGTAGTTGAAGCACACAAAATGACAAATTAACAACATGTAGGCTGAACTCTCTGCTGCTGAAACACTTAAACCGCGGCCTGTGTCGGTTCTGCTGGCGCCATCATCCCACGTTTTCCTCTTGTGTCGCTTGTTGTTGTAAAATGTACACGCCCTGTGCCCGCTCTGATTGGTGAGTGGGACCGTAACAGGAGGCGCACGGCGCTTTTGGTTGTAAATGTAAATGCTCCGTACTTGTATAGCGCCTTTCTAGTCTTTTCGACCACTCAAAGCACTTTTACACTACATCTGCATTCACCAGTCACACACATTCATACACTGAGCCTAAGTGCTCAAACGGAAACTAGCATTCACACACATTCATACGCTGGCGGAACAGCCGCCAGGGGCAATTCGGGGTTCAGTATCTTGCCCAAGGACACTTCGACACGCAACCAGGGGGAGCCAGGGATTGAACCGCCGACCCTCCGATTAACGGCCAACCCGCTCTACCTCCTGAGCCACAGCCGCCCAAGTCGCCCATTGGCGAGCAGATCTGTCACACTAGGATGACAACGGAATGAATCTGTAACAGCACGACTGTTTAAAACGGGTCAGATGCGCTGTATAGTTAAACTACATTTTAATCGCCGTCTTCACGGTCAGCCCATTGCGTTCTTTTATATCGCAATTTCGATATGAAAACGATTTATCGTTCAGCCCTACTGCTGAAAATAAAAAAGTGCACATTTCCCCCTGTAGGAGTCATGTCTGTTAAAGCTGTTAGGATATTTTAGGCAACAGTTAAGTAGGAACCAAGCGCCACAGACCGGTTGGAGAGTGAGACGATTGAGAGGCCGACTAACACATTGATGGTTTTGGTCTTTTTATGACGATAACACAAAGAGAAAACTTCCAGCCTTATCATTCAAAGTGCTTGACCAATGATTCAGCTCACTTTGAATCATCCTACACTTTTACAGGTTTGAGCCTACTGACATGTTGTGAGAACAACTCCAACTCGAAATCCAGGCTCATGTGAAATTATCAAACCAACTCCTGCTTATCCGTAGGGGTGGGAATCCCCAGAGGCCCCACGATACGATACAATCGCAATACTTATATTGATATTACTGCAATTTTATACACATTGCGATGTATTGGAATTTATTACTTTTTTCCAACTTAAATTGTGAAAAACTCTTTTTCTAGCGGGCTGAAAAAGCAATTGATTCTATTATTATTGTACCGAAAAGGTAAAATTCTTATGTACATTTTATGTAATAATAGATCGATACTTGGCGTCCGTGTGTCGCAATACTATGCTGTATCGATTATTTTTTTTTTCCTCCCACCTCCACATGTGTTCTAACAGATTCTAATAATTAATATAACCAGCCTGTCTCAGGCTCTTGTTTTATTTACAGTGATGAGAATTATAAATCTGTCAAAAGACCAACAAGTGGCAACTTCACTGTTATTACAACTGAACCTTATAATGTGACAGAAGTTTGATGTTTTCCCTCAGAGGCACCGTCTTCTCTTTTCATGTTTAAGGTGTCCGTGGCTTTCAGAGCGTTTCTCAGTGGCTGTGCCCATCTACAATGGAGTCATCTTCCTGTTTGTTTTGGCTAACTTCTGTATGGCCACATTCATGGACCCCGGCATCTTCCCGAGAGGTGAGTGCGTCGACGGTTTTAATGTTTTGTGTGTGTGTGATGTTTTGTTTCCAAATAGGCCACTAAATAATGTCTGCTGGATGTTTTTATATTGCTGTTTTTGTCAAATGGGGGAAAAAAAGTGTTCAAAGTGGGCTTCACCATTAATCTAACCGCAGCGTTAAAGACTACAACCTACCATAAGAGAGTGAGATGATTAAGAGACCGACTAACACATGACCCGGTCCGGCCGCTCAGAGACGGAGATACGTCGTCGGCAGCTGAGGCGGTCAGACAGAAGAAAACAGGGTTTGACTAGCCGGCCGTTTAATGTTAGCTGTGTAAGTGCCTTTTGGTGTTCAACATGTTTAACTTGTCAGTGCCAATCACAGCCTGGATGGGGCGGGACAAACAAACAGCAAGTTTGACGTAGGCCTCCTACACTACAGCAGACTTTCAAATGTTGAACTCTATGATCGACAAGTTAGTACGTTGTATTAACAAAAATTAGAGACCTTTTTCTTGCACAAGGATTATATGAATAATAGAGCAAGTACTAAGTACTGTTTTAAAACGATCTACCCCCCTTCCTTAAAGGGGAAATGAAACATCCATGTTTTGGCAGTGGTAGTAACTACATATTTAAAAAAATCACCTTGCATTAAAATTTATTTTAAAAAGTTGTTAAAACCACAGATATGACAAAATTATTAAAACGGTGGCGATGGTGAATTCGGGATAACTTTTTTTGAGGAATTTCAGCTGTTATGTTGATACATCAGATAAATCATATGCTGCTATGGAAAGATTTAGGCTAGGGAACTGGGTTGGGAGGTGTAACGTGTTTATGAATGCTGCTGTTTGGACCGAGAGAGACGCTCATGATGATCAGCTACGTTTCTATAATAGATGTTGCTGAATATTTATTTTGCTGTGGGGATCTTTGATGCTGACTTCTGTGGGTCGCTGAATGCCCTACCTGTCTCTTCCCTGCCTGGCTGGTGCGTTTTAGCGCCCTTTCCCTACGGCGGACTGATGCCTCTGTCCCGCTGTTGTCAGAGTATGTTATAGAGCACACATTATAGGCAGGGAAAACAGACGGAGCAACTTCAGGCTTTAGTCTGTTGGTCCGGCAAACAACTAGTTTACCAAACTCTAAGGTCTTCTCCTCAATGTAATCCTCCTCCAGAAAATGTTCACTGCAGTCACTGGAGTCAGCGGCCATCGGAGGGCGCTCTCTCTTCAGAGCCGTTAGCCAGCGCAGCAGTACAGTTTCCCGTTTCAGCGACAGTTTATCAAAATGGACTGTTTTGTCCTTGGCTTTGACCCTGTAAAACTCGTTTTTACATCCAGGAGCAGTACAATAGTGGCCTCCCTTTTGTTTTCTCCTGTGCTGTGGCTCCTCAGTCTCCATCTTCCACTAAGCTACCGGTCTTTCACTAACTTAACCTCTTTCTTTCGCTGTCTCTGTCGTTCACTGAGCTTTTACTGAACTCAGCCCAGAGCCTTTAAAGCCAACCAACCCCGTGACGTCACAGGTTATAGTAGTGCACAATGGTGGCGCAAAAAATATAACGGTGTTTCTTTTTTCTTTTATATATTTACATTAGTCATGTTTCTTATATGATTATTGATTAGAGTGGAAATCCATCTTGTAAATCATGTAAACTTGACTGAATGCTTCATTTCCCCTTTAAGAGTTATGTTTTAAAAGCTGCTTTCTTTTTACATGTTTATTTACAGCATTATGTGTTGATATTTAAATCATAATAGGCTGTATATTAACTTATTTATATATATATATTAACTTAACGTATTTTTCTCTGGGCTGGAACTTTTGAACTTGATGGCGCAATTTGTTATTAAAGTAAAAAACTTTATTGTATGTCTCATTATACAAAAACGCTTTCTTTTTTCTGCAAAGTAACCTGAGTTTTGGGGGCCTAAACATATTTGAAAACTCACCAAACTTTGCTCATAATTCAGACGCGGTGAAAAATCTTGTATTTTATGGGTTTTGCAAAATGGTTCTTTCCCGCCCCCTACAGAGCAGCCCCAGGACAAAGTTTCACCTACGGGTACGAAATTTCTGTGGTACGTGTATCATGTCCAGAAGCACAAAAAAGGCTCTTGGAGCCATTGCCTAAACCAAACAGGAAGTCGGCCATTTTGGATTTAATGGTCATTTTTGGCAATTTACACACTTTGTACTTTAACGAACTCCTCCGAGGAATGTACTGTAATGTACCACTCCGAACAGGTTGGCCAAATGAACTTCAAAACTGTCCCAGGACACCCTTAACACATTGATGAGGCCATGTTGTAAAACTTGTGAATTTTCGGTTAACGGCGTGGCGGCGAAGTGCCATGCTTTTCGTCAGTGGGCGTGACTGTGTCCTTGTTAATAAACTGTGTTACTTGAATATTTTTCACTGTGCTCCTAAATTTCTTTGTGGAACGTACTCCTTGGGGAAAAGAGTAAGCGTTGAGCCCTGCTACAGGAAGTCATTCCTTCCCACTGCAATAAAAATATACGACGACTCCCCTCTGTGCAGGGAGAGGAGATTTATTTGTTCTCAATGACCATGCACATTCTAAACTCGTTTACACAGATAAAGTCAGAGAGACTCATCTTTAAGGGCTCTATGTAATTTTCCCAAATGAAATCACTTCTTAATAAATCAAATTTTTACTTCCTTTTTCTTCAATGGCTCTAACCTCCATTTAGAATTGAAGCTCACGGCTGTTTTCTCTGTTGCTTGCATCAGGCCAGTATTCTGCTGCTTTTGTCTGCTGCTTTTGTGAAGACACTGTGTCGGGATGCAGCCCCGTGTGTGCGCTCTCTCCCACTACAGCGACAGCAGCGCAGCTAACAATATGCGGCCCTCTAACACCATGAAACTACCGGCTCACAACACAGACTCCAACATAAACTCAACACAAGGATGCAAGACAGTAAAGGTTTATGTGCTGAAGCCTGCCAGACCAAACGAGAATCAGATGATGTCAACTGAAAACACAGTGAACATTAGAAAGTCACAGAGAGTAAAGTTAGCTCGCCGGCGAACGCGACTCATATTACTAGCCTGCAAGAAATTATGTAATGGTAAAAAGCAAATGTGGAGCGATTTGTTTACTAGCCTAAAGTGATGCAGGGCAGGCAGCTAACGCTACATTAGCTTAGTTTGCATTTAATGTAGATTTATTGTGGTTTTAAGCGATGCTCAGGTAGCCGGTGTTTATGTCTAAGCCGGGAATTCTGAAGTAACAGAGCCTGAACATGTCTGAACAAAGGCTTTATTATAATTTCTCTAAATATTATTTCTTAAAAAAACTTTTTTTTAGTTTTTTTTAAGCGAAGTATGTATAAAAAATCTTTCAAAAATAAATAGAAGGATGCGCAGATGAGATTCTCCACCCAGATGCATTTATTTCCCTCCACCATTATAGATAAGCAATTGTAGATTGTATGATAACTGTCACTTTTCATCCCATGAAACCTGTATATCCGCTGCTAACCAATCTAGACTAGCAGAAAACATGGTGCAAGCAGGATGTTGATTTCCTGCAGTATGTACAAAAACAGAAACGCTCTTTATTGTTGAGGCGTGTTCATGTGTGTGTGTTTTCTGCTCCCATCTCTGCAGCCGAGGAGGACGAGGACAAAGAGGATGACTTCCGTGCTCCCCTCTACAAGACCGTGGAGATCAGAGGGATCCAGGTCAGGATGAAGTGGTGTTCAACCTGCCGCTTTTACCGGCCACCGCGGTGCTCCCATTGCTCCGTCTGTGACAACTGTGTCGAGGTGTGTCACGCTTTCACCATTTACATATAATACAGACATTATTCATGTACACGCTCTCTAAATAAATTATGTTTCAAAGTTCCCTAATACGGCTGCAACATGCACACTTATCAAAAAGCTCAAATACAACCACCAGCAGCACTTTAGATGCATTATACACCCATAAAATGTTTCTGTAATGGACGCCAAGAGACTTTGTATTCTCCCGACTCACATGAAGGTATACATTGGTGTGACAGCAGGCATACCCAAAATGCACTGGGTTCATGTCAAAGCCGCAGTAGTCCCCCCCCCCCCCCCAAAAAAAACGTTATTCCCCTCTGTTTGTCATCATGCCATTTAGGGATCACACAAAAACAAGATGTTTCTTTTCCCTTCAGCATTTATATATATATATATATATATATATCAACTTTCAGACAGCTGAGACTTAACTGAGTTTAGTAATCCACCGCTGTGGACGTGATGTCTGCTCTTATTGTTGTGAGATTTGTTTAATGGTTGCAGGATAACACAGTCAAAAGTGAACTTTGACTGGGAAAAAGCCCACGCTGTCAAAAAGAAAAAAGAAAAGCTAATGCTACAGTCACCATCTATAACAAAGAAGACAAATCCAAAACAGCTAGACAAGGTTGTGTCTTACCTCCGTTCACAAAGCCTCATTACTATGGAAGTAGCGATAAGCCTCAGAGCTTGGTAGCTGATCATCGCAGACCATTCACCGGCTAAAATGACAAAGAACACTGGCAGAAGATCAAAGCAATTGTTCATTAATGTGAGCAAAGGCGCAGATCTCATGACAACTTCAGGGGGACCACAAACCTGGAATTTTATCAAGACTGGTAGGATTAATTTAACGCTAGCTAACAAGCTAGTTAAACTGAGTAGTTGGGAACCTCTGTTATGTATCTGGCTGGGGAGAAGTTAATTTACTTAAGGTGGAAAGATTTTAAACCTTTTTATTCTGTTGATGGGTGGATATAATCTTTTTGTTTGAAGAAAATGACTAATAATTGTGGGGCTCTCTCGGACCGAACGGATCAAATTGTGATAGTAAAAAGTTATTTTTTGGGGGTTGTGATGCAAAAAGAAATTGGGAAAATGGTTTGGCCACTAGTAAAATTAGTAAAACTTCCAGGGGGCTTGGAGAATGTGCGATGCTACCAAGCCGACCAAGAACAATTCTAGCATCACTGCGACCTATAGGTATATTTTTGGGCAAGGTGCGTGTTAATGCGCGGCGTAGGATATGTAGCTAGGCATAGGCTTTCAGATTCGATGCAAAAGTTTAAATTGGCTTTTACAGGGCCTCTGTCACAGGACGCAGTTCACGTACTACAGAGATGGAATCTGGGAAACCTACTACAAAGGTACCAGAATGAAGTTAACCCTCAGCTTCATTCACCAAATTCCCACTTTAGTTCCCACTAACTGTTCAGACCACAAAGGGGGGGGACATGAACTAGACCAACCAGAAAGTGTCCTTCATGTGGAAATGAATTTGAAACTGGTCAATTAAATATATATTTTCAATGACATATTTATTAATAATTCATTTGAGAGGCAACTTCATGTTTTTCAGAAGTAAATGCTGTGTCAGTGTTGGACGGTGCAGACGTATGCCGTTCACTGTACTAGTTTTCTTACCACAGTGTCTTTTAACTCTCATTACGTAGGACTTCGACCACCACTGTCCGTGGGTGAACAACTGCATCGGCAGGAGGAACTACCGCTACTTCTTCCTCTTCCTCCTGTCCCTGACAGCTCACATCATGGCTGTGTTTGGCTTTGGCCTGCTCTTTATCCTCTACCATCGCCAGAACATCGACCGCCTGCACGCCATCGTCACGTATCCTTTATGGACCTGGCCCGTGTATATTTTTGTCCTCTCCGATACCGTTCAGTTACAGTGTTGTCCTGCTCAGCAATGACTGAAGTTTTTTCCTTCGCACAAGTTGTATCAGATTTCCTGAGGATTATTTTCAGTATCGCGTGGGAGGATTTCACTCCCTTTGATAGCACATTGAGTTTTTTGTGCTAAGTACTGTTGGCACATCAAAGTATTTTAATTACTAGAAAATATGGCAATGTCAGGCTGTGATGATTTGACTGGGCAACAGATTTCCATGATGAATTCTAATTATTTGGTGACTCTTGCTTGTCTAACACCACCACCAGGCCAAGCTGTCCATTTATACACAAGGAATATTGAAACCTTACGGGCGTATTGCCGTGAAGTCTATCAAAATATTATGCTTTCAGAGAGGGACTTACCATTTTCCATGTATCTCTTGAATCTTAGTTTCTTAAGATTCTCCTTGACCTGTGCTGTCAGGCTGGCTGTAATGTGTGTCGCAGGCCTGTTCTTCATCCCTGTTGCTGGCCTCACTGGTTTCCACATTGTGCTTGTGGCCAGAGGCAGGACTACCAATGAACAGGTAGGAAAACTCAGTGTGTACCAGTGACAGGTAAGAGTGTCCCAGAAATCCTGTAGTTGATATTTGAAAATGTACAGTGATGTACATTTAGATTAAGTATCCATGCCTTAAATTATATTAAAGTGGTCATATTCTGCTCATTTTCAGGTTCATAATCTTATTTAGGGGTTGTACCAGAACAGGTTTACATGGTTTCTTTTTCAAAAAACACCATATTTTTGTCATACTGCACATTGCTGCAGCTCCTCTTTTCAGCCTGTGTTGAAGGCTTCGTTTTAGCTATGGAGTGATACATCTGGTCTCTAAATGATCTTTGTTGGGAGTTGCACATGCTCAGTTCCTTGTTAAGGACTACTAGCCAATCAGAAGCAGAGTAGGGCGGGTCAGCGAGAAGCCGGTAAACAGCTCGGGTTCAGCCGTACGTGTTGCCGACCGGCTCGGCAACATGGACTGGAGCGAGAGTTTCAGAGCGGTGAGTTATTAATCTGTATCCATAAAGTTTTAACTGAGCTCTGTCTCTACATCACAGGAACAACTTTATGTCCACTGACTACCTGGAGGGTAGCTGGTGTTTGGAAGGGAGAGGAGAGCTGTGTGCTGCAGCTCGCTGTTTCTGAGGGCGTGTCGGAGTCGCCGCTTGGCGAGCGTTATATGAGGCGCGTTTAGCTTTCATCCCTGTGACGTCACAAGGATGAAAGGGAAGCGGCTGGACTACAAACGAGCTGTTTTCAGTTCAGAGCAGAGTTTTCTGTGGGAAATGGGTTTTTTCACTTTGCAAAGGGATATAACTCAATAATAATAATATAATAAGCATATTATGACCTCCTAAAATCTTGAAAATTTAACAAACTTTGATATTGCTCTCATCTTTTGAATGAATGTTTGTACATCTTAATGCTTGTTTTTCTGTGTAACTCTGTCTCTCTCTCTGTTCTGTCTCCTTTTGTCTTCCCCCAGGTGACAGGGAAGTTCAGAGGAGGTGTTAACCCCTTCACCAATGGCTGTTGGAAGAATGTCTCTCATGTCCTCTGCAGCTCACTAGCACCCAGGTGCATTTTTTTAACTTCTAATTTAACTACTGCTCTCTCAGAATGGCTGATCATAAGCATAACATAACCTGACAAAAGCACGTCTCTATCCATAATCCAGACACAGCACCAGACATTTCTGACTTCGTCAGTGTGCGCTGTACAGCCACACAGACAAAACATCCAAAGCCCATCAGAGAAAATGAGAATGATCGGAGTATTTAGGTCTTTATCTTACACCTGCCCTGAAGATATGCAGCATGTTCCAGAGTTCAGCTAGTGCCTCACCGCGTACAAAATAAAGCTTGTAACAACAGTGTGCTTGTCGTGGTTGATCTTTATCATGTGTCTGTGCTCTTTAAAGGTATCTGGGCAGAAAGAAGTGTGTGCAGAGTGTGTGTGTGCAGCCTCCGTTTCTGCGGCCACAGCTGACGGAGGCCCAGCTGGCTGCAAAGATCCTGGACAACGGCATTCAGGGAGAACTGCACAGGGTGAGAACAGCTGGATGTGTGTGCCATAAAAACTGCTGTGTCATCATCCTGGCTTTGGGTAGCGGCTGATGCCGAATACTGATGCGTTTACCGGTGTGAAATGAGTATGTTGTGTTCCTCGCTGCGAGGAAGAGACTGGGAACCGTTCTTTCGCAGCATCAGGCTTGACAAGAGGTGAAATGCCTCCACACTGATAACCCCTTGTTTTTAGCTCTCTCCACGCTTTGTTAGCTCTCCTAGCAAAATGTTTGGGTCTACTGGTGCCCCTTGTCACAGATACCCAGTCCAGCCATTGATATCGGTATCGGATCAGTGCAGCCCTACTTTAGATCAGAACATTGGATTTGAAATTGATCATCTTATAGCAGGGCTGCACGATTTCACCTAAAATCAAAATCACGATTTATTGAACATTTTACCTCGATTACGATTATTTTGTTTTTAATGTTGGGTTTTTTGCCCTCATAGTTCACTGACAAGGTTCGTACTGTAAATATGTTCAATTATTAAAGCTGGGATTCATTTATTTTTTTTGATTCACAGATTTAAAAAAATCCATTATCTAAATGTTAATTGATAAGGTGATGTTGACGTCCGAATGATGGAGACACGGTTCCCCCATATTGCTTTGCTAGCTTCCTCTCCTCATTCATCAAAGGACATGTAAGCTATGTGACAGCTGCTGTTATAAGAGCGGTGGAGTTAACGTCAGGTCTTTTAAGGAGCGCCGTGTGTGTTCGTAGCGAGCGAGTGGTGGAGCGAAAGAGGTGAGAGCGAGCGGGCAGAAAGTGACGGAAAAAGCAAGCGAGTTTGTAAAATGGATGTCTGACCGCCAACTGCTGGAAAGTGAAGCGCCAGCTGACTCCGGTCTGGAAGCTGAGCAGGACTGGACGTGGCGGAGTCACATGACCACACACACACACACACACACACACACACTAGTATGTTTTTAAGGGGAAAGTACATGAACACACACTGTAGGGAAAATATTTATAAATAACCGACATGGTAAAGTTACGTCGGTTAGAGGCTCTGAAGTTTTGTTTTGAATACTTTTCAATTAATGGTCCAGTACATAGTTTTAATGGCATTTTATTTATGGTAAATGGTGGTACTTTCTAGTCGTCCGACCACTCGGAGCGCTTTTCTGCCGCTGATAGTGGAAGCTAAGGTGCCAACTCCTAATCAGAAATTAACATTCATACACCGATGGAACAGCCATCGGAAGCAGTTTTGGTTTTACCCAAGGACACTTGGATGCAGACTGCCGATCTTCTGATTAGTGGGCAAACTGCTCTCCCACCTGAGCCACAGCCGCCCCAAGTTCATTGCAGAAATATTGCAGGAAATGGGCAAAATTGCAAGCTATAATATATTTTGCAGCATTTGTATAAATAGGCTTGACCGCAAAACGAAAACAAAACAAAAACAACTCGACCACAGTAACATTGAATGTACAGAACAGGGCGCGGAGGGAAAAGATGTCAGGGTTTTTCCTCCTCGCTGCCTCTTCCCTGCAACATTAGCTGCCGCTGGCTGATAAATGTTATCAGTATTTCTTGTTTGTCCTTCATCGTCCACCATCAATCCGTCGGTTTATCAACCACATCACAAACATTGGGCTTTCTAAAGAAACTTCAGAATTACCGTGACATTTTACTAGAGCTGTGTACAGGGTGTCCGCAGGGTCTTAAAGTCTTAGAAGGTGATAAATTAATATTGTGAAAATTAAGGCCAGTAAAAAGTCTTAATCGCCTTTTAACAAGGTATTAAATTTTTGAAGATCTTTTTTTCAACGTGAAAATCCTGTTTGTCCAAAGAGTTTGTTTGCTAAAAGTGTAGGTGAACGAATTTATTCATAATGCATAGCCAAAAACACTAGACAGGCAGTGAGTAGCAACTGTGATTTGTCTCGATTCGTAACGTTAGTTACACTCTTTTCACTCTTAAACGCGCTCCTAAAAATAGATCCGTGTAAACCGGAAAATGATTTACGAATACAACCGACAGTAATCTCCCACCCCGCCGGACCCTCAATGCTAATCGCCCAAAACGTAGTCGGAGTGGCGATCAGGAGTGACGGGATTAACCCGGGTGGCCGGTCGCTCTGCGGACGCCTGAACAGCCCCGTTCCTGAAAAACAAAGTTAATGAATAAAAAAACAAGCCCAAACTGAAACGGCTGTAATTTGAATTAATATTATACTAGTGGTAAGTTATATTCTATTATATTGAATATAGTAACATAATATCAAACTTATAGTTTACTATTAAATTACCAATATACTTTTAAATTTAATGTTATAATATTATACTAATCCAGTCATTTAGACGTGTTCCTGTGCTGCAGCGCCTGCACTACTTACGTTATTCATCACTCAGTTTATTCTCCTCATCTTTGTTCCCTCCTGGCCTCTTTGAATTTTGTTGTATTGATCAAGTGGTCGATCAAAGTTGCTGGCTGATTTTAATCGGTTACAGTTGAAAAGGTCTTAAAAAGGTTTAGAATTTTACTTCAGGTTTCCTTTATATACCCTGTATGTAGTGATGTAGTCTACCAGTGTGAAGCTAACGTTGGACAACGAGGTCATACGCGAGTTTGAAGACGAGACTACTAGACAACAGCCAATTAATATGCAAACTCACCACCAACTGGCAGGTGAATGTACTACAGGTTAATCTGAAGGTCGGCGGTTCAATCGCTCCAGGCTGCATGTCGAAGTGGGCAAGATACTGAACCACATTCGGCCAGCGTATGAATGTGTGCGAAAGTGTAAAAGCGCTTTGAGTGGTCGAATACAAATACGGAGCGTTTACACGTCAATGCGTCTCCACTCATTGCGTTTCTGTCACTGTGTCTCAGTCGACTGAATGTCACACTTTGACTTCCTGTCTGAGATTCTCATCTGTCTTTTCTCTTCTTTCCAGTCCAAGTCCAGTCTGGAGATGATGGAGAGCCAGTCATGTGACGCTGAGCCTCCTCCCCCTCCTAAACCAGAGCTCCGCTACCCTGGGATCTCCAGAGGAAACACGGAGGGTAATGTTTCTTAACTGCTCTGCCTGTAACAACTCAACATCTTATTCCATGTTGATTTCACACTTTTTATTCTTTCTCTTCCTGCAGAGTGCAGTCTACTGAACAAAGCCCCTCCCACCCCCACCATGTACAAATACAGGCCCACCTACAGCCCTGGCAAGAACCACACAGCGCTCACACATGCTTATGCCAACCAGGTAATGCATAAACACACAGACGGGTGTTACACCAGGGGTCGGCGCTACAAAGCAAGTTCAGCATCCCCAGGATATCTTTCCATTATCTGGCTTCACCTACAATCGAGCAGACGGTTACCAACTCTGTAAATCGACACGGGGTTTCCCAAAGCGGTCATGAGACGGTTCCCGTTAAAGGGCTCGTGTTATCAGCAGAGACCAATCACAACACGGACAGATCTGCTAGCGGCAGAGCGTCCTATTTTACAAACGAAGATAGAAAGAAGTGAAACACGTAATCCGGCTGAAAGCGACCCAGCAGCAGGGAAACATCCCCCCCCCCCCGTGTGAATGTGGACGTTAACAGGCTGATAATTTCAGCGCCCCTCGTCAGAGCAGGAGGTCTGTTTCAGCTGTAGAGGCTGTGTGTCGATACCACGGGGGAAAACTCACACAACACTGATTAAATTACTGAATATAATTACTCAAATGTCTGATTAACGTCTTCTTATCTTACGAAGATATAATATTTATAATATTTACGTGTTTCCTGTTAAAACACAAAGCTAGGGAGGGACTTTTCGCAAATATTGATTGAGCCCAGTTTGACGAGACGGTATACAGTACCGAAGCGGTTTTCATGCCGGGTTCAAGGACTGGAGTCAGCTAATATGAGCGCTAGCAGCCCGAGCTAGCTGGCTAGTTAGCAGCATTTAATGCTTTAGCAAAAACTAAACTTCTCTGTCCATCCTGAAGCTCTGCGACGTTAAATCCCCTCGGCACTCTGTTCCCTGCCGGTCTTTTGAGGCTGTGTTCAGCTCCGGCGCCGCTAACGTTACCCGCCATCACTCCCTGCTGGGAAATCTAAAAACACATTCAAAGTCTGTGGGATCCTCCACAGAAGTGATGCCATTTTCCGAGAGAGCTGATTGGTCACTAGGCGGTGCTTTTTACAGCGTTGATCTCGAACAGCCTGCTTACTAGTACCGGCCTCTCGATACTAACACACAGTGTGGACGGTCAGTGTCTGAGTTTACATCACAAGGGGGGATCAGCGTGGGTGTGTTTTCCATCTGTGCTTCTTTTATCTCTTTGATTTCAGTCTAATGCATCTTCGTTTTTGTTTTTCCTTTTGATTTCCTGTCGGCCATCTCGGTTTGGTTTCTCAGTGGCTTTCTGTTGATCAGTATCAGTAAGTGATTGTTCTAAAAGCATTTCCTCCCCCCCCCCCTCCCCTCTTACCTTAACTTTGTTTCCTGCCTCTGTTGCTCTGGATGTGGGTGAAATACTGTCAGTGACTCATCGGTCAGTAAAACAGGTGTGCCTGAATAGAGGTGGACTGATGCAGATAAATTGGTTCTACTCAGTATTTGTACCCATGTCTGGTCAACATCCACCCACATGTCACTCTAGCACTCTGTGTTACTGTTGTTTTGGTTCTCCTTCATTTCTCTTTAGTTTATTGTTCCAGCTCTCACTTCTTTATTAGTTTCCTTGTCACTTTTCTTCCCCTCCCTGGTAGGAAATGTCGCCTGTAGATTGTTTACGGAGTTTGTCAAAAGAATTTGTTCACATTAGGGCTGACCCCCAATAGTCGAAGGTTCTATGCTTCGATGGGCGGAGCCTAATTCGACTGTCAATCTCACAGTCGAAGCTTCATTGCGAAACGCGGATCACGCCATTTTGGCGATATGGGGGTGCTCAACGTCTGATTTTACAAAGAACCACCAGTTTTCTCCCAATAAGTTAATAAACAGCCTGTTGCAAGAAACATTTTATAGTTTAATGCTGTAAATAAACATGTAAAAAGAAAAAACTTTCGATAAATGTTTTTAGTGCGTGAATAAATCCTAAATTGGAACCCTAACCCCGGGTCGGCAGCGCGCATGTGTAGGCGTAGCGTGTGTGTGTGCAGCGGCAGGAGGAGCTCCAGCTTCACCAGTGTTGTGCCGAGTTGTTCGCACCTCGCGGGACTTTCGGAAAATTTATCACCGTTGATGAACCACACAAAGAATATTTTATTGTTTTTAAATAGCAGGTTACTTGAAATAGACCCGTGAGGAACGGCGGCGTGCATGCAGCTGTCGGCGTGCTCGCAAAACTCTGCACAAGACCGGCGAATGGCCTGCGAGAGAGAGAGAGAGAGCGAGCGAGCTTCAGTTTAGCTGGAAATTTACAGTGTAAGATGAATGAATAGAGACTGCAGCTCTGCAGGAGCTTCTCAAGATTAAAGTGGAGCTACCGCAGTTGAGGCGTCAGGATATCATCTCGACTGATGTGATTTTTTTAAGGGCCGACACCGATATCAAAACTTTATTTGCTTTTAAGCATATGTTTAATTAAATGCCGTGAAAGAGAACTTTTCAACCCAAGTGCAGGGAGAGATATGGTATATGACGTGACATAAAACATATAATACAAATGCTTTAGTTATCGCAGCGCAAATATGCTTCATTTATTACAGCAAAACGGCCTTTGAGTTGGTTTCAATGATGTTAATTACATGTGATAAAAGGGAACCTGTCATTCAGAACTAGGCTGCTTCATTAATAATGACAACTATATAGTAAAAGTGACTATTCAACTCACTGCAGTCCATATATATGGATTAAAACAGGCCTCGAATGCTGTTCCATAAAGTCTGACGTCTCTAACAAGAGTAATCCTGCATCTTGGTTAGTGATGTGCAACAATAACTTTATAGCCTATCAATGTTATTGCAGATCAGCTGTTTAAATTAGAGATCAGCAGATGAGCTTGTTGGCGATGGCTGCAGCACTCAAGTTTAGGAGAGGGTAACCAAGGCAACGGAGTTTCATTCACAACGGAGGCGAAAGTGAAGTCGACGTTACATTTGCTAAAGCTCCATTATTACCAACATGTAAAAACACCCACTCTTACAGGAAGGTCATTTTATATTTCCAGTACGGCAGCTAACACAAGTTCCAACTGTGTCACTGCAACAGAGGACCTGAATCTGGCTTCCAATCCCACAGGCTAGGACTTTAACGCCAGCAGTCGTTTTTCCCACCAGATTTGTGACAACTCTGACTTGACACACACTTTGCATTGCTTTGCATCAAGTCCTGCCCCTTACTGTGCCTCTGATTGGCTAATCCTATCCCTGACCCTCACCTACCTACCACGAACACGCAGTACACTGTGTGCTTCCTTGCTTAGTGTGTTAATTTTGACAGGGTAGTGTTGTCTCAAATCAAACACTGCTGTTGAGCACTAACCTGAACTGACCCCCCGTCACAGAGGCCGCCTGCGGAGCTCCAGTATAACAGCCAGGCCTGAAGAAAGTCTGGTTTGTTGTAATTTACTTTATTATAGAATTATATAAACTAAAAGCAAGTATTGTATCCACAACTGTACACTAACAATGTAACGTCTGATATAATAATATAATAATAATAAAGTAACTGCAGTCCCCTTTTCCCCCGCCGCCACTTGCGGCGCTCCTTAACTCTGAAAACGTTTAATCACATTTTTGTTCCGCCATCACTTCTCGTAAAACTGTCGATATTGGAAATCTACACAGCTGATTTGTCACCTCAGAACTTCTCAGAAGTGGATTTAGGGATGAAATAAAAATGTATGAAAACTGTAAAATATAAAACTTCCTGTTGCCTCTGTCGGGCGCACGCAACGATGATGATGCAGTTAATAGTGACGATTCTCTCTGACCAATCAGCAGCCTGCTGTGTTTTCACCTCACCTCTTAGTGTCGCCTCAGCTCGCTTGGATCCTCGACGGAGGTGATAGGAAAAAAAAAGTAGCAGGTACAGGTTCCACATGGGAAAACCAAACGGAGGCGAGGCGAGCTGGTGGCGTGCGGCGGCGGAGGGGCTTTACAAACAGCAGTGAGACTATTTCTAATAAATAGATGTATTATTCATAAACCCTGTATTGCCATCAAGAAAAACAAAAGTAGGATTTATTTTATGTCAGGAACATGCTGTGTGGGCGGGGCATGGAGCAGTACATCACATGACAGGGAGGCGGCTGCGTCCTAGTCAGAGTATCTGTTCCTACGTACTGCTCTACTCTTCTCTGCTCAGCTTCTTGTTGTCTCTCTTCCCTCCTTCTGCCCCTCTGTCCTTCACCTTCCCTCCTCTTTCTCCTCCTGCTTCCTCCAGTTAAGTCGAGGGGAGAGTGTCGGCAGTGCCAGGGACTCCTCCTCCTCCACCTCCTCCCTCCTCCAGGCCAGCCAGCAGCCCGGTTTCCGCTCGCAGCCCAGCCTGGATAGGAGGGACACGTCAGCTGACAGAGGAGGGGGGGAGAGGAGGGAGGGAGGAAGAGAGGCGGGAGGAGGGGGCATCCCCGGCTACTCGCTTGGCGGACGCTCGTATCCCTCCTTCTCCGACCCCACCGTCCTATCGGGAGTGGCGTCGCGATCTTCCAGCTCCACGCACACCTCAGCGGGCGCCGCCCAAGTCTCCGAGGCTACCACCACCTCGACCAGCTTCAAGAGCTTAGCCAATCAGACGCCCCCGCCTCATCACCCGTCCCGCAACGGGAGCCTGTCGTACGACAGCTTACTGGCAGGCGGTGACGATTTCGACAAAGGAGTGGTGGCGGGTTCGGCGGCCCCTGAGGTTTCCTCTGGGAGACCCTGCACGCCGGCAGCAGGCGGCTACAGCTCCCCCTTTCTGTTGTCACAACAGAGAATTGCTGAGATGCACTCCCAGTCCTCCCAGTCCTCCCAGTCGCCCCTTCACCACCACCGCTCCTCCCACCACCACCACCACCACCACCACCCCCACCCCTTCCTCCATCGCTCCTCTTCCTCCACATCCTCCTCCCCGCCGCCTCCTCCAGAGAGGGAGCGACTGCTGGGCGAGCCCCACGCCGGCGTTCTCCCCCCGCCTGCCAATCAGGCCTCGGTCCCCCCCCCCTCCTCGGCCCCGCCTCCCCCACACCATCACCACCACCACCACCACCACCACTCCCATCACCACCACCACTCCTCCTCCTCTTCCTCTACTTCCCGCCCTCCCCGCTTCGCTGCCCCTCACGCACCACCCCACCACGCTTATCCCTTCCGCACCCGCTCCACTGACACCCCTCTGGGCTCCTCCTCCACGACCCACCCACCCCGCTCCCCGCACCCTCCACCTCTGGGAAAGTCGCTCTCTTATTCGAGCGCCGCCGCCGCTGAAATGCAGTATCGGCTGGTCCGAAAGGCGTCTGCGTCAGCTGGAGCGAACGCGGCGGGGGTAGGAGGAGGAGGAGAAAGTGGAGGAATGGGAGGAGGAGGAGGAGGAATACAAGCGCCGAAGTGAGTATGAGTTTCGCCTTTTGTCGGGACGATTGGTTTGCTGCTAACCCTGAAAAAACCACCTGCTCGCCTGAAAACCTGACTTCCTGATTGACTGCTCCTCCTCCTCCTCCTCCTCTTCCCTTCTCACCTCCTCCTCCTGCCAGATTTCCTGTGAGTTCCTCTTCCTTTTCCCGTTTGCTTGTCTTCCATTTGTCTGTGAGCTTTCTGTTAGAAGGACCTCGGTTTGTTTTTGTCCCCTGCATTATCGCCGTCTTCTGAATTGTGTGCCAGTGCATGAAACCTGTGACCATAGAAACCGTAACCATCAGCGTAGGGCGGGGCAACAAATCAATACTTCATTTTCCTCGTGTGTATTTGTTGAAAAGAAGATTTTATCATAATAGTTCTGAATGTTCTGTCTGACTGTAAAACTATCATCTGGTTTTTCCAAC
Source organism: Micropterus salmoides (assembly GCF_014851395.1). Classification (NCBI taxonomy): domain Eukaryota; kingdom Metazoa; phylum Chordata; class Actinopteri; order Centrarchiformes; family Centrarchidae; genus Micropterus; species Micropterus salmoides. The sequence goes on along the minus strand of NW_024040263.1, from coordinate 33,513,339 downwards.
TTTCAGTCAGAAGCGACAACATCTTGAATTTTGACATTTATCCTGATAATTATCGATATCCAATAATATTTTTGGCCCTCTCGCCCTACATCAGTGTAACGGAGAAAGGAAGGAGCTAAGCGGGCAGTTTTAGTATTAGAATATAAGTAAACAATGTATGTGTGAAGAAAAACATAAAGCAGCAGCAGAACTGATAGTAAAGTGAGTGATTATAGAAAGAGGCAGTTAGAGTTGGCGTAGCTCCCAGGAATGAACAGCAGCACCACATCCAACCGTTTTGAGTTGTAGTTCAGTATCAGCTTAGTTCCTCTCGTTTTAGTGACGCAGCCAGACTTTTTACATTACGACCTTCTGACATGTTGACACGTGTGTGTGTGTGTTTCTGTCCATCCTGCTCATTGTTTGTGTGTGTTTGAGTAACTCATGCAGTTTTACTGCTGCTGCAGGTTGTGGACAGGATGTCTCATTGTGTGTCTTCGTTGTGACCTTGATGACTACAGGAGTGTGTTGAGCGTGAGTGCCTATAGTGTGGTCCTCAGATTAAGCGACTACTAAAGGAAACGCAGTGATCATTTCTCAGGAACATAGTGGTGTTAAGCTGAAAAAAGGGAGCTTTAGGTTCTGTTAAAACGGATTCTGGTCCGACAGGACCGCTGCCTGGAAGTGGACCAACGTCTGCTGAAACAGGGCGGATTCTGTGGCTCGTTTGTAGGAGTGGGGGCAAAAAAACCCGATACAGCATAGTATCGTGATGTTTGCCATGGCGATACACGGACGCCAAGTATCGATATTTCAGTATATAAATTGCAGATGGGAGTTTTAACTTTTTGGTACTAGAATAATAAAATCTATTGTTCTTTTAGTCCACTAGAAAACTTGATGTGACATGATAAACTTTAGATAAAATTTTAGATAAACGTTTAGATAAATGTTGACAAAGTTTGACTTTAGGGACCTAATTGGAAGTTGGAAAAAGGTAATAAATTACAATATATCTCAATATATTTAAAATCGCAACATAAATATCGTGATAATATCGTATCGTGGGGCCTCTGGTGATTCCCACCCCTTCTCGTTTGTGGCGTTGGAAGCAAATAAGAGATAACCGCTAGATGTGTGATTTTTAGCATGCTGCTTTTAAAAGTGAAAGCGCTACTAAACCCATCTGCTAACACCCTAATCAGTCAACGCTGTACTTTCATTAAGTCATAGATTCCAAGAAACTGTTAAAAACTCCTGGGAAGGACTGAAAAATATCATCAAACAAAACAATAATGATGCTAAATAAAACGCCTGGTTTCCAGCCGCCGTTTGTTCTTTGGCTGGGATGTTAAATTGCGTTCTAAGTGCTAATTTAAGTTGTCTGCAGGAAACCAGCTGTAGTTATTCTGCTCGATGACACCAGAGAATACACAACATGTGCGTCAGACACCATGTGTGATGCACTGATGTGTCGTCCTTCCTGCAGGTCCAGATGGTCTGAACTTCAGTGTAGTGTGTATTGTAGGAATGAGTGAAGTGGTAAAATACTGGCTTTATGTCATCGAGGTCTGCATCTGCTCTTCATCAGCCCTGGACTTCCTCTCCTGGCCGCCACTGATTCTGTCTCTTTGTGTTTTTCTAACACCAGGGATGAGCTGATCCAGATGAAACCTCTCGGTCGGACCAATGGCGGCAAGCCCTTCTCCTCCACCTCCTCCTCCTGCTCCGCCCCTTCCTCTCCCTCTCACCCAGTCAGCGTGTCCGCCCGCCCCGGAGCGGCCTATCCTAACTCGCCGTTGATGCAGAGTCCCGCCCATAAGCCCCAGGGTGGCGCGGTAAAGAAGGTGACTGGCGTCGGAGGCACGACCTACGAGATTTCTGTGTGAGTGGCAGCTTGTCTTGGACCACTGTGACGACGAGGAAATACCGCCCCCTTTCTGCTTTCCTGGGACAGATTTGGACGATACAAGGAGCTGCTGTAGACCCGGACATCTGAGGAGGGACTGGACCATTTTGTCAGGGTCTCGCTCCTCATTGGCTCACTGCCCGTGCAGCTAAACGGCACAGGGCTGTCCTGCTTCCAGACATCCACCTCAGTAACTGCTGGGAAAATGACTGACGTAGGTACCGGGACAGAGAAGAACATTTGTTGGGATTTCACCGGTGCAAACAAACAAGATTTGCCTCCTGGTTTCTGTGGGTTTCCTCCTCGCTGTAGCTCGGGAGGTGGCGCAGGCCTCTTAACGTGGCCAGGTCTGGGGGTTACTTTAGAAAAGTATAGCAGCGCAAGGCCCTGCCAGGGGGAGGAGTCTGATCCCCACCAGAGGGGTGGATTAGGGTTTGATCGCTGTAGGTTAATGACGTATCAGCACTTTGGGACTGAAGCTGCATTTAAGGTCAAATCGACGCAGATGTGATATTTGATCAGTGAACACGTTGGTGCGGTCTGTTGAAACCCGGAGAGATTCATTCAAAGTTAAGGGCTTCCCATAGACAACCAGTTCAGTGTTGATCAAGTGATAGCTAGTTGTCAGTTAAACCCTACTTTTTAACACCAGCATCCACCCAAACGGAGCGTGGTGCGGTTGCGTTGGACCAAGCGTTCCCAGGCGTTGTGCGACGCCGCTCTCCTCGAGGCCGCCGCCTCGTTCGCAGCCGACAGGAGGTCACAAAAATCAGGCAGTCGGAGGGATCTGTCACGGACCCGAGAGACCACAGCGGGACCCCGGCGCTGGCGATCGATCCACGTCGCTGTGTGAACTGACTTTAGGGAAGAAATACGAGAGAAAAAAACACAATGCTGATTCGCCTTTTCTTTAACTCGTTGATTTCTTCCTAGATGTGAATATGTTTGTACAGGACGATGTGATTTCAAATGTGGATGTCTTTTTCTTTATCTTCATTTTTTAGAGTGGCATTTTTACCGGACTGCAGCATGCACTACTCTTACCAGCCACTGTAGGCCGCCGTGTTTGGCTGTGGACCATGTCGTCTGTTTGAACAAACAGGAAGTGGGAAAGTAAATGATAATCATGGTTTGGCCTTTGGTTGTTAACGGGTTCCTTAAGACGAGGCACGTACTTCTAGAAAATGTTTTCCTTGAGCAGTTGCCTTGAAATTTCAAGTGTTTTTTTTATGTCACCTATTTAATTTGAAATTGTTTTATATGGATTTATATGAAAATACAGCTATTGATAAATGAAGAGTTTTTAGTATCGACTCAAGAGGGGTCGTGTTGTCAGTTTCAGATTTATGATGAGAGGGCCCTTCCAATTGGTTTTGGTTGAAGCTCCTCAGTTGATCCTCTGTGAAAGAATCTCAGCTCCAATTTCTTAAATGTTCTATTCTGGGGAAAGAAAACAAACAAACAAAAAAAAAAAACAGGGCCGCAAACTCTCTCAGACACGGACGTCTTATTTAAAATACCGTGTCCTAATATTCAGACTGTAGACCAGATTCATGAAATTCCATCTGGTCTCCAAATTAATGTAAATTTAACTTCATTTGTGAATGAAGGTGCTCGATGCAAATCAAAGAAATGACCAATGTGTGTATTGTACAGCTTAATGTGTGTGTGAGTGTGTTTGTGGATGGGTGGATGTGGTGCAGGACCGTGAAATTGATAATAAACTTAAAACAAAGAGGTGAACACTTGTCACTCTTTTTTTTTTTTTTTTTTCAACCAACCACAAGGAAATTGAGTTATAGTGCTTTGGATTGCAATAATGATAATTATCACAATAATTTACCTCAATAACAATAAAATGTTCAATATCTTGTCAATAAATATTTGGTTTAATACATTTTAATCAAATATTAAAATATTTATTTTGTTAAGAGGCCTAAAGAAAGATTAATATTTGATGAAAAAGATAATCGTTTTGATTGTTCTCCCTCAGACTTGTGAAGCGATCTGCTGTTTGGCATCAAGTGTTTGTCCCGTTCTGACCATAAAGGAAAGTTTAACCACATAATTAACATCTGGTTGCTTCAATTTTCACTCAGGAGGAAAAATCTGCCTCTAAACGGGAAAGAAATAACGATTTGATGTTTATCGTGATAATTATCTATCGAACGATATGAAGTGTTTTTATCGTGATAACTAGTGTTGTTGTCAAGACCAGAGTTTAGAGACCGAGACCAGTTCCCTACATTACATGACACCATCGTGGGGAGAGGGGAGGGGGGGGGGGCAGTCGTTAATGGGAACAACACGTTCGGTCATTGCATTTGAAGAAACACGTCTTACATCCAAGCAAAGTTAGGATGTTAACAAATAAGACAATGCAAAAGCAATTTACTGATATTCCCAAAGTTATGATCTTGACTGGTCAAAATCCCGAGTCCTCAACGTCTGAGACGAGACAAAGACCATCAAAAAGTGGTCTTCAGACCGGCCTCGAGTGCTACAACACCAGCGACACGCAGCCCTAGCTGAAGTCACGACTCGCCTCTGTTCCACTGGCTTCTCAATTAAATCTCTCGTTCAGCGTCTTTCATTGGTCGGTCTGAAAACAAAAGGGTTTGCTGGCGTCTGCGGTCCTTATTCTAAGACAAAGTACGGCCCACTAAACGTTTACTTCTCTGATTGTGGAAATAAGAGGACACGTTCACCTGGCAGAGAAAAGTCAAACTAGAGTTTGTGTGAGGAATGAAATGCACATCGTTTTATTACACGGTCAACAAAACAGGCCAGACTTAAATGAAATGCAACGTGACAGAAGGACAAATCCTTTTCAAAATACAGTACAATACATAACAAAAAAAGTTTTAGTAATTAAGGAATGAGCTCAGTGTCTTTAAAAGCAAATCTAAACAGCTTCACAGTTATTACAACAAGGGGGGGGGGGGGTTAATATTCTGATCAGAAATCTTATTAAAAAACAGTGCTAATAAATCAAATACCTCAAACTCCAGAAGGACCGGGGGAAACCGCCTTTAACTAATAACGGAAAGGGAGTTTATGAATAAATCAAACTACTCTATTTGCTCTCTATTTGCTGCGGTCCTGAGACTGTTGGGAGCCTGGCCGGAAAATACTAGTTACCCTGTTGCTGACATACGGAGTCGGGGGGGAAGCACGGCATGAATGTAGGCAACAAGTGAACAGAAGCAGCAGCGAGCAAAGGAGACGAGGATCCTGGAAATCCAGACCGAGGGAATGTGGAGTCACAAAGGCTGGAATGACGGGAGAGCTGAGCTCGGTCTGTCCACAACAGTACAAACTAATGTCCACGGGGACCAATAGGGAGGCTGTCCAACTGTTAGTTAACGAGTGTAACTCCACCCGACCATGCAGCTCCCATACTGCACCAAACAAAACCAGCAGGAACCTGAACGTACTGAACTCTGCCTCCGTGTTACATCTCAGTTTACATGAACATACAGTTAATCATAGAATGATTAGAAAATCTACTCTGAATTAAATTAGTTGCATAAAATATCTAAATAAAAAAACAGCATGACATTCACTGTTAATTAGTAAGAACTCTGACACCGACTCTCTTACAGCAGCAGCCAGTCAGACTTCACAGCTTGAACCATCAGATGTGTGCTACATAGACGTGGCCACACAGCACATCTCCGGGCCTAACGCTCAGATTCTGGACCGGGTTTTAACATTAGAAGCCGGTTCACTGTCTGCTTCTCCACTGAAGTGTTCACGTGTTGTCTTTGTTCTTTAAGAAAAGGGAAAAGGACGGAGGTCGCTGCAGCCGCGCCAGTGCCGACGGTGAATGCCGTTGATGCTGGAGGCAGGCAGGAGGTGCTGTGGGAGTTTGAATTCTCAGGGCAGAAAAAACAAAGTCCAGGTATTCACAACACGCGACGGGCCAAGAGTGAACAAACTCAACACTGAGGGGAGGAAGAAGAGACAGAGTTCCGTCCAGAAGTCCAAGCTGAGCGACGCAAACTGTCTTACTTGTCCTTTTTGGATTCAGGCCGCTCCGACTGGCCGTCGGCTCCTTGCTGCTCGGGCTCCTCCTCCTCGGGGACCGGTGGGAACTGGGACTGGCTGACCTTGTCTCCTTTGGTCCTGTTGAGCTTCTTGGACTTCTGGTAGAGCTCGTTCAGGTTGAACTCTCGGATGATGTTCTCCTGGTGGAGACAGACAGAGAGACCGACGTGAGCTTATTCGCAGACATGTTTTGATTTTATTCACTTGGATTAGGACTTAATTTTCCTCTAAGTTTTTTTATTTTGTTGAGGAAAAAGGACTGAAAAAAGCTTTTACCTAATTTGACTCGTGCATATTTGTTGCCAAAGATTTTATCGTAATGGTTCTGAATGTTCTGCCTCAGATGTGTGAAGTGATCCTCACGTGTTCTGACCATAAAGACGAGTTTAAACCTCAGTTAACCATCTGGTTTCTTCAACTTTCACTCAGGAGCAAAAATCAGCCTTTAAACTCGAAAGAAATAACGATTTGATACTTATCGTGGTAATTATCGATATCGAAACATATGAAACTTTTTATCGTGGTAACATTTTTGGCCGTATCGTCCGGCCCTAATCTGCGTGATACATCAAATCCACGTGTAATATCTTCTTATTGAATTGTTGAAATTGTGCACTTGATCCTTGCCGTTTGTGAGTTTCCTGGATTATTTGACGGTTTCCTTGAAGTCAGAGACGGAGACACCGGCCAAGAGCTAAACTCAACACCAGACCTCTTTACAGAGATGTAGTTTGTGAACTTACAAAGTAAACAGATATATTATTTAGTTATAAACTCTTTCAATAATTTCTGGAAGATATATTTAACGTTTTCTGTAGCCAATAAGGAAAATGCAGTGGTACCGGCAGGGATCCAGTAGTGCACAACTCAAACTGATCTACTGGCCCAGAGAGTCTAACGTAATGAAAAATGTGACGTTGGACTCCGCCTGTAGAATAAAACTGTTACTACAGCGGTCACGTGCACAATAACGGTGCAAATGCACAATAGCATCAAAAGCGTGTGATGTTTCATGAAGTGCATTCTGCAGTTAGGTTTCCAATTACAGATTTAAACCATCACTTCTCAGTAAACAGCCTCAGCATTCACAAGTTGGCAGCAAAAGCTCTGCTGGACACTTTTTACCTTCGGACTATATTTGACTCAGTTCTTTATAACACTGGTGCACAGCACGGCTTCAAAGAGTAAACTGATGTTTGCCATTTTAGGGAATTGAGTGTACAGTCCGGTCTGACCTCGGTGAAGGTCCAGGACACAGCTCTTCCCTTCTTGTCCACCTGGGGGCGCCGCATCACCTCCTTCCCTCCCTGAAACAACACCAAGGAGGGAAGCTGTTTGGACAGCGGAGACGCAGACACCTTGTATCTGCAGAACAGAGAGACATCCGTACCAGACAGCGGGTCACATTTCCAGTCAGTCCTCTCTACACAAACAAAGACGCATCGGCCTGAGAGACTTGGAGACAAATGAGAATAACAAATACAAAGTCTTACTTCTTGGAAACCTCTCCATAACGTCCAATGTCCACTTTGCCAAACTTGAGACCAGCACAGTTATATCTGACACACAAAACAAAAAAAGGAAGTGAGGGTGCTTTTTTTTTTTAAATGTCACCAAGTGCACTTTAGACTTCACTGGCGGACGGCGTCTTACTTCAGGGAGAGATCAGCGTAAACAGAAGCGAAGGACTGGCACTCCGGAGACCAGTTGGCGAAAAACTCAACGATCCACGTCACCCGACTGTCCCTGTCCAGCTCGTCCTGGACACACAAACACACAATATTCATCCATGACTCAAAAGTAACCTGCACCTCTCCCACACAAGCACATAACTCTTAAAGCTTTTAGCATTCTGCTTAGACGCTGAACTACACTGGCTGGACTGCTGCTACAAATTCTACTACTTGTACTCACATCAATGGTTTTGTCACTGAAGTATTTGATGTATTCTGGTCCCATGTAAAGAGGAGGCTTACAGGTCATCAGGAACACTGAAACAGAAGAACATCAGGAGCAGAGTTGGTGCTGAAACGATTACTTCATTCATTCTTTCTGGTGTTCACACTGAAAGCCATTCAACAGAGTATTACTTAAAATGATCCAATAAATAGAAAAAATAAAAATGAATCTTGTCATGTGAAGTCCATCGCTGAAATAAATAAACTGTTTCATAGTAGTTTCAGGTCAGTTCAGTGATTTCAGCAAATAAAAGCTCGGCTGTTTTGTGTGTAAACAGAGATCCACAAATGTGTAAATAACACTTTGTATGTGAAATTAAAATATCTGTGTAAATTGTACATATTTGCTTTTGTGGATATGATTTTACACAACACAAATATAAAAATACAAGTTTTGGGTAGTGAGATATTTGTGTGTATATATATATATATATATATATATTTTTTTTTTTTACAGATCTCTGCAGAACACATTGGACAAAATTCCACAAATGTGTAAAAAGGAAGTTACAAATATAACATGACCCACAAATTGACAGAAAGCAATCGTGCAAAAACTGTTGTGTGTAGACGTCACTCTGTATTTCTGTGGATATGATTTTACTCATCACAAATGTAAAAATACATATTTGTGGATAGTGAAATATTTGTGGATAGTGAAATATTTGTGGATAGTGAAATATTTGTGGATGGTGAAATATTTGCGCATCATAGTACACATTTGTGGATTATTTTCTGGGGGTTACAAATATTAAAATAACTGGTGCGGTAGTGAGTATTTGGGCAGCAGGATGGTGTATGTGTAGGTGTGTTCTTTTGTTATATCAATTTTTACATTTATATAAATACAAATCCTGTTCCTCTGTAATCTGTTTGGACAACACAAATCCAGAGTAATGCTCGTGTAAATAACAGCTACACACCATTCTAGTATAACTTGCCTCTGTGTGTATTTTTACATGTATTTATGTCACCTATATGTTTGAGCTCGAGTATACGTCTAGCACCTAATCACCAAATTCCTCTTACATAATCCAATAAAATATATCTGATGCGTGAGTGTTTGAGGGGAGGCTGGACCGACCTATGCAGAGAGTCAGGTAGAGCAGACCCATCCGGATGTCCAGTCTGAAGAACAGGATCACATTGGCCACTTTGCTGAACAGGATGATGTTGCCAACATGCTGCTCCACCGTGACTGAGTGAACAGATGCAGAGACGCCATGAACACCATATAAGTTAGCAGGACACGGGGCTGCGCAATTAATCACATTTCAATAACGATTCCCATGTTGGCGTCCACCGATTATGAAAACAAATTAATCGAATTAAAACGATAATTGCATGCTTTTTCGTTTCATTTGTAGTTTATTACATTACAGGTATTTATTCATTTAGACTTACAATTGCTATTTATGTCAGAGGTCGCACGCCTCTCGGGCAACGAGGGGTTAAGTGTCTTGCTCAGGGACACATTGGTGGACGGGTCTCCCACATCATAGGCAAGCATCTTATCTGTCCCATCTGTATCAGTGGATTTATACTTTCCTCCCCGTTGGTTTAAGTCACTGCATGTCCTGACAGAACACCACGGTTGAGTTTTAGCGTTATGTAACATAACGAGATGCCATCAGCTGGAGAAGCTCAGCTGCCACCTGCTCAACCTGATAAAACACTTGTGCCGCCGTCATCCTCCTGCGCTCGAAGATGCTGTTTAAAGTTAATGCATAATCTTTTTTTTTTTTAAATGAAGCACTCAATTTTAAAAGCTCAATAAATGCATGATGTTTTCCCAGTTCAACCAGTAATTGTGTTAATAACCGTGATTTCAATTATGACCCAAATAAATTGCATTTTGCGACCGTTATTTGTTGCAGTGCAAGTATCTACTCGCACATGTGCAATCTGACAAACATTTGTTTAAATATAATGTGTTGAAGAACGGTGAGGGAGCGAGTCTGCACCGGCCTGCTGTTAATGGTCAACTTGACACGCAGCAGTGATAATACAGCAACCTTTTATTTTTATAATAAGCAAGCAGGAGAATCCTCCGTGTCTGCGTCTGTCTGCCAAACGTACGTTGGCAACCATTAATAAGTCGGTGTTAAGAATTTCCACGCAGCTGGCCGCACGTTTTAGCGTGTTGAGACGGGGAGCGACGCTCCGCCCAAAGCTATCAGACTCTTAAACTCTACTTCATCCTCAGCTCTGCTCCACTGGTGATGGTTTATTTCTGTTACCATTTTTATAATTGATTCTATATTAATGTTTATTGAAGGGAGTTTCAAAACTCAATTTCACAAATAAATCTGCCATGTACTTTTATTTTTGTGCTGTTTGCTTATTATTAGCTTATGTTCAGATCCAGTTAACGTGTGATTGACGCTTGAATATAAAGAAAAGCATCTGAACAAACTCTGTACATCTCATTCTCTTTTTTAAAAATGTAGGCTAATTACTTTTCGTGTGTAGCCTTGTACATCTGTCTATGATTGGTGAGTTTCTGAGGGTGCACTCAGTCAGCGTTCAGATGGGCTGCTTTACAGGCCCAGATGTTTGGTACCAGTTACATCAACAAATAGGGTTTAGTCTACAACATTAGCGGTGAGGCGCTTTGTGTGAAGAAGGTGTGAATTACTGTGCCAGTCCGCCCTGGCTGAGGGAGTTTACATGGCTTACACCTCTAACTGTATCCGCTGCACTAGACGTGGTCAACTAAACTGCACAGTTAAAACACGACGCCTTTATGAAGCACAACAGCAGCTAAAAACATCAAATCTGAAGATAGTCAGCGAACAGCTGACGGAGTTGAGCTAAATACGGAGTCCAGAGTTGTTGTTGTTGTTTTAAGTTTTGATCAGTCAGGAGGTTTCTACACGGAGCCGAAGTCGGTCGGTTTCTTCTCCAAAACAAATGGAACAGCTGATTACAGCAGGTAATAAATCACGTTCCAAATACAACACAGACGTGATCGCTGCGAGCTGATCTGCAGCTCTTGTCCATGACCTTCCAGACTGTTCAGATTTAATATTTGTGTTTCTTTATCTGTGCTGGAGAAATTAATAAAGTGAGCAGTGAAAAGCAATTTTTAATCCGTCAAATCTGATGTTCATATCGATGCATTTTGCTCACAAATAATGATGCCGGTCTGTTGCTTTGTACAGCGTTTACGTCAGCTGGTTAATTTGCCTTCGCTGGCGATGGGCTGGATTAACCTTTCAGTTACTAAAAGTTCTTCAGGTGGAAACGCAGCTTTACTGTGTGGCGGGAGAGCAGCAGGCAGTGAAATAACAGAATGGGGTTTAATTTATACATCGTGCTCCGAGTGAGCCAAGTGGAACGGATCCAACCGACGGTGCTCTGGCAGAAGTGATCCGGTCCAAACTGGTCGGTCTTAAAAACCGCAGACAACGGTTCTGGCGCCCGTGGTTCAGGGATGTATACTATTATCTTCCATGCATCTGATCATAACGTGATATTAATGCTCAGGAAAAATCTATTCAAAATAAAAAACAGCAGAGATATTTACTCACTCGCTCGTCTGTTCTTCATCATGACGATGGCGCTGAGGAACATGAGGATCTCCACCTCTCTCTGAGAACACAAACATGAAATGTGTCCAGTCTGTCCATATTGGCTTCATCCTTCAGGAATTGTACAAACAAACATTTTATATCGAAGATGGTAGCGGTAAACACATAACACACAGTATTCCACCATATTTAAGCTGGACAACAAGACAGATCACTGTTACATTGTCTCCTCGAGAGCCTACATGACCTGCGACTACCTGGGTTAAATCAGCTCTATCAGATGACCCAAATGGGAAGTTAAGCGCCAGAGGCTTTGTTGCAGTATCAAAAATACTCGGTTAAAGTTAGGAAAACATGGTCGTTTGGGTTTAGTCACAGAATCCGATGGGTCACAGGTTTTGGTGTTACACCGGATCCCATCGTTTGCTTAAAATTGTTCGCAACAGACACATCACTAGCCCCTCTGACGCAGAGCGGCCCAGGCTTTATGGTGCTTTCAGACCAAAAGCGAAGCGAGCGTTCGGGGCGGTGAGTTTACATACAAAGTCAATGCAAAGACGCGTAGAGCCGCGATTTCCTGTCGGGCGGCGACACGAAGGCGAAGCAAAGGAATTCTTCTCGCAGCAAGGAGGTCGTGGGTTCAAACCCTGGTTGCCTTTCTGTCTGGAGTTTGCATGTTCTCCCCGTGTCCGCGTTGGTTCCACCATCCAAAGACGTGTCTCTAAATGGTCTTTAGGTGTGAGCGTGACTGGTTGTTTGTCTATGTGTGGCCCTGCGATGGACTGGCGACCTGTCCAGGGTGGACCCCGCCTTTCGCCCGGTGTCAGCTGGGATTGGCTCCAGATGGATGTCTTGCTGACAGACCTGACAAAGCATGAATTCATGCATTCACGGTGAGAGGCTAGGAAACACTGTTCCCCTCTGTTTGTCATCATGCAGATGACAAAGAATTTTATATATAAAAATTTACAGAGTATATATATATATATATATATATCCCGTATATAATAACACCTTGATTAACTGCAGTGGGTTATAAATTACGTTTTGTGACTTGAATATCTGCCAATAAGCAAAACAGCATGAATTTCCAGTTCCATCCTCTCCCTGTAAGTTAGCTAACACCTGCTAAAGCCACCGGGCCTTTCTCTCAGCCAGTCTCACCATCCGCCGCTCATCCCCCCGACCAGCTAACTCGGCTTGAAACCAACCCTTGAAAAGCAATTTGTGACTAGTATTTTCTACGGACCCAGTCGAAGTCGCAGGAGTTGCCGTCCTCTCGCTGCGTGGCCAGATTGTCGCAGATGCCAGGCGTCTTGCGGACAGCTAGAAAGGCTATGGACATGAACAGGGACGCTACGTAGTAGGGCTTCAGCAGCCACTTGTACACCTGCGGCAGGTGGTACAGAAAAGCGAGTAACGGCGTAAGCAGAGCCATTTTCTATTAAACTGTCGCACTGAAGCTAAAAGTGAAGCCCGTACAGACCGACGCTGCTGCGGCCGTTAGCTCACTGTGAATGACGCTAGCTAGCTTGGTGGTTGTGCGAAGGTAGCCGTGAGACAACTTCCGGTTTAGATGGTTAAAAATAAAACCATTTATAATTATATAATATAAGTATATGCACCGCGTTGCCTTTAGATTAATTTATTGTATTGTGAAATAGATTTTATGATATTATGTTTTATATTTTAATACATCTGTGGCGTTCTTTACACCCAAATTAACATACATCTGCTTTTAATATGAAGGTGACAGACCTGAGTTCCTGTGTAGCTGTGGTTAACTGTTGGTAACTTGGTTCAGCTCTGCAGTTTGCAGTCGGCAAAATTGTAAAGAATTCCTGATTTAAAGGGGTGGGAAGAGGTACTGAGGTCAATCAGGACGAATGTGTCAAACAGGCGCTGATTGGTCACTGTCACAGGTCGCTGCTGATTGGTTCCTGTGCCACTGGAAGAGTTTTTATGATTTTACATCACAGCTTGGTAAAGTGGGATGCAATGACCTGCCATCATTTATCTCTCTTAGGATCCTCGTGGGGCTCTCAGGCTGTCTGGAGTAAAAAGAAAGAGAGAGATGTATTACTGTGAGAAGTTCAAAGATAGCACATTTATCCATCGTCAACCACTTATCCTGCATACAGGGTCGCGGGGGGGCTTGAGCCAATCTGACATCAGGCACAAGGCGTGGTACACCCTGGACATCTGCATGTCTTTGGACGGTGGGAGGAGGCCGGAGCACCCGGAGAGAACATGCAAACTCCACACAGAAAGGCCGGGGCAACCGGGGTTTGAACCCACGACCTTCCTGCTGTGAGAAGACAGTGCTAACCACTGCACCAGAAATGTGTTTTATCTTAAATGAACACCTTCATTTATCACATCAGGAGGAATTCGGAGTGGTTCAATTATTTTCAGCTGCGGTATTTTTCACAGCAGACAATTTGACTTGTCATAGTAGAAAAGTAAAAGAACGATGTCTGTTACCGTTCAGGCCTACACCTCCTCCATCGTGGCCCACTCATTATAATAATAATAATAATAATAATCTTTATTTGTAGAGCACTTTTCAAAAACAAGTTACAAAGTGCTTTAACAAGTGTAAAGACAATAATACAAAAAAAATACAAGATAAAAGCATGAAAACATTGAAAAGACTAAAATACACGTTTAAGATAAATATAAAATTAGTAAAATACGATAAAATAAAAGGGATAAAAGACACTCATGTGTCCAAACATCCTCCAACCCGTGCAGGACACCACAAAACTATAGAGGACTTGCATCAGCTCGTCATTTCTGCAGTTTCAAGGACAGAACGCTGGTAGCTGTTATTGTCTAACAACAGATTTAGAGGACTAACTCAGCTGCTCTTTCGCCTCTAACACCTCCAACCCCACTACTCCCCCCTCCTCCTCCTCACTGTCCCCCACCCTCCTGTGAGACACCAACCCCTGCTGACCAGGTGAGAAGACAGATGAGGAGACCCCACTCCAACAAGACTGCAGGCCCTGACGGTGTCCCCGTCCCGGGGTGCTCAAAGCCTGTGCCCCCCAGCTATGTGGAGTCCTTCGCCATGTCTTCAACCTGAGCCTGAGTCTCCAAAGGGTCCCTGTGCTGTGCTGTTCCTGTGCCAAAGACGCCACCTACACCACAGACTTCAACTACCACACAGAGTTCTGCCATCTTCAGAAGTTTTCTGATGACTCTGCTGTGGTTGGATGTATCAGCAGGGTGACCAGGCAGAGTACAGAGCTGTGGGGGGGACGACTTTGTCACATGGTGTGAGCAGAAACATCTGCAGCTCAACGTGACAAAGACTAAAGAGCTGGTTGTGGATCTAAGGAGAGCAAAGGCACCAGTGACCCCTGTTTCCATCCCTGTGGACACTGTGGAGGACTACAAATACCTGGAGTGCACATGGACAATAAACGGGACTGGGCCAAGAACACTGAGGCCTCTACAGGAAGTGCCGTCTCTATTTTCTGAGGAGGCTGAGGTCCTTCAACATCTGCAGGAGGATCTGAGGATGTTTTATGAGTCTGTGCTGTCCTGTTTGCTGTTGGATGCTGCGGACGCCAACAGACTCAACGAACTGATCCAAGGCCAGCGACGTTGTGGGGGTGGAGCTGGACTCTCTGTCGGTGGTGTCAGAGAAGAGGATGCTGTCCAAACTACATGTCATCTTGGACAAACCCTCCTCAAAGATAGGAGCTCTTTCAGTGCAAGACTCATTCCCCCAAAATGCACCGCAGAGCGCCACAGGAAGTCATTCCTGCCTGTGGCCATCAAGCTTTCTAACTCCTCCCTCTAAGTGTCTAAAACTTAGTCAGTTATTAAACTAGACCTCATTATCTATTTTCTGTCCAATATTCCCTGTCGCGGTGACAGCCCGGCTGTCGGTGAGTGTCCTGTTTCTCCTTTCCCTCACATTCTGGTTTCTCCTGTGCCTCCTCTCTCTCTCTGTGTGCTCTCTCCCTCCCTGCTCCGGAGCCCGGCTGGCTACCCACACCTGCACCTCGTTTACCTCCATCCCCGGCCGCCGCACCTGCCAGCCATCAGCCTCATCACTGCCAGTATATCTACCCCGGCTTTCCACTCCACCCTCGCTCGATCGTCGCAGCTCTTGACCTGGTGTCGCCGCTTCGTTCTGGCTTTATTTCTTATACTCCTTTTGCCTCTTGTCCTCTTGCCTACTAACCCTGTCTCTCGGTTTTTCCCCGCCAGGTTCACTCACCTCTGCCTCCCAGCTCGGCCAGCCGGGCTCGCTCGCCTGCCTCCTCCTCTCGCCGCCTCCACGACACCCCCCCGGCTTCTCCACTCGCACCCCGCCTGGACCCCCGTCTCCGTGTCCTCACCTACCCGTCTGCCAGCCTCCCCCCTAGCCTCCAGCCTTGTGCCCTCCGTTCCTCCAGCTTCTCGGTTCCCCGAGTCCTCGTCTGCCTCTCCCCCTCCTTCCACCTGCCCTCGCCTCGAGCCTGCTTTTCCTCAATAAACCTCTCTTTCACCCTCAGCGTTGCGTTTGGGTCCTTTCTGTCTCCCACCGTTACAATTACCTGTTTAATAATTAATGTGCAATATTCTCTGCTGCTATTTATTCACTAGTCCTTTTTGGTTCATCACAACTCTTAATAATGTAAATATTGTACATACCCACACTCCTTTATATTTGTCTTTATTTTTATATTTATACTATTATATTTATATACTCTTTATCTATCTACCTTTGACAAGTGCAACTGTGACAAAAGAATTTCCCCTCGGGGATCAATAAAGTATTTCTGATTCTGACTTGTTGACATTTTTGCTGAGAAAAGGGGGGAAAAAATAGATGAAATGTTAGAGGACAGAAAATAGAAGTCAAAATTCTGACATATGTGGTGGCTGCGTCCACTTCATTTATACAGCCTATGGCTGTGAGCCGAAGTCAGATCATGTGAAATGGGTGGTTTTGCATTTTGGTTTGGTTTGATATAAAACATGTATCATCACCAAGTAATAACCTCATGACGTTTGAATGGCTCCATAAGGGAATACGAGAATGTTTGTTATTTCTTGTCCCAATTTTCCCACCCGACTTGAACGCAGCATAAGCATGTAGTAGAAAAATCTCTGCTGTTCAACCCTGAGTGATTCATCTGGATATTGTATGAGCTCATCACATACATTTGTAGATTTGACAAAGATGGTGTTTTTGTTCGTGATGAATTTGCTCATATACCAAAGTAGAAAAAGACGCAATGAAAAGGATATTTGTATCTGATTTCCACACCACAGAACCAGTTACTGGGAAAAAGTAATGTGAATCAGTTTTCATTTAAACAACATTTGTGAATGCTTGTATGTTGCTAATTTGATTTTATTGTCTGAGGTGTGAATTAGCAACTGCTGTATCTAGCTGTGTATGTATCCCTGCTTGTGTTTAAATAAAACATGGGTGGCATAAATATAAACTCTATAGCTTAAAGCATAAAGGAAGTTTTGCTTTAGCAGAATCAGTTTTTTCCCCCCAAATATGTATAATTTCTTTAAAGTGGATTATTATGTTCACAAAAGTGTCTCTAACTATGCATGCTCCGTCATGATCAACATTATGTGATAAAAAAGTCAGACTGTCGTAAAAGCCGGATTTCCAGATGAAGCCAAACCATGATCACAGCCTTTTAAATAAAACATACAGGATTAGAACAGTCTCATAAGGGTTTACAAACAAATATGTAACTTGTAAAACATTACATAAACGTAGAGTGATTTGTAAATCTGGATCCATATCTATGCCTCTAATTTACAACTCATATATCAGCATTTGTTCGTCAATGTAGCATTTTTCACCTATTCAATGCAATCTCCACCTGTTCTTGTGGATCCTTTTGAGAATGTTCTTCTGCACCAATTGTGTCACGCAAACAATTCAACATGTGTTGGGAAGACCAACCGCTGTGAACCATCTCTGGTTAAACGAAACAGCCCCAGTCTGCCTGACTGAACATCCATTTTTGTAGAATATCTTTAAGAAAGTCAGACTCAGTCGATGTCTAAGTTCTGCAGAGACGAGCCCACTTCACTGCCAAGAGGTTCTCGTCTCATGCAGCAAACAGAACCTGCATGGACACTGTGGCCTGTTTGTATTGTCGTTGGAACGACAATACAATTGTCGGTAACAACTGAACATACAATGAAAAACTTAGACCTGCTCTATAAGAAAAGTGCATTGAGATAAATTTTGTTGTGAATTGGCGCTATGTAAATAAAATTTAATTGCATCTCTCTGCTGCTCCTATCACTCCCTCTAAGCCCCTCCCGCCAAACCCACAAGAAGGAGCCGGTTGCCCTGGAAACCTCATCCCGCATAGGGCTCGCTCCCTACGGCAAGAGTCTCCCTAGACCCCGGCCCCTCACGCTTCGACTTGTCTTACGACGCCCAGTGGAGAGCGCCCCAGGCTTCAGAGGCAGCTACAACAACGTCTAACAGCAGGATGAATGAATTCTGGTGCGTTCGCCTGGATAGTACAGCTCGTTTGGTGCTGATGTGAATTCTGTCAGTCAAACTCTGCTGCAGCTGCCTGGCACCAAGACAGTGGTTGGATTGTCATGTCAAAGCAAAAGAACTAAACACAGGATTTGATATATAATCTGCCTCCCTAAATATTTCAAAAGGGGTGCCTCAAGGCACAATCCTTGGGCCTCTTCTTTTTATCATTTATACAAACAACCTCTAAAATAATGTAAAATATACAAACTATCCTTACTATGCTGATGACACTGTTCTCTATTGTTCTGGGTCCACATTAGGTCAAGCAATCACAAATTTACAGTCTGCTTTTAACATCTTGCAACATAATCTGGCTACTTTAAAACTGATTCTAATCTCTAAAAAAAGGCTTTTTAAAGGACCTTGCAGAAAGGCAGTCTGTCTGTCACTGTTTTTAAATTGATTTAGGACCCAGGTTTTTTTTATGATGACATTGTTGTTTGAATATGATGAGTGAAAGTGTGTCTATGTATTTACCTGCAAGTGTCGCTGTCTCTATTTGTAACCGCGCTGCTGCCACTTGCCAGGACACTCTTGTAAAAGACATTTTTAATCTCAAGAAGCTTTTTATCCTGGTTAAATAAAGGTTTGAATGAATGAATGTATGATATGTGATATTAACATTTTTTCAAAAGTTATAACTAATACTATTAACAAATCCACCTGCTGATTGTGAAATCTGTTTAGGAAGAGATCTTGGACATAAATACATACAAATGTATTTATGTAAATAATTTGGTAACCGTGTATGCACGTCAGAATGTATGCATTTCTACTGATTAACAGGTAAAAGCTGTTAAAAATGTACTCCGTGTACTTTGTCAGTTCATCTAGTCCATTAAAAAGTGTGTGACAGTGATCCCACAATAATCATTACTGTACAACACACCTCCTTTTTGTCAGCGTCACAATTTTAAATTTTAAAATATTTTTATCTAAAGCTAAACCGGAAGCATCGACTGACAAAAGGCTGGGTGGTCCCTGCACCTGTCAGTCTTGAGTGTCTTAGTGACATTACATGAACCTTTTAAAGCCTGGCTCCAAAAAGACACAAAGACAACGTGAACATGTCAGGTGATGACACAACAAAGCTTGGAAAGTAAAATCCTACCCTACCAGGTGCTCGTCGTTTGTGTAACATTGTCGGACTTACATAAGGAGTATAGGAGAGGAAAGGTTAAGGATAAAGCACAGTACATATAAATCTATAAGCCAGCAAAAATTTGCGGTTGGTCTGAATGCGGCATAAGGGCGTCCCGGCCTGACCAATCACAACCTGGATAGGATGGGCCACTGTGTGAGCAGCAGGTGTTGAAGTTGGTAAGTCTACATTTATTTGTGCATTGTGTTGTACGAGTGTTCTGTACTTATGACACCGTGCTAATCCCATAATAACAACACTGACATCACTTTTAATGGTTTTGTCTAAAAAAATGTAAATTCTTTAACAAGATTATATAGTTTTCCTCTGATATCACCAAACTACAGCAAACACGATTGATATATTTCATAATATGCTAAAGTTACATGAGAATATGCATTTATTTGATGGTTTGTCCCCTTATTTAAAGCAAAACTTGGCTCCATCCAGGCCAAACTGGTTTTCTGCCGCTGCACTGTGCAGTTCCCTCATCACTTCCTCCAACGTGAACAGAAACATCTTGGCTGTCAGCAGCACAACAGGGAGGAGATCGTGAAAATGGATATAAATAAAATAAAAAATAAATAAAAAATAACCGGACTGTTTTATTTTAAATGATACTCCAACCCCAATTATCTGTTGCTGTTAGTACAATTAAAATCACTTATTTAAGATTTAAAGCGTCATTGCCAATGCTCCACTTCCGGTTCAGCGGCTGGTCTGGGAACGGCCTTTAGTCGCTGGAGCCCTCAGGTTGGACGGAGGAAACTGATTCCAGATCCACTGTCGGGGTTAGACTCACCTGCTCCAATCAGAGCCGCTCAGTCATCCACACATGTCAAACTGCACACAGTTCGACAATAACATACAGGAAGTAAAAATAAAATAAAAATAAAGCCTTAAAGGGCTGACCTATTAAAAAGAAAACTTGCTTTGGGCCTAATTTTTGTTCCTTCAATAGCCTGTTGTCTGTATTTTAGTTTCATTACTTTGAAAATGACACAAATGAGGTGCATTTTGTAGTAAACTATAAAAACGCTTTCCTTTCTCCTTTCCATTCACACCAAAAACCTGACTTTTTACATCCGTTTGATTTGGCCTGTGTAATCTCACTGTATTGTCAGATGTATCTGTCACCTGCTCTCTTCTTATTTAGTTGCGTTCACATAAGACAGAGAAAAAAACCCAAAAAACCTTCTGATTTTGTGAGGGACAAAATTTAATTGTTTGCTCCCCAAATTAAAATTGGTAAATTATTTTTTCAATCATCACATAATGCAAATAAATAAAGTGTATTGACATTAAATATGTCATAAGTTGATTAATTAGATTTTCTTTGTCTGCATTTTTGAAAATTCAGGCGTATTTTATGGCTTTGTTCAACATAAACATGTTCAGCGAGCAAGTTAACGCTTCTATAGTTGTCGTAAAGTGGAAAATCTTTTAATGAAATTCAAAGTTGTGCTTTTTGAGGGATAAACTACAGTTTTCTTTCAAGTACATCTATTCAGAACATATAGGCCTACTGTGTAGGGGGGAAAAAAACCTTTATTGTGAAATGTCTGACAGGAAGTGCCGTGTGTCACTGTCGCCGGTTTGACTCCTGGCTGTTCCGCTGGTGAGTCTCGCCACCAGCCGGTCCGGGAGCAGCGGTCCGGACGGGATCATGAGCAGCAGACGCCGCCGGGCTGCGCAGCGTCCACGCGTCCATCCAGACCGAGCGACCCCCCGCCGCGAGCACTAGATCGACTCTTTTACTGGTCAGGAGAAACGACATTATGGGATTTTGACACGCAAACGTTACATCAGAGCCGGGTTATTATTTTCTGCGGGGGAAATTCTTCTTTGCAGGGATTAAATCAGGGTCGATGAGGCCTCTGATTATTTCTAAACAGTCCGGTGAGCAGCTCGATGTGATCCGGGGCTTATCGCCCGTGGCTCACGTCACTGGCCTCATGGCCACCGTACCGCACACAGCCAGCAGATGGGCCCGGGCTGCCTGCAGAGGAAGCTCTTTAATCATGTGTCCTGTTATCACACAGTGCAGAACCGATCGGCCTGTTGTTGCTGTCACAGCTGAGGTCAACCTGCGCTGCTGAATTGTTTCCTCTAACATCTCTAATGTTCTTCTTCCCGCAGGGAGTTTGTGTGGCAGCTGGCTGCTCGGCCCTCCTACCCTCTCCCGGTACCGTGCAGCTGCAGCATCCGTCGTCAGCCTCCAAACTAACGGGATGACGCAGGGAATCGAGCCTCCTCACGTACCGACACGGTCAGGCGACGTTCAGAGGCTGCAGGAATTCTTAAAACCCGCTGTGGCAGGGAGGTGGAGATTATTAGTGACTTAATTATTGAGACTTTTCCACGTTACCTGTGAAGTCAGAGGACAGTGTGGGCCACAGAGAACAAACCCAGAGCTGGTGGGAACTTGAAGTCTTGCTCAGGGAAACTTTGGTAGTGTGGATGGATGGACCTGGGAGGAATGGTGGACTCTGTCCTCCACCTTCACCTCAAATGAGCTGATGGAGATGAAGCTGAGCTAATGAGAAAAGCGGCTCACTGAAGTAGAAATATAGATGATATTTTTACTCTAACCTGAGGTTTATTGCAGCGTTTATCCTGGTGCGTCCTGGAGAGCAGATGCAATCAGAGCTGCAGTGTTGTGTAAAAAACATCAAGTCATCAGTATAACCCACAGGAGACGCTTTGATCACTCGGATCATGGTGGAAGCCACCGTCTTCTCGTGCCCCAGGACTACTGCGGTCTAACAGGCATTTAGCTTTTCCTGTGGTAGTCCGTCAGCACCATGGACTACCACGCTGAGTTTTGCTTCTGCGATCCTGAGGAGGGTCACGGCGGCCCAGATGAGCCGCCGCTCCACAGTATCCACGCACCCAACCGGATCCGCCCTTCCTCGTACCGAGCCCTGAGGAGCGCCGTGTCCAGTCTGGCCCGCATAGATGACTTCTTCTGCGAGAAGATTGGTTCAGGCTTCTTCTCTGAGGTCTTCAAGGTATGTGACCTCGTCTCCTGGTTCATCAAAATGTTAAACTCTGTCAGTTTGTCAGTATCCATCCCAGGTTTCCTCAAAGTCTGAGGAAAGGGGGTCAAAATCAAGGGCAACTGCACTTGGTTGAAGATACAGGTGCTGGTCATATAATTAGAATATCATCAAAAAGTTGACTTATTTCAGTAATTCCATTCATTACACACAGACTGATATATTTCAAATGTTTATTTCATTTATTTGTGATGATTAAAACTGACAACTAATGAAAATCCCAAATTCAGTATCTTTGAAAATTAGAATATTAAGACCAATACAAAAAAGGATTTTTAGAAACGTTGGCCAACTGAAAAGTATGAGCATGAAAAGTATGAGCATGAAATGTATGAGCATGTACAGCACTGAATACTTAGTTGGGGCTCCTTTTGCCTGAATTACTGCAGCGATGCGGCGTGGCATGGAGTCCAGCAGTCTGTGGCACTGCTCAGGTGTTATGAGAGCCCAGGTTGCTCTGATAGTGGCCTTCAGCTCTTCTGCATTGTTGGGTCTGGCGTATCGCATCTTCCTCTTCACAATACCCCATAGATTTTCTATAGGGTTAAGGTCAGGCCAGTTTGCTGGCCAATTAAGAACAGGGACACCATGGTCCTTAAACCAGGTACTGGTAGCTTTGGCACTGTGAGCAGGTGCCAAGTCCTGTTGGAAAATGAAACCTGCATCTCCATAAAGTTGGTCAGCAGCAGGAAGTATGAAGTGCTCTAAAACTTCCTGGTAGTCGGCTGCGTTGACCTTGGACCTCAGAAAACACAGTGGACCAACACCAGCAGATGACATGGCACCCCAAACCATCACTGACTGTGGAAACTTTACACTGGACTTCAAGCAACATGGATTCTGTGCCTCTCCTCTCTTCCTCCAGACTCTGGGACCTAGATTTCCAAAGGAAATGCAAAATTTACTTTCATCAGAGAACATAACTTTGGACCACTCAGCAGCAGTCCAGTCCTTTTTGTCTTTAGCCCAGGTGAGACGCTTCTGACGCTGTCTTGTTCAAGAGTGGCTTGACACAAGGAATGCGACAGCTGAAACCCATGTCTTGCATACGTCTGTGCGTGGTGGTTCTTGAAGCACTGACTCCAGCTGCAGTCCACTCTTTGTGAATCTCCCCCACATTTTTGAATGGGTTTTGTTTCACAATCCTCTCCAGGGTGCAGTTATCCCTATTGCTTGTACACGTTTTTCTACCACATCTTTTCCTTCCCTTCGCCTCTCTATTAATGTGCTTGGACATAGAGCTCTGTGAACAGCCAGCCTCTTTAGCAATGACCTTTTGTGTCTTGCCCTCCTTGTGCAAGGTGTCAATGGTCGTCTTTTGGACAGCTGTCAAGTCAGCGGTCTTCCCCATGATTGTGTAGCCTACAGAACTAGACTGAGAGACCATTTAAAGGCCTTTGCAGGTGTTTTGAGTTAATTAGCTGATTAGAGTGTGGCACCAGGTGTCTTCAATATTGAACCTTTTCACAATATTCTAATTTTCTGAGATACTGATTTTGGGGTTTTCATTAGTTATCAGTTATAATCATCAAAATTAAAAGGAATGAACACTTGAAATATATCAGTCTGTGTGGAATGAATGTATACATTATACAAGTTTCACTTTTTGAATGGAAGTACTGAAATAAATTAACGTTTTGATGATATTCTAATTATATAACCAGCACCTGTACTAGAAGAAGTTTCGTCCCTCATCCAAAGGACTTCTTCAGTTCTGACTGACTGGCAGGGAAACTCAGCTATTTAACCTCAGTGGGGTCGTTGGCCAGGATCGTCGATACTGCTGGTTCGTTAGTGTTCCTTGTTGCTGTGACGACAGTCGTTAGAGCCACCACTTATCTCCCGCTTACAAGGCTGTCCTTTCATCACTTCCCAGGAAACTGAACAAAAAACGTAACCTTTCAGTCTTGGCCTCCGGTAGTCCTAACGACCATAACGTCGTTACAACATTCAGTACATTATTTAAATGTTATGAATACGTTTGGGAACATCCTGTGGTTTAATGCTCAGGTGCTTAAAGTCCAGTGTGTAATGTTTCTGAGGATCTGTTGACAGAATTACAATATAAGATCCGTAACTATGTTCCCAGTGGTGTATAAAGACCTGACATGATGAACCGTTTATTACCTTAGAATGAGACATTTCTCTCTACATAACAGCAGCTGCGCCACCATGTTTCTACAGTAACCCAAAACGGATAAACAGTGCGCGTTTCGTCGGCAAATAAGTTTTGCATCGGAGCAATTTATTTTGGTCCTGAAAATCTGGTAAACGCGGCTTCGGTTCAGCTGGATATGTTCCTCTCACCAGCTTAGCAACATAGACTTGAGCAAGAGTTTCAGAGTGGTGAGACACTTTGAAGACTCTCACCTTGAAACAGGGCTGGGCAATAAAACAATGATGATAATTATCGCAAAATAATTTTCCTCAATAACAATATAATAAATGTTCAATATATCTTCTATAAATATTTGGTTTAGTTCATTTGAATCACGAACTAATTAGCATTTCGTTTTTCTATTAAAAATATTTATTTTGTTGAAAAAAAGAGGCCTGAAAAAAGATGAACTAATCATATATGTTGAAAAGATAATAGTTTTGAATGTTCCACCTCAGACTTGTTTAGTGATCCACTGTTTGGCATCAAGTGTTTGTCCCGTTCTGACCATAAAGAAAAGTTTAACCACATAATTAACCATCTGGTTTCTTCAATTTTCACTCAGGAGCAAAAAGAAATAACGATTTGGCATTTATTGTGATAATTATCGATATCGAACGTTATGAAGTGTTTTTATCGTGATAACATTTTTGGCCGTATCGCCCAGGCCTACCTTGAAGGTAGCGTGATCGATCCCACACTGGGGGAATTTTCCCCCTCTTCAACAAATAGATAATGAATGACTGTTTGACATGCTCACAATAAAGCATGCAGTGTGTGACTGCTGCTGCGATGCCTGAGGTCATGTTCAGCAACACTATCAAAGTATTTATTTATTTGGCCTCGGGCCAGATATTATTATTGTTCGCAGTTTTGGCAAGGATCCATAATCACCAAGAGAAGTAACGTGTTTCCCTCGTTAATGTTGTAGTGTTGCTTTGTATAATCTATTATGTGGTTTATAACGGACTGCGGTTTCACACTCTTGGCTTACGTTTTCCATGTAATTTGTCAGGTACTGTCCTTTTAGTGTCCTTTGGGCTCTGCAGGCACCTCACCTATATCACCGATGCTCAGTAGATGGGCACCAATGATCTTCTGAGCAGTTTTAGTTACCTGCTGCAGAGCCCTCCAGGTCCTGGGCCGTGCACATCCCAGTATTGAGAACTAGAGTGGGGGAGGTCCACCCAATTATGTCCATTCATGATTTGATGAGTTATCGGGTCAATTCAAAGTTCCACAACCACGCTGCGCACAAATATTAAGTTCAAGTTCATTTTATTTATATAGCACGTTTTATAGCAGCCACTGACTGACCAAAGTGCTTTACAGAACTACAGAATTAAAAGACAATAATACCATGCATAACAGCACAGCATAGAAAAGTACAGCAAAGTTAAGAACAGCTTTAAACAGGAGTAGCCAAAGCAGTATCAGACTCGTCAACAATAACAATAAAAAACAGAAATGCCAGTATCAGACTTAGATAGAAAAAACAGCATCATACTCCAAGGAGAGAAAAATTAACAAAAATGAAAAAATTATATATATATATATACACCCTTATTTATAGGCCAAGGAAAACAAGTGCGTTTTTAAAAGTGACTTAAAAGAGGTCACAGAAGGGGCTATCCTAACTTCTGTGGGCAAATTGGCGAGGCCTAACCACAGAAAATGCTCGATCCCCTCTGCGTTTAAGTCTGCAGTGAGGGACTAATAACAGATTCTTTTCACCTGATCTCAGACTTCTCGATGGAGTATATGGTTGATACAGTTCAGATAGGTAGCACGGTGCTTGGTTGCATAGAGATTTGTACACAAATAACAGGATTTTAAAATCAATTCTGAAATGAATGGGCAACCAATGAAGAGACCTCAGAATTGGGGTGATATGGTCACTTTTCTGACTATTTGAGAGGAATCTTGCGGCGGCATTTTGCACCAATTGCAGACGAGCAGTTTGAGTTTTCGAGATACCGCAGTAAAGTGAATTGCAGTAATCTACATGTGTGGTGATAAAAGCATGAACAGCCATCTCAAGAGTTTTAGGATTAAGAAAAGGTTAGATTTTTGACAACAGACGCAGTTGATAAAAACTAGAGCTTATTACGGAGGAGATTTGTTTATCAAAATTTAAAGACTCATCCAGTAGAACGCCCAAGTTCCGTACACTTGAAGATCTAAAAGCCGATAGTCTGTCTAGGTCGAAGGTGGCAGCCTGGGGATTAACAGTGGACCCGAAAACAATGATCTCTGTTTTGTTTTCACTTAAAAATAAAAAATGGTCAAGCCAAAATTTTACTTCATCTAGACAACCTAATAATGATGAAAGGGCAGAGGGATCATTTCTCTTGAGTGGAACGTACATTTATGAAAATGAAATATTGGACAACAAAGAACATGCGTTCCAAGTTTTGTGAGGTTTTAAGCCCCCTGGCCATGTGAAGTCCAAAAGTCTCACAGTGGATATTTTTGTCCCTAAGGTGCCATGTGGGCTAAATACGTAAATGCAGCATAAGAAGTTTGAAACATGTCCTTTCCTGATGCCAGTGGTGCTTTCACTATGACTGGATGTTGACATGTAAGTCTCTAAGCAGTTGACATGTGAAATTTGGGACAGATCTGAGCATGTCTATTCCATTTACATGCTACTTCCTTTTTCATGGCGAAACATCAACGCCTCGCCACGGACATTGCCGTCTGAGGAATCAAAAAAGGTTCGCAATTTAACATCTCTTAAAATGGAGATTCCCACATTTGAAGTCAATCAGGTTGAAGCTCTAGGAGCTCGTTAAAGTACGGAGCCTGTAATCAGAGAAACCTCTTGCAAATGATTAAAAATGGCCGACTTCCTGTTAGGTTTAGGGTACGGCTCCAAGAGGTTTATTTTTAAACACAGCGGCATGCCCTGTGTCCCTCTCTCCATGTTTTTGTCTGCTTTGCTGATTTTCTCCATCAGTAGTAGGCCTACATTTTATAATGTCCCCAAAAAGACACAGAACTTGTCTTCTGGATTTTTCCACCAGCGATTCCGTTTACAGCAGCAGCCGCGGCATCTGGAGGAGGCGTTTTAAGCAGTGCCTAAAGTGGGCCGGCACCTTGACATTTTACACGTACCGGGACATTTTCTTGCGTACCGGGACTGCCGGTCCTCTCCTCTTCAGATCAGGTTCTCTGGGCGCTACGTGACGCTCACCTGTTCCCGTTCTCGCCTGCCTGCTAATCTCTGTCGGGGGAGAGAGACGAGCTGAAGCTGAAGATGAGAGCGAAGTGCTGAATGTAGCTCGTCGGTGTCACTTTTCGTGAACCGACCAATCACAGCCTGGATGGGGCGGGACATTTAAAGATATTGACAGATAGGTGTCATTTACACGCTGGGGACGCTGGGGACAGGTCAGAATCTGAATGTCTCCCTCACTTTTTGAAAGCTTTTGTTAAAAATGTTCTGAAAAACGGCAACAAGAACAAATGAAACAATGCACAATAAGAAAACATGCAATGCAACTGAAAAATAGAAGAAACAAATGTTCATTGTCCTAAAGCTGATTACTGAATTATATTCCATTATATTTTGAATTGTCACCTGCAACCTTAATTATGTTTCCCTTCATGTAAATAAAGACATTTGCACCATAAATTGGTGCAGAAAATGTCTCCAGAATGCCGTAAATTAAGTGTTTAATGCTCAAAGTCCCCCACTGATATATTTCAGCATCAAATATTTATTCAAAATACTGTTAAAATATCTTCTCGTCTTGTTCTCGTGACTCCAAATGTGCCGTCACGTCCCTAATCTGAGCCCTTATGTCTTCACCACTTTACAGCACAAAGTGACGTCCCATCAGCAAACTTTTGAAATGTTGAACTCGTCGTTCTGCACGAATGTTCATGATTATGACAAGTTGGTACTTGGCATTAACAAATCAGAGACTAACGACCATGTAGAGCTTTTTTGTTTGCGCAATAATTTAATGAATGATTGG
Organism: Micropterus salmoides; assembly: GCF_014851395.1. Classification (NCBI taxonomy): domain Eukaryota; kingdom Metazoa; phylum Chordata; class Actinopteri; order Centrarchiformes; family Centrarchidae; genus Micropterus; species Micropterus salmoides. The sequence goes on along the minus strand of NW_024040263.1, from coordinate 33,485,040 downwards.
CAGACTATCCAAACCTGATGACCTGTCCATCGTCAACTGCTTATCCTGCGTACAGGGTCGCTGGGGGGCTGGAGCCAATCCCAGCTGACATCGGGCGAAAGGCGGGGTACAACCTGGACAGGTCGCCAGTCCATCGCAGGGACACACATAGACGAACAACCAGCCGCACTCACACCTAAGGACAATTTAGGTAGCTAACGGATAAGGAATCCGCACTGGTGTGTTCGCTGTCGCTTTACTTGGTCCGTGCTTGTAAAATATCCACCGTGTCCGCTACTTGTAACGTAATAGATAACAACTGTGTCTGCAAATTGCTAAAATGGCTCACTAAATATACCTGCCCAAGTAAAGTCTATGTGTGGGAAACATTGGGCCCAGTTGGCTCAGTTAGTCCTGTTAGTCTGTGTAGGATGTAACAAAAGACAGAGGAAGATCGTTTCCCACTGCACTGCTGTTGGACCGATCCTCATTGAGTGAGCACCAATCAGTAATAATGAATCAGAATCAAGTATCAAAATCACAGTTTGTTAGATTTATTATCACTGTTAAAATCTGCCTACTGTTTGTCTGTTCGCTCTGCCGGGCCAGGCCTCAGGTATGGCCCAGTGGATTTGTGCAGATCATGAAGAGTGATGGGAAATCCAGAAAGCCTATTAGTGCTATGCTATTAATACACACACACACATGCACTCCAACACACAGACACAGATGCATGCACTTGCAGCTCCACACACTTTGCAGGCACAAATTACAGTAAATGAGCCATCTAGTCACACAGACCTACTGTACGTGCAGCTTCACATGTTCTGTGACCCTGTGTTTCTGCTGGACAGTGTAAAGGTCGAACCAGTTTTAACAAGTGGAAACTAGCCTAGTCCTAGCCCTGCAAAAACCATCGGGGTGTTTCTAGACTTTCCAGAATTAAAGAAATCATTAATAACAGCTGACGTTACCGTTAGCATGCTACGCTAACACCGTTAACAAATCACACGAACAACATGTAAAACCTATATCAGGGGTATTCAATTAGATTTCAAAGAGGTCTAGTTAGAGAAAATTTCCTGAAGCAAAGGTCCGGAACATCAAAACGACGAACTTGCGTTATCATTCAGCACTATAACCTATAGTTGTATCAACACATGTTTTTAGTCAACAACGGACTGTCAAATCAAATAATATTTCAGTCAGTTTTCACATCAAACTGGAGGGATAATAAATAATAACTATTCAAATAATAAATTCTAAATTTAAGTAAACTAAAGTGCCTAATTTTTAGAAAAAATGTAATAAAAAGTGTAGCTTGAAGTGATGAAGTGTAGTCTTAACCAATTTTATAATAAACACACAACTGAACAGCTGTAATGCCTCCTCTTCTCTTTCATTTCCTCTTACAGAGCTACCACTTTCCTACTTTCTGTTGTTCAGTGAGAAACGTGAGCTCCAGCTAGCATATTGGAGATCTGTGAGATATTCTGGTTTTGAACTGCCCGTGAAGAGGAATGTACATGTACGAATCTGTACATTCTTGATTAAAAGTCATGTGAAATCTCTTTTCCCTTTCGTCTCCTCAATTCGGGTGTGTTTCCAAAACGTCTCTGGTGAATCTCGCGGACTCGACTCGCAAGCATCGGTATGCACAGATTTGATTGGCCGAGCAGCGTCACATGAGACGATTGGAGCACATGCGATTGGTCTGTGAGTTTCCTGGTCCTCTAAACCAGTACAGTAAATGCTAGAAAAGCTGTGCGGGTTAAAATAGAAACGCTCCTTCACGAGGTAGTAAGTCTCAATAATAAATGGGCTGTAGGTCGGCGGTCCGGAGAGGACGGCGGCTGGGTCCGGATCCGGACCACGGTCCGCCTATTAGTGACCTCTGACCTATATCATACTATACCCAGTGCTGTAAATTATGTTACTTTAATGAACCTGGAAACAAATGTTATCACTTAAAGTGGTTATTTTATGCTCGTTTTCAGGTTCATCGTCTTATTTATTTACCAGAGCAGGTTTACATGGTTATATTTTTGTCATGCTGCACATTGCTGCAGCTCCTCTTTTCACCCTGTGTTGAAGGCTTCGTTTTAGCTATGGAGTGATACATCTTGTCTCTAAATGATCTTTGTTGGGAGCTGCACATGCTCAGTTCCTAGTTAAGGACTACTAGCCAATCAGAAGCAGAGTAGGGCGGGTCAGCGAGAAGCCGGTAAACAGCTCGGGTTCAGCCGTACGTGTTGCCGACCGGCTCGGCAACACGGACTGGAGCGAGAGTTTCAGAGCGGTGAGTTATTAATCTGTATCCATAAAGTTTTAACTGAGCTCTGTCTCTACATCACAGGAACAACTTTATGTCCACTGACTGCCTGGAGGGTAGCTAGTGTTTGGAAGGGAGAGGAGAGCTGTGAGCTGCAGCTCGCTGTTTCTGAGGGCGTGTCGGAGTCGCCGCTCGGCGAGCGTTATGACATATTTTCATTGTGACGTCACAAGAAAAGGAAGTAAAGGCTGGATTACAAAAGAGCTGTTTTCAGGCAGTTCAGAGTTTTCTGTGGGAGATGGGAACTCCCTTTGGGCTGGACTTCACTTTGCAAACCTGTTACATACACAAAAAATGTAAATAACTCAATAAAGGAGAGGGGAAAAGGCAAAGAGCAGAATATGAGCTCTTTAATGACTTTCATTGACTGCCAGGATGATGTGTTCACAGTGTTATAGTTTTACAAAATTCTGTTGTCCAAATTAAAGGTTCTAAGCAAATTAACATCATTTTCTGAAGTAAATGCTTAACAGTGCTCAAACACAGACCCACACAGTGTTGATACAGAACTAAAGACTAAAGATTTTATTCTCATCAAGTTTCAAATTACTAGAGTTAAAACAAAGGCCAAGACTTCATATGAAATAATAAACTCTGTATTGATGTAAAAGTGGATCTCTACAATAACTAATCCCCAATTTCACTGCTCATGCCTAAACACCTGTGTTAGCTGACAATTACATAAAATATGAAATGACATAGTTCTAATGAAATGAATAGGTTGGGCTCTCAGCTCTCAGCTAGCATCAGACAGCTCATTTTAAGTGACATTAACCAGCTGCGCTGCGAGTGATGCAGACAGACAAGACGTTCAACTAACGACAATGTTAGGAAATGGTACGGTCCGTTTTAGGGGTGTCTGAAATTGTTTTTCAAGATTCTTGAATATAAGGCATGAGTACGGGAAATATATTGTAATATTTACAAATACAGGTAAGAAAGATTGTTGGTTTGGCCTCTTTTGGGAATTCGAACCATGATCGTCCGTCCTGATGTTTCATTGTAGACATCGCTCGATGGAAATTCTGCAGACATCGCCCAACCCTATTCATGGTTCTCTCTGTGTGACTTGCTCTCTCAGTGGAAACCTTCTCTGATTGTTTTTCAGGTGCAGCATCGGATCACAGGGCAGGTGATGGCGCTGAAAATGAACACACTGGCCAGCAACAAAGCTAACATGCTACGAGAAGTGCAACTCATGAACAGGCTTTGCCACCCCAATATCCTCAGGTAGGTACTATTGTGTATCTGAAAACACACTTCCACTGTCGGTGTATGTAATGCATTGTGTTGCCAAGTGAACTTAGATCAATATACTTAATATAGTGTCAGTGTTGTGTACCTCTGTCAGGGAGTATCCCCTCTGTGCAAAGCAAGTCAGTATGCTTTCATTGTGATTCACCTTCTGTCTCAGCAGTCAGTAAACATTAGTCTGGTTTTTGTGAATTTTTTTTTAAAATCACGTGATGAGTGTCACACAGCGCTGACTTCCTGTTGCCAGTGTGTGGCGCTACCACTATGAATGAATATCTGTTTGGGCGGGAAAGTTATCAAGCACGTAAAGTTTGTACAGATTTGAGCATGTGAAGTGAAGTCACGACGACTTCCTGTTTCACAGCGTAGCATGGACCTTTGCCGCTACGCCACGGATACGCCGATGAAGGAAAACTCGCACACTTTACAACATGACATCATCAATGTGTTAAGGGTTGAAGTTGATATAACCAACCTGCAAGAAGGGGTTCATCACAGCATAAAAGTAGTGACTTCCTGTTGTTATGACTACGAGTGAATATTGGCTTGTAGATGCGTTCAGGGCGCGACTCTTATCAAGCGCGTGAAGTTTGGTGCTGACGTGAGTATGTAGACTGAAGACTGAAGAACAACTTCCTGTTTCATGGCGAATCATCGATTTTGGACACCACACCACGGTCACGCCGTTCCACGAAAACTCACCGTTTGTACAACTTTTTATTGTCAGTGGATTAGACTGCACAGCGTAAATTTGAAGACGATCGGACTAATTCTCTAGGAGGAGTTCATTAAAATACTGAGTAACAAACTTTTGTACAGCTTTTAATCATTGTATGTCTGGACTTGATGCACGTACCACAGAAATCTCATACATGTATGTGAAACTTTGGCAGGCAGCTGCTCTGTAGGGGGCGCTAGCGAGCCATTTTGCCACGCCCATGAGCGAAAACCATAAAATATGAAACTTTCCGCCCCGCCTGACGTGTGTGCAGAGTTTGGTGAGTTTTAGACCATGTTTAGGCCCCGAAAATTGAGATTACTTTGCAGAAAAAATGATTGCTTCAGTTCCAGTAGGGAACTCTAAATAGTACTATTACCAATGACCATAAAAGGAAATAGTGTATTTATTGTGTGTGCCTGCCAAAAAGAAACTATTAATAAAAAATACTACTACTACCAATAAAACCATACATTATTACTCATGACATTCAATGAAAATCATGATTAACAAGGCTCTCCTACATAGGCAAAATAGACTACTTTCAAAGTAGCATATTCACATCTAGTTTATGCCTTTACCAGTACTCTTTAATTCTTTCCAAAGAACGCACGAAAAACTATTTTCCAGCCACCATCTGTGACGCGGTGACCCAGAGGAAACACTGCTGTTGAATGCAGCTAATACTACATGACTGAAGAGATTTCACACTAGCAAAAAACACGAGCAAAATTACAGAATGGACTATTATGATCGCAAAATTACAAGTAGATAGGAACATATATGAAGAATACAGATGTGGGGGCATCATTCAGGAGAGGAGAGGCTGAATCTCTTCGAGGACGATGGATCCAGATGCAAAACGTCTGGAGAGAAACACCGACAGCCAGGAGAGAGAGAGAGAGAGAGAGAGAGAGAGATGAGTCCCAGTATTCTCACCAGCAGGACCAACATGGACTATAATTATTAGGCTCCATGAAGGGGCTTTGAAAGGCTAGAATATGACCAACAGAATTTTAAAATCTGGTTTCTTTACATCCCTCCAGGTTTCTTGGGGTTTGTGTGCACGAAGGTCAACTCCACGCTCTGACTGAGGTAAAACCATTACTACTATCTCTTTTCTTTATAGCATTGCTTCTTGAAATGGAGTGTTTTTTGTTTTTCACTTTGAGTGTCCCTCTTTCATTCTCATTGGCCTTTCCCATTTCTCCATCACCCTGTTTCAGTCATGCATACATTCGTAGGATAAAATGAGTGAAACACGACATGGCAAACGATTTCATGTTGTAATGAGTAAAGAACAATCATAAATGCAGCTCTTAAATAGACAGTGGAATTTTGGAGAAATTGGGGGTGTGAATGCCGGCTGCTGAAGGCTGATGCTAAACTGGATTGCTAACCTTAAACTTTGAATAATTTTGCAGTTTTCTATCTTATACAGGCATTTCATGCAAGTTCTCATTTCAGCTCCTGTCTCTTTAAGGCCCCATAAAGAAATTTTGACCTAAATTTTATATGGCCGGCAATAGCCTGTCACTCTTGTCCTTTGGAAGGGCACCGAGCCAAATCTATCCGTCCATGTGAGGAAACCGAACAAGATTTTCCACATTTCTGGTGTAAAATGATGCATGAAGAGTTTAAGGTGAGACTCGGCAGACAGAAACATAAATTTTGGGCTACTTTGCTTCCTTAACGTGCTTCCAAAATATACATTTAGTAGATCAGTTTACTTCAGTTTTGTCTCTGTGCGTATGTGGATTTCGCTTAAAAGTTAGCGTTCTGCCGTAACACGTCCAGTCGCTGACGCTGTCTGCAGCATATGATCTCCGGTACCGTTGCTGTACAATGCTGTTGGATCCAGATATGGTCATTTCCTTTGTACAAGCAACCAATCGTGAAAGTACAGAGGCGGATTTAAGCTAAACTTGAAATCTGATTTCTAGCATCGATTTCTGACAACGTGATTGGTTTAGATGCATCACGTGACACTTCCTGGTTTAGCTTTCCGCGGGTGTTTTCTGTGTAATTGTGTCTGTTCAGACTCATTTATTAGTTCTAATGTGTTTTAAATGTTAGATATTGTTAAGGATTTGAATCTGTAAATATTGATTTTCAATTCTACGATACATATCTTTACATGCCGTTTTCTCAAAACAAGTTTTTCCTCATACTCTGAGCCAAAAATCTCCACTTCGGTAGCACTTACATACTCCAAATTATATTCTGAAGGTTCTTATAGTGGGGTTTCTTAATATATCATTCATGGAACACTATGGAACATTTTATCCCTTAAAACAGGTTGAAAATTGTTTTTTTTTCATGCCTGTTGACAGTATTTTTTGATTTATGAAATATTCAAACGAGAAATCTAAAACACCCTCTGTAAAAACTTTTGTGTATAATGAAATGAAACACCTGACTTAATCCAGTGTTCAGATTTTTGTTGTTGAAATTGATGCAAATTAGCGCATATTTCATTACATACTGCCTCATTTGCATATTTAAACATACTATTTCAGAAAAGGGATCTCCACTCTGATGATGATGTCACACACTCTACCTCACACAATACACACCGAAAAAGGCAGAAAATTAAAACAGTGACAATGAAAAAAAACTATAGAACGTATCAAAAAGCTGATTATATCTTTAATAAATGAACTTCTTCTGACCAATTTAAAGTTTAAATAAAGTCTGTAGTATGAAAGTAGTAGTATGCCCGACTAATGACAATCCAAAGTGGAAAGAAAAGGATTTGAAACTTCGCTCCATTCACTTGCATGGGAAAATCTTCCTAAAAAAACCTTGAATATTTTGGATAGAAGCATCGAGCTGCACAGTTTGGTGTTTAAAAGGAGTTTCTACGTCAAACTGTGGGACCAGTCAGGTGCCAAAACAAACGTAAAAATACATTTTTTTTGTAGAACAACATAGGCTGTGAATCCTGACTCAGCATTCACAACCAATTAGCAGCATCCAAAGAAGTTAAAGGGCAACTGGACTTGGTTGAAGATACTGGAAGATGTTTCGTCCCTCATCCAAGGGACTTTCTATTCCGTAGTTACTATAAATAAATACAGACCAGTTTTTTTGTTGCATGGATCAATAACGAGCTGGGACTCCTGCTTGCTGTAAATAATTACACTTGCTGGAAAAAGTTTCCAGATCTCAGGAGAACAGTGCTGTCCCATTGTTACACCAGCCACTGTGTAAAAACAGATACTCGCACCTCTCATTGTGCCTTAGAGCTCTGCGTCGTGATCCGCTCTGAAGAGTCGGAAGCCAGTATTGTTCTAAGTCCGGTATGAGATGAGAAGAGTGGAGTTATTTCCCTTGAGCTGTACTGTGGGAAGATGGCGCTGGGTGCTGCAGCAGAACACTGAATTTACAAACACAACCGTGTGCACGCTGATTCAACCATCTGCTGCGCCATCTTGAATAATATATAGAGAATATTCCGAAATAGGTACTAACGGCTGGCCGATCTCCCTCTTTCTGTAGTATATAAACGGAGGAAACCTGGAGCAGCTGCTGGACAGTGATCTGTACCTGTCCTGGGGCGTCAGGATCGGTCTGTCTCTGGATATTGCCCTCGGGCTGCAGTACCTGCACAGCAAGGGCATATTTCACAGAGACCTCACCTCCAAGGTAAAGCATATAAGATGCATAGTATAGATCCTGAGGGCTTCATCAGCTATGTTCACCAGGGCTGGGAAGCTAACCACTCAACGCCTTCATAAACTGTACATAGTACTGCTGCTACTTTCAAAACTTAAGGAACTCCAAACGCCAAATAGGGAAGCGATGGAACGTAATCACAATACTTGAGCTGTTTAGTCTTCAGCGTCGGAGTAGGTTCCCGGTGCTGATGTAAGCTTGTCAGCAAGTCCAGCTGTTAGATGATGCTCAAGGCGCAATGGAAAGTTTACAGCTAACATTTTGTAGCCTGAACAACAGTTAAGAGCAGAGGCCTCATGTTACAGAACGATTTATTAGATCACAACCTGGACAAATAAAACCAAGTCTGTGTGCCGTGGATAGAGTGCAGGGAGAAAATTGTTCCTGTACTTTACAGGTGGTTTGTAAATTTATAGTTGGCGCATTTGTACCAATATTTGTTTGCATATCTGATGTCCCTCCTGCTGTCCTGTGCAGAACTGTCTGGTTCGCTGTGATAACGGCATGTTCACCGCTGTGGTTGGAGATTTCGGCTTGGCAGAGAAGATCCCTGATTACAGGTAAAACACAAAGCCAGTATAAATAACTGAGGTTATTTATGGTTGGGGTCAAAGGTCAGTGTGGCCCATATCAGACTGTGTTTTGTGCACTATGTCAATCAAGTACTGCACTGGAGATGAATTCAGTCTTTCATTATTGCAGTGATGGTTTGGGTAAACAGCCTCTGGCCATCGTGGGCTCCCCCTACTGGATGGCCCCTGAAGTTCTGAGAGGAGAGCTGTACAATGAGAAGGTAACCCTGTTCATCTTTGGTACTGCACAGCTCGCAGAAACGCCTACTGGAGCACTGTTCAGTATTACAACACTATGTAACTTTAGAAATTACAAATGAAAAGCTTAATGATGAGCTAAAACACAATCTTTGGTCACTTCAGTACACTCAGGTTCCAGTAGCTTGTGGTGGCTAATGTTAGCTAATTAACAAACTTACATATATATGACAGCAGTATCTCTTGATGTAAATCAAAAGCTAAACACAGAACTTCTCCTGTGAGAAATTACATAACTCTAATGCCTTGTTGTTGTTGTCTTCATCATCTTATAAGCAAACAAACGTACCGTCACAGTGTTTTATAAACAGTTTGCTGACGATGGAAAGTAGGTCTGATGTTAATGAGATGTGACATAAAATCCTGTTTAAAAACTGCACCACAGAAAATATAGTTTTATTTTTTAACACAGACACGCTTACTGTTTTATTTATTTATTTTATTTTAATATAGTTTTATTTTTTTAACACACACACACACACACACACACATACTGTTATTTATTTAATTAAAATTTTTAATATATTTTAATTTTTTTAACACACACACACACTTACAGTTTTATTTATTTTATTTTAATTTTTAATATATTTTAATTTTACTAACACAAATACACACAATTACTGTTTTATTTATTTACCTTATTTTTATGTATTTTTATTTGTTAACACACACACACTATTTTTTTATTTTAATTTTTATTATATTTTAATTAATTTTTTTAACATACACACACTAACAGTTTTATTTATTTATTTATTTATTTTATTTTAATATAGTTTTATTTTTTTAACACACACACACACGCATACTGTTTTATTTATTTATATTTCAATTTTTAATATATTAAAATTTTTCTAACACAAACACACACACGCTTTAATTGCTTTACACTTTAATTACTTGTTTAATGAAATGTATGGGGTTGATTGTTCTTATGTAGTTTGTATGATGCTTTGGCAATATTGTTGTTACACATTCATGTCAATAAAGCTATTTTGAATTGAATTGAGAATGCAAAAAGTGAACCTGAAATTAATTCAACTCTGAGAGTATTGTAAGAACAGAAGTGACTCACTTGCGCTCCTCTGCTCAGGTGGATGTGTTCGCGTACGGCATCATCCTGTGTGAGATTATCGCCCGAATCGAAGCTGACCCTGACTTCTTACCCAGGACAGAGGTAGGAGTCTGCCACAGGTCGCTGTTGTGTGTGTGTTAAACTGTTAAAATGGTATAATTATTTACTTACTTACATACGCAGTGATTTTTATTTAAAGCTAGAGTAGGCAGCGTTGGACGACAGTCAGAGCGCTGGATTCATTGACACAAAAAATGTTTCTCAAATAAACTGCCTACCTTAATATTTCTTAATATTTGTGACACTGTGTGTGTAGGACTTTGGTCTGGACGTGGATGCTTTTGAGAACATGGTTGGGGATTGTCCCGCTGCTTTCTTTAGCCTCGCTGTCACCTGCTGTAATGTAAGTACACGCCGACTGTCTAACTTGTCATAACCCATCACGGACTCTGTGAGGCTATGTGTGTCTTTGTTGACAGCATGTTGTGTTTCATTGATGCTTGTGTTGTTTTCAGATGAGTGCAGAGAGTCGTCCCCCGTTCTCTGACATTGTTTTGGCACTGGAGGGCATGGAGAGAGAAGAAGAGCGAGAGAATCCCATTGCACTCGGTAAAAAGATTAAAAAAAATTCCTTCTATGAGTGTTTGTTTTTTTACAGCAGTGTCAGTTTGGTTGCTCACGCAGGGCTCGATTGTCTTTTTCTTGATTACTCTGATCCCATCTTTGATCTAAAGCGTCAGCGTAGTGTTGGAGGAGGGATGGGGGTGAAATCCTTCATGGGGATAAAATAGATCAAGGTCAATATTCAGATTAGCAAGGCGCGGCGCCGCAAGTTTATTTGTATAATGTAGGGAAATTATTATTATACATTTAAGAAATAGCAAATAAAAAGGTTAATTTACCCGAATAAACCTATTTGTTCAGCCATAATTCATAATTTTCCACCTCACTCACGTCTTCCCTCCTTCCCTTGCTCAGAGCCAGTGACGGTGGACGTCAGCCCGTATCGGCGGCGCAGCTCTCCGTGTCATCCCGGTGACCGCAGCCAGCAACGCCAAGGCTTGGCGAGGAGCCAGTCGGACATGATACCCCCGGTAACCCTGACCCCTCCTCTCCTTGGGACCCCTGCACGGGTCAACCCCTTCTCTCTAAGACAAGACCTGAACGGGGGGCGGTGCAAACTCTTAGACACACCCAGCAAGTCTGTCATCTCCCTGACCTTCACCCTCCCGGCACTTTGTGACCCGTGTGCCTCCCCGCCGCACCTTCTCAGGGGGATGCTGGGGTCGCGAGCGCCGCCAAGGAGATGCCAGTCCCTACCCTGTACCCCGGAGCTCAGCCGGACTGCAGCCCTGCCAAGGGACACGGAGGGGAAGGAGGACGAAAAGGACGAGGACGTCAGAGTGTCAGTGATTAAAGAAGGGACTTGGGAGGATGTGGAGGGCGGCGTGAGGAAGAAGACGGGGGTGCACGAGAGGCTGCAGACAGAACACGTGGAGATGAGTGAGAAGCGAGAGGAGGACGGGACAGGAGAGGATTTGGGTCTTCCTGTGGAGCTGGAGATGGTTTCTCTGGAGCGGTTAGTGGAGGAGGAGGAGGAGGAGGAGGAGGAGGAGGAGGAGGAGGGTGTTTGTCCAACAGAACCCATGGACTGTACCAAGTCTCCAGAGTCAGCAGAGGGAATCTTGGACTCTACAGCTGGAAGACCCCTGCTTACCTCCACTTCCTCCTCCTCCTTACGCACTAATGGCTGGAGACTGCCCATCTCCAACGGACCGCCCTCCTTGCCTCCGTTGCCACGACTGGACAACAACAACAGCTCAGCTCACGTGATTGGTCATCAGGTACAGTGCGGTGGAGGAGGGCGGGCTAACGGTTACAGTGGAGCCCGCGTTCTGTCCTCTGACCCTGGCGGTCCCTCTGAGCAGGATGAGGTAATGTCCTGTCCGGGCTGCTGTCTGGTGGGTCTGAGTTTCCCCTCTGCGCCCTACCGAAGGGCTTCATTACCACGGCAGCGGCCCTACCGGAACCTCAATGGTACCATAACGGGTGGCGGCGCTTCCTCATCAACAACCCCCGGCACAGCGACCAAAGCTCTACTGCGTCGCAGCGCAAATGGACTAGTAGTGTCTGGGCCCTCTGTGCCATGTGAGCCTGGCCGCTCCCTCCCGGGGGCCCAGACATAAGCCTGCACAGAGGGGATCTGGTTTTGAACTTGTCATGCACCAGCACTAAATGTCAGTAGAGAAACTTAGCAGCACTAAATGTTGCTGTGCTACTACTGAGAACCCATTACTGACCCCAGCGTCTGAGATGCGTCCTTAATTCTGTGCAGTTGCAGCATCCAGTAGTAGCTGGTGATTAGAGAGCCAGCTGGTGGGCGGGAGGATTAAGCCCAACAAATCACTATGATAGTGAAGAACGTGCTGGTGTAAAGTGGCTAAAGCAGGCAGAAACAGCTAGGGTTCAAACAAAGTGGGTAAACAACACATTACTGCCGCTGAAATGGTGCTGATCCAAACAGGCTCACAGTGATGCACTGAACCACGCCACAGGGAACTCAGTCTGCACTCAACTGTGCTGGTTTCACACAACATGTGGCTGATTAAACACATTTAAACAGACTTTTTTTTATTACAACTTGGGTCTTATTTTCGCAGTTATGGTCGTAGTCACTAATAACAACATTACTGACAAGTTAAATGCTGAGATCTGTGGACACGGTGACACTATAAAGACGTCACATGTGGCAACACACAGGTTAGTCAAACTGACTGGTAGGGACAAAAAAGACATGGACTGTAAAAAACTGTCCATTATAAACACGTGTCACAGTTTACAGTCTGACTTCCTGCTGTTACTTTTGTGTTATTTAGCCAAAACTGCAAAAAATAAGACCCAAAATTATAATAAACGAGGGATAACCTTTAATATGTACAGTACTTTTTTGGTAACGGTGGCGGAAGAACATTTTGTAAAGCATTGTCCCTCCCATGATGGAGGACATTTGGGAGACATAAAAAAAAAAAAGCTTTTGACTCGCATGGCGGCGCTGGTAGAGCCACTCTGCAGGCCGCTGCACTGTTAAGACCAGGTTCTGTATGGAGTGAACAGAAAATGACCGTGTGGCTGTAGCTACATAACCATATGAAAAAACACTGTTTTTGATTCTATTTAATTGATTAACAGTAGCTACATGGGGACTATTTCTAAAATGAATAAAGATGATTTTCTTCCTACAGTTTTTATAGCAGTTGACCTGAATGAGTGTGTGAATGAGTGTGTGTGTGCGTGAGAGAGTGATGTATGTTGCTCTGGGGAACTTAAAGTCTTTTGCACTTACGTTTGGAGCACTTTGCAGTAAGACACCAGGCAAAAGCTAGATGGTGCTTTATTTTAATCTGTGTTACCAGTGTTTTGTAAATATATGTGTGCATCTTGCCCAACAAACTGCACAGCTTTCATCCTTTGACCTCGGTTCCTCCTCACATGTATCCTCTGTGTGTGTACATGTACATTTCATTACGCTGTTGTAACTTAAAAAGTGGTATGTGATGCAGGTATGAATATTTATTGGACAGATCATTCCACACACTGTGTGTGTATGTGCTTTTGAGCGAACTGTACAGTAGAGCGATGGATACCCACAGGATCAAAAGTTTTCACGTTATTTCTGATGTCAAACCGTGGTTCTCACTTCATTTCTACTTTTGTTCTGTTCTTCTATACAGCTAGAAACCTGCTTGCAATAATCTGATAATAAACAAATATGGTTGTGCATAACGCTCTGTGCTGGTTCCCTTTTTTAACATTTACTAAATGGTTTAAAGTGAAAGACATTGGGGCTGAGCTGTGCATATACTGTGCATACCTATGCAGTCGTTTTAAACATTTCATTACATTTGATCAAAATAGGAACAATACAGGTAAAAAAATATATGGATAAGTAGGTTAAAACTTTATCGTTATTTATATGATTTAAGTTGATTAAAAAATAAAGCTCTAATAAATAAACAGTATACGTAGTATCATGAAATATAGTTTTGCCATTCTGGTTTTCATAGTAAGGGGGTTTTACTGGAGTTTACTTTTATTCATAATAGAAGATTTTATTTAAAAACCTTTTGAAGTGACATGGAATAAAAGAGTCTTTGGAAGAAATGCTGCTATGAAATAAACATGTTGAAATAAATGATAAAATATCGTTTTATAATGAGTTGAGTTTTATTAATCCAGTAAATGATTAACCAATATATTGGTTTGTTCACATTTATCCTGTGATGTCTGTTGCGTTAACGCTACTTAATGAAGGCAGCATCCAACATATGGAACGATCATTAAAGGCTCTAAGGGACTCGCCAACATTTTGCATCATAAACACATTAATTGGCAGTTGCTTCATGTTGTACTCAACTTCGGCTATCGTAATTAATCAATATTAATGCTAAATAACTTAAATTCACCTGGGGCACCACACTTAAAAGAGGGAAAACAATAGTTCATACACACAAAGCACGTAAACAACTTCTTTATAAAAGGAAGATTTATTACTACACACACACAACTAACAACTATTTAACACACAAATAGTGAATAAATGCAATGACTACAACAATGAACAATTAATAAATGAATGAATGAAGCCGTAAATACAGCGACAGAAAAAGACTGAATGAGCACCATCGAATACCTGTGATTGTTGGCCAGGTGTACTAAACAAGAGATCACCACGTGGGTGACAAGTTTTATTGTTAACTAGTAAAATAACTTAAATACAACATTCAGCAGCTGAAACACAAGTGATACTTAAGCAATATCATTTCTATACAGACAGCACTAAGCAATGTACTGTGGACTGCGGCAGAAGTAACACATCAGTTTAAGTGTACGCTACGTGTAAAATATTTTCACAGCTTTGGCTCTGTTTGAAACAGAATAGTTGCCTCGCTGCCGTAACGGACAGGTGCCTCAGAAGGCATTACTTTCGAGTGATGGCGTCTGTATGAACATTGGTTTTAAAGAGCCTTTTAGGGCAGCAATTTCAGCAACGTGTGATGTCAGCACTCCGTCTTGCGTCTCTTCAGTCAGTTGTATTTCGTAGCGGCGCTGTCCTCTAAAGCCCTGGATATACCTGCTCTTTAACAATGCGTAGGCGTAGACAGGCGTAGAGAAGCGTAGACAAGCGTAGACAGGCGTAGAGAAGCGTAGACAGGCGTAGACAGGCGTAGACAGGCGTAGACAAGCGTAGACAAGCGTAGACAGGCGTAGACAGGCGTAGACAAGCGTAGACAGGCGTAGACAGGCGTAGACAGGCGTAGACAAGCGTAGACAGGCGTAGACAAGCGTAGACAAGCGTAGACAGGCGTAGACAAGCGTCAACAGGCGTAGACAAGCGTAGACAGGCGTAGACAAGCGTCGACAGGCGTAGACAAGCGTAGACAGGCGTAGACAGGCGTCGACAGGCGTAGACAAGCGTAGACAGGCGTAGACAGGCGTAGACAAGCGTAGACAAGCGTAGACAGGCGTAGACAGGCGTAGACAGGCGTAGACAAGCGTAGACAAGCGTAGACAGGCGTAGACAGGCGTAGACAAGCGTCGACAGGCGTAGACAAGCGTAGACAGGCGTAGACAGGCGTAGACAGGCGTAGACAAGCGTAGACAAGCGTAGACAGGCGTAGACAAGCGTAGACAGGCGTAGACAAGCGTAGACAAGCGTAGACAGGCGTAGACAGGCGTAGACAGGCGTAGACAAGCGTAGACAAGCGTCGACAGGCGCAGACAGGCGTAGACAAGCGTAGACAGGCGTAGACAGGCGTAGACAGGCGTAGACAGGCGTAGACAAGCGTAGACAAGCGTCGACAGGCGCAGACAGGCACAGACAAGCGCAGACAGGCGTAGACAGGCGTAGACAAGCGTAGACAGGCGTAGACAAGCGTAGACAAGCGTAGACAGGCGCAGACAGGCGTAGACAAGCGTAGACAGGCGTAGACAGGCGTAGACAGGCGTAGACAGGCGTAGACAAGCGTAGACAAGCGTCGACAGGCGCAGACAGGCACAGACAAGCGCAGACAGGCGTAGACAGGCGTAGACAAGCGTAGACAGGCGTAGACAGGCGTAGACAAGCGTAGACAGGCGCAGACAAGCGTAGACAGGCGTCGGCGACTCAAACGGCTTTGTTCACCTACTGGCCTGCGTACTTTGCGTGTAACTGGAGGATTAAACCTGAATCCACTAGGGGGCAGACCGACTCTGGTCAACTCCGGATTATCTTCCTTGACAACCTCCGAATTTGCACATAGCGACACTCAAGCAGGTTGTGATTTTAACGAGACATCAGAACGATCTCGATAACGATCTCGGCTCTAGTTATTTGGAGTGAGTGTGTGTTTTATCATAAGGTAATAATGACGCTGTTGTGATGTGTGTGCAAAGGCAGTGAAATACTTTGGCAACATTGCAAACTTCGCTAGACATCTGAGGTTAAGTCAAAATAATATGATGATGTTATGAAGCGGCAGTTCTGAACATTTTTATTATAATTAAAGAATATGACAGTAGCTTGATGTCCTGTCACTATTATTTGGAATTGTTAAGCCTGCAGCCTACTCTCCTTCATAAATACAGACATGGGAGGGGGGAGGTCACATTAAACTAGAAATAAAATATGTAAAACCAGCCTGGGTCTGAAGTGGTATCACACATCACTAGTTTATCCCTCACACAAGCACTGAAGAGCTTTGTCAATAACAGCGGGATGAGCCACAACCACGGTCTCATTGTGTGTATAATTAGCCGTGAAACCTGCCATTCGGCTCCCATTTTTTCTTCAGCACTTTATATAAGAAGAGCTTCAACGGGTGAGTATTTATTGTCTTATTATAGAGATTCTACCTGTTGGACGTACGGAAGTTGGACAGCTCATTGGACATTTTGCTGAAGGGCTCGCTCGTTGTTGTTCGGGCTGTGAAGCGCAGCAGAAGCAGGAAACTGGACAAACTTCAGCTACTGGTGGGGAAAACAGACACTTTTATTCATCTTCTGTTCTGTGCTTCACGGAGACTTGGCTGTGTGGACTCATACCGGACTCTGCAGCTGGCTGGCTTCCAGCTGCACAGAGCGGACTGCGTCTCCAACAGAGAGGAGAACACTTCGAGGAGATCACGCCGGCCCCCGTGCTCCACTGTTGGACACTGATCACCTCTTGGTGCACCTGATTCCTGCATACAGACAGAAATTAAAACTCTTTAAACCTGTAGTGAGGACATCAAAAAAATGGACCAGTGAAGCTGTAGAGGATCTTCAAGTGTGTTTGGGCTGCACTGACTGGGATGTTTTCAAGAAGGCTATCAACAATCTGGATGAGTTTACTGATGCTGTGACGTCCTACATCAGCTTCTGTGAGGACAGCTGTATACCAACACGGACCAGGGTGATTATAACAATGACAAACCCTGGTTCACAGCTAAACTTGGAAAAGGAGGAGGCATTTAGGGTGCAGGGTGTTAAAGTACAGGTTTAGCAAGGAGGTGCGAGAAGCTAAACGACAGAGAGACTAAAGGACCAGTTCTCTGCAAACGACGCCACTTCTGCAGCACGTGTTCTGACAGGAACCAGGAAAAGAGATCACATTTCTCCTGTTTTAGCTTCTCTGCATTGGATTCCAGTAAAATCCAGAATTGAATTTAAAGTCAGGCACCATCTTATCTTAAAGAGCTCATAGTACCTTACTACCCCACCAGAGCACTGCGCTCCCAGAATGCAGGGTTACTTGTGGTTCCTAGAGTCTCCAAAAGTAGACTAGGAGCCAGAGCGTTCAGCTATCAAGCTCCTCTCCTGTGGAACCAGGTTCCAGTTTGGGTTCAGGAGGCAGACACCATCTCCACATTTAAGAGTAGGGTTAAGACTTTCCTCTTTGATAAAGCTTATAGTTAGGGCTGGCTCAGGTGAGTCCTGAACCATCCCTTAGTTATGCTGCTATAGGCCTAGACTGCCGGGGGATTTCCCATGATGCACTGAGTTCCTCTCTCCTCTACTTTCTCTCCCTCTGTATGCAACCTCATCCCATTATTGCATGTTACTAACACAACTTCTCCCCTTTCTGGTAGTCTTGTGCTTTCTCGTCCCTCTCCTCTCTCCTCCTATCACTTCCTGCAGGTGTTTCTGGCTCTGGAGCTGTGGAGTCTGGATCTGTGGTTGCGGGTCACCTGCTGCCCCCGTGTTCCTGCTCGACACCCTCTGCTGCAACGACTATTGTTACTAGTCCTATTATTATTATTGTTATTATAATCATTAACATTACGACTGTTACCATTAACACTACTATAAAATATCTGTACCATTTTTCATTTAGTCCATAGCAACATCACCTTTACTGTCTGTACCTCTGTGTGTATATTGTGTAGGCTGCCTCCCTCCTCTCTCTCTTTCTCTCTCTCTCTCTCTCCCTCTCTCTCTCCCCCCCTTCACCCCAACCGGTCGAGGCAGATGGCCGCCCACCCTGAGTCATGGTTCTGCTCGAGGTTTCTGCCTCTTTAAAAGGAAGTTTTTCCTTACCTCTGTCTCCTAGTGCTGCTCTTGGTGGGAACTGTTGGGCTTCTGTAAATATCATCATAGAGTAAGGTCTAGACCTGCTCTTTTATGAAAAGCGCTGTGAGATAACTGTTGTTGTGATTTGGTGCTATATAAATAAAATTTAATTGAATTATTAAATTTGTAAAATTTTATAATGGTGTTTTATTTATATAATGTGTCAAGCTTATTCTTCAAAATGTTCCCTGCAAATCTGATGTTACTATATAGATTTTACTCATGGATAAGGACTTTAGGCTAATGAATGAACGAACACACACACATAGTAATTATAATTATATATACATGGCTGGTCTGGTTGTATACTCGTGATTTCTTAATTTGGAATATGAGCAAAGATTGTGAAAATGGACGGATTGAATATTGACAACATATTTCTGTGGTTTTTACATGGTTTGAATTTGGTTATAGAAAGATGATAGAGAATGATGAAGAGGTGAATTTGTGCATTATAATTTGTCAAGTGAAGCAAACCAGGCAGCCTTCAGTGTTCGAGAAATGGGCTGCGGCGCCGCAATAACCAGCCTGGTTCAAATGACTCGAAAAACATTAGTTCATTTTACTGAACCGGATTTAAAGATCCGATTCAGCAAAAAGACTCACTTTTCCCATCACTACTTCAATCCCTTTTTGAAGAAGTATCAAACAGATGAGCCTATTCTCAGCAAATACTTGGCTGAGTTGATCAAGGTAATGATTGATACCTGTAGCACTGCACATCACAAACTAGTGAACTACTTAGTCCTAATTGATGTGTACACTGTTTTAATAAAGAATAGGTCAATTCTTCAACCCTTGTTCATGCATTAGAATTGTGATAATAATTCACATTCTTTTGACAGGGTCTACTTAGATGCTTTATCCAGAGAGGTCTTCCAGGACTGCAGCTTGTCAAACTGGACGTACAGTGTCTCTACAAGAAGAACTGGCTCCAACCACTGGACATTGACATCGGCTTGAGTGCTAAGTCAGTCTTCAAGGTAGTGTGGAAATTTAGAAAGATAATTTTATAAATCACGGTCAGAATAGCAAATCTCATTTTATTGTACATACTAATTACAGCTTTTTATCCACCTGTGCAGAGAAGCAAAAGTGTTGAGCTTAGAGTGCCCCGGACAGGTGCAACAGGCAGATGAAATGTCTTGTTCAGAGGTGTCTGCAGGATAAACAGATGGCAGGAGGTGTTTCTGCTGGTAATAATAGTTCTGAAATAGGCTTTGAACAAAAGTAAGAGGTCCTCACTCTGAAATATTCTGAATATTTATTTGAACCGTTAAGCATAGTGCTGTAAACAATCATTATGTTACTGCCAGTTTTTTGCTCCACCTTTCAATAGACAAGTAATTAGTAACAGGCCAATCACAGTCATAAACATTTCACATAATCAACTGCAAAAAGTTAATTAGCTGTATGAACATTTGTCTTTTCTCTTTTTCTAATCAGGATAATATTTTGAGTGTGGATTGTTTCTCTCCTCTCGGTCCTCCATCTATTCTAGATATACACCATTATAACCAACAATTTGAGGCCTTCCTGTCCCTTGAGAGCAGAAGTGAGGAGTTCTCCTCCTTCTCGCTGATGCAAAAGAGGCTGGACATCTTCTTTGTGTGCTTTTTTTAGCAAGCCCTTTCCCGAGCTTTGGGCTTTTTACCAGAAGCTGCTGATTTTAGAAAAGAGGCTGCTGCCTCTGTGGAGAGAGGCTGTTCTTTGAACGAGGAATTGGAGACTTTTAACATGTAACACAGGCTTCACGATCACGTTTACCTTGGCCTCTTAGAGGCAAAAAATGTGTTTGACCTGAAAGCTAGCACCAGAACCGTCCGAGCAGTGTTTGGTTATTTTGCTACAATAGCAGACAGCAGAGCTGTGACTGGTGTGCTGCTTAACCCAGTAATCTTGTTTAGAGCTTCAAGGTGAAACCAACATTTGTCATGCTCTGCAAATCTTTCTGCAGCCTTTCGACAATTTGAAAAGGCTCTTTACACAAATATGGTGTCAGCTCTTGTCGGTCCTCATTAATTAGCAACTTGTGAAGCACAAAGCTTTTTCCATCTCTTTCACATCATGAAGCCGTTTCAACCTCTGAATCCAACCTGAGTTGAATAATCCTAAATAGATTTCCATCCCAAAGCGACTGGATAGACAGTTAAAAGCGGCGTTAGCAGATCCGTCTTCTGCAGGCGCTGTGACTGCAGAGGTGTGTTACGATTAAGAAGGGCTAGTGTTAGTCGGCCGGACGGCAGGAGGACCAACACTGACGGGACTGGGGCCTGTTAGTGTGATCAGAGTTGTACGCTAAAATTGGTGGCAGATAAATCATCTGTCCTTGAAAGGTTTGATTTTGTGGGGTTTTTGAAAAACTTTGAAATTCTTTAGCGGCTTCATTGTTGCACTTTCTGTGTGTAAGAGAAATTGCGACCCTGTGGGTAGTCAGGGATATTTTACAGCTGACTGATGCCCTATGACCCAGGTATCAGATGGGTTTCTACAATCTAAATGCCGTTAAACATTATGTTACAACCTGTTTAAGAAACCTAAGTGAACTGGCCATAACCAGTTTGGTTTTATCACTTCAGGCCCAAAAGTCTTCTTCATGTTCAGAGACAGGCCAGATTGCAACCGAGTGTATGAGTTGCAGTTTGTAGGAGAATCTTGTAAAACCTCAGACAGCCTGAGAAAGACTCGAGACTGGCTTCAGGAGCCTCAGCCAGTTTAATGAGCCGGTATCGAGTCTCCCGAGGATGTTAAATTTAAATTCAATAGCTGTAACTACCGTAACAGCAGATCCAAAATGATTCAATGCCTTATGGAATTAATCAAATTCCAATCAACACCTTTAGCAAAACATCAGATATATCAGTCAATTAGATCAATCCCAATACTCTTCAGTACTGTTAGCTCCCCACGAGGATGGAGAGACCGTTTCAGCAGGATGTCTGCGGTCAACAAGGTGTTGCTTTTCTTTCGTAGCAGGTAGCAGAGCCAGAACCAAAATTAATTTCTACTTTTCATCCTTATTGTCAATGTTTAATTATTGTCCTTAATTTGGTATCAAAATGTCTTTGTGATAGGGAGAGGTGATGCTGGGAGGTGAAGCTTGGCCATAACCCATTTAGCAGGACTCATACCAGGTTAATACATGCTCTGAAAGCAGGCTTAAACAAAGGAATGACCAGATGACCGGCACTGAGAGGGCTTGCCGGTGGATATAGTGTAACCAGCTCAGATAGGTAATATGGTTCAAGTCCGTGCGATGCCTTATAAATTAAAAGAAGAACCTTAAAACCAGCTGTAACTTGCACTGGTAACCAGCGAAGAGAGGCCAGGATGGGTGTTACACGGTCACATTTTCTAGTAAACATGGCTTACTTGGCACTTTCAGAATATTATTCACTGTGATTAATGTTTGTCTTCTCTGTTATTCTTCTACCATAATGTTTAACTGGGAGGAATTGTTGTAAGTGTAATATTTGTACTGGGTTCAGGCGCTCTGGCGTGTTTACCACTGCACTCACCCAAACAGGAAGAACGCCATAATGTGTGTATGTGAGTGTGTGTGTTGTGCATGTGAGAGGAAGGATGACGTTTGCACTTCTTGAGCAACAACATATGTAGGTTGACATATAATACATATAATGCTGCTGAAATAGTTTGTACAGTATAATAAAATATTAGTGTTTATTGATGATTGTTTTTTATATATAAGTGATACTAACATTTGGACTCCTACTTCATATTTGCAAGTTCTCAGGAGTGTTGCAACAAAGGTAACTTTGAATAATTTACTGTTAGGTACAATGCTTGAATTGGAAACAAAAAAATAGACGCCCGTACATTACACCACTGTGGTTAAGGTTTGGTTAGTAATGTATTCATTCTACATTACCACTTACCACACTGGTATAATATTAATTCCAGTTACAGCAGTTTAGTTTTTGTGGCTTGTTTTCTTTCATTAAATCCTTGCTCAAGAAAAATGCTCCACATGGTGGTCAGTCTCTGATTTGTTACGTACTAATCTGTCAATAATCATATGCGTTCAAGCAAGTTCAACATTTTGAAAGTTTGCTGCACATCAAAGTCTTTTTGATGTCCGCATATTCAGACTTTCATTCCATATATTCAGACTTTCATTCCATATGTTCAGACTTTCATTCCATATGTTCAGACTTTCATTCCATATATTCAGACTTTCATTCCATATATTTAGACTTTCATTCAATATATACAGACTTTCATTCAATATATACAGACTTTCAATCCTTATGTTCAGACTTTCATTCCATATATTTAGACTTTCATTCCATATATTCAGACTTTCATTCCATATGTTCAGACTTTCATTCCATATATTTAGACTTAATTCCATATATTTAGACTTTCATTCCATATATTCAGACTTTCATTCCATATATTTAGACTTTCATTCCATATATTCAGACTTTCATTCCACATGTTCAGACTTTCATTCCATATATTTAGACTTAATTCCATATATTTAGACTTTCATTCCATATATTCAGACTTTCATTCCATATATTCAGACATTCATTCCATATATTTAGATTTTCATTCCATATATTCAGACTTTCATTCCATATATTTAGACTTAATTCCATATATTCAGACTTTCATTCCATATATTCAGACTTTCATTCCATATATTCAGACTTTCATTCCATATGTTCAGACTTAATTCCATATATTTAGACTTTCATTCCATATATTCAGACTTTCATTCCATATATTTAGACTTTCATTCCATATATTCAGACTTTCATTCCACATGTTCAGACTTTCATTCCATATATTTAGACTTAATTCCATATATTTAGACTTTCATTCCATATATTCAGACTTTCATTCCATATATTTAGATTTTCATTCCATATATTCAGACTTTCATTCCATATATTTAGACTTAATTCCATATATACAGACTTTCATTCCATATATTTAGACTTTCATTCCATATATTCAGACATTCATTCCATATATTTAGATTTTCATTCCCTATATTCAGACTTTCATTACATATATTTAGACTTAATTCCATATATTTAGACTTTCATTCCATATATTCAGACTTTCATTCCATATATTCAGACTTTCATTCCATATATTTAGATTTTCATTCCATATATTTAGACTTTCATTCCATATATTTAGACTTAATTCCATATATTCAGACTTTCATTCCATATATTTAGACTTTCATTCCATATATTCAGACATTCATTCCATATATTTAGATTTTCATTCCATATGTTCAGACTTTCATTCCATATATTTAGACTTAATTCCATATATTCAGATTTTCATTCCATATATTTAGACTTTCATTCCATATATTCAGACTTTCATTCCATATATTCAGACTTTCATTCCATTTATTCAAAGTTAATATGAAATATTTGGGTTTCAATATTTTTCATCACATTTTGTTTCTATTTACATTTTACATAGTGTGCCAACTTTTTTGGAAATGGGGTTGTATGAAAATATTTGACATTTACATATATTTGTTATATAACTGTTGGGCTTCTGTAAATAGCATCATAGAGTACGGTCTAGACCTGCTCTTTTATGAAAAGCGCTGTGAGATAACTGTTGTTGTGATTTGGCGCTATATAAATAAAATTGAATTGAATTGAATTGAATTGAATTGAATATATTTAACATCAAAACAAAAACCCACACAACCCCCGGTTGCCTCCGGCCTTTCTGTGTGGAGTTTGCATGTTCTACTGCGGCTTCCTCCCACCGTCCAAAGACATGCAGGCTAGGTTAATTGGTGTCTCCAGAAATTGTCGTTAGGTGTGAGTGGTTGTTTGTCTATGTGTGGCCCTGCGATGGACTGGCGACCTGTCTTTTGCCCGATGTCAGCTGGGATTGGCTCCAGCCCCCCCCCCCGACCCTGTACGCAGGATAAGTGGTTGACAATGGATGGATGGAAACTGATAACCATTATTAACATGAAAAAGGCTGTGTTGCCGATGTGCTGCGTATTGTCTCATTTGTGTTGCTGCTCTAAGCTCAAACCAGTTAAATGTATTCAGTTGGTCATTACAGCAGCTAATTCATATGCTAAACATTCAAACCTACAGTAGTTCTGCTCAAGCACTCATAGTTATCTCCTTCTGCTTAAATCTCACCGTTGTTTACATGCTATTCAGTTTTGCTAACTATCGGACTTTAGCTTAGCAGCTAGTGATGGCTTCTCTCACTCTCCTTCTCTCTCTTGCTCTGTGTGTCAAATGTTTAGCTATTCCTCTTCCTCCTTTAGGTCAATCAGATGAAGGTCTTGGTCACTAAAGTCAGGTCACTAAAATGAATGTTGAGTCAATGTGTACATATGCGAAGGCTATGTGTTAATGTAGGCTAATGTGTGGATGTTAAAGTAAGTAAATACTAACTGACCAGTCCAGAAGAGGGGGAAGAAAACAAAGACAAAAAACTCTTTGTAGTTTTCTTAAGGCATCCACCCAAAGAGAAACTTATTTATTTTCAACAAGCCACAGAAAGTTCGCTCAGAGCTCTAGGGTCAGCAGCTTAAATAAAGAAATAGACGGGGAGGACGCCACCCTTTTCTCAAACAATCAATCGCTATCAGGACATTGAGTCTTTTTTACATTACTTTTCTTTTTATGGGTGGATGGTCATGCAGGTCTGTATAGCTCATGTTAGTATAATCCTAGTAGGCCACACTTCTCAAACTAAATAAATGAACACCCCTTCTCTTACGTAATCTTCAATGCATGCACTTATATCCGTTTTAAATGCATCACTCCAAATGCAGAATTCTTTATATCAGTTCATGTCAACACTCATTCTACTCTCCTCGTTTCTTTCTGACTTGAAAAGCAGAGAAAGGCCTCCCCTGCTCCTGTAGTCACAACTGTTGAGGTCACATTAGCATATGGTGCCTTCATTGCTGATCAAAACAATCATTCAGAAATCATCCGGGGATACAAATAAAATACGTTATCTCAAAAACAAGTTTTAAAACGTATTAATGAATATTATAAACTCAAATAATATAGATTTAAAAGATGAAAACTTGACCCTTGTCTTATTTTCACACCTCTTTTCACGCCTCCACTCATGTGCGAGATACGCACATCTGTCTGTCTGTTTTTTTTTATTTCTCTACTTTATTTCGACTTTCACTTCCTCTTTACTGGACATCAGTGTCTAATCTGAAGTCTGATCATGTACAACCACAGGTCTCTGGAGGCCCGAGCAAAGGTCAGGGCACAAGAGACTGCAGAGACACATTAAAATAGAAAACATAGTTAAAGAGTTAAGGGCGAATAATTTTATATTTGATACGGCTTGTATATGTGTCAGGCAGTCAAACAGTATCTATGAAGGCCCCCCCAAGAACCAGAACCAGAACCAGTTGCTTCCAGTATCCTTTTCTTCACATTTATCTCATTCTCGCAACACCTGTATTCGTAGTCTCTCACCCCCAACCTGAAAAACACTGCAGCCAGTTCTATTTGTTATAGTAGACTGCTGTGGAAGGAAATCCAAATCAGGGTCAGCATAATCAATGCAGTCTCTTTCAGTTTTGTTTGCCTTGGAAGGAAATTCACATCAGTGTCAGCACAGTTACTGGAATAACTTTCTGTTCTTGCCTGTTTTTTTCTTTACCTCTTACGCAAGCAATTTAGTCGACTGACATGTGCCACAGGCCTCGCCCTGAGCTTTTTCATTAAGAGTAACAGTCCTCTCTTGGTACTTCTATGCCCTGTAGGCTTCCTTACAAATACCGGTGTTGGTAATCTGCTCTATATTCAGCTGGCTTGTGCTGTTGATACTTGCACCAACTTTGTCCTGGATCTCATGACCAGGTGTGTGGATAGAGGGATCATACACCAAACAAACCTTCACCAATCAGAAGCCCTGGATGAACAGAGAGGTTTGCCTCCTGCAAAAAACCAGAGATGCAGCCTTTACGTCTGGAGACCAGGGGCCTCATTTATAAAAATCTCTACCCACAAAAAAGGTTGCCTAAACAGTGGTGAAATGTGCATACACATTAATGCTGAACACCCTGTGTAAGCATATTTCACCACAAACATCTGGATTTGTATAAAAATTCTTTCACCCAGGCATAGAGCTCAAATAAAATAAAGCCATGAAAAAACACAGATAAAATATAAAACACACATGTCACTATATCGCTGATACACCATCATAGTTTGATGTGGTTAATATTTAAATTGAAAAGTGTGCCTGACAGGGGAGACGGCCGGACTGTAGCTGCTGACACTCATGGTCAGGATAGGCACGCACGCTAACTGATGAACTGGCCATCGGTTGTAGAAAACCAAGATTATGTCAAATATAGACGTCCGTCATTGACAAGTGCTTTGAGAGACTAGTTCTTTCAAAGAAATCCTACCTGCTACACTGCTCCCACACCAGTTTGCCTATCAACGCAACAGAGGGCGCCATCTCTACCAGTCAAAATTCATATTTCAAGATGATGGTTATTAACTTCAGTTCAGCATTTAACACTGTGATGCCCTCCAAGCTGATCTCCAAGCTCTGCCAGCTTGGTACCAGCACACCCTTCTGCACCCTGAATATTGACATGCCGCAAAGCTGCGTGCTGAACCCTGGTCTGTACTTCCTGTTCACCCGTGACTGCGTTCCTATTTATTGGAACCTGGAGCCAATCCCAGCTGACATCGGACGAAAGGCGGGGCACACCCTGGACAGGTCGCCAGTCCGTCGCAGGTCCACACATACAGGTGCTGGTCATATAATTAGAATATCATCAAAAAGTTGATTTATTTCAGTAATTCCATTCAAAAAGTGAAACTTGTATAATGTACACATTCATTCCACACAGACTGATATATTTCAAATGTTCATTCCTTTTAATTTTGATGATTATAACTGACAACTAATGAAAACCCCAAAATCAGGATCTCAGAAAATTAGAATATTGTGAAAAGGTTCAATATTGAAGACACCTGGTGCCACACTCTAATCAGCTAATTAACTCAAAACACCTGCAAAGGCCTTTAAATGGTCTCTCAGTCTAGTTCTGTAGGCTACACAATCATGGGGAAGACTGCTGACTTGACAGCTGTCCAAAAGACGACCATTGACACCTTGCACAAGGAGGGCAAGACACAAAAGGTCATTGCTAAAGAGGCTGGCTGTTCACAGAGCTCTGTGTCCAAGCACATTAATAGAGAGGCGAAGGGAAGGAAAAGATGTGGTAGAAAAAAGTGTACAAGCAATAGGGATAACCGCACCCTGGAGAGGATTGTGAAACAAAAGCCATTCAAAAATGTGGGGGAGATTCACAAAGAGTGGACTGCAGCTGGAGTCAGTGCTTCAAGAACCACCACGCACAGACGTATGCAAGACATGGGTTTCAGCCGTCGCATTCCTTGTGTCAAGCCACTCTTGAACAAGACACAGCGTCAGAAGCGTCTCGCCTGGGCTAAAGACAAAAAGGACTGGACTGCTGCTGAGTGGTCCAAAGTTATGTTCTTTGATGAAAGTAAATTTTGCATTTCCTTTGGAAACCAAGGTCTCAGAGTCTGGAGGAAGAGAGGAGAGGCACAGAATCCACGTTGCTTGAAGTCCAGTGTGAAGTTTCCACAGTCAGTGATGGTTTGGGTGCCATGTCATCTGCTGGTGTTGGTCCACTGTGTTTTCTGAGGTCCAAGGACAACGCAGCCATCTACCAGGAAGTTTTAGAGCACTTCATGCTTCCTGCTGCTGACCAACTTTATGGAGATGCAGATCTCATTTTCCAACAGGACTTGGCACCTGCACACAGTGCCAAAGCTACCAGTACCTGGTTTAAGGACTGTGGTATCCCTGTTCTTAATTGGCCAGCAAACTGGCCTGACCTTAACCCTATAGAAAATCTATGGGGTATTGTGAAGAGGAAGATGCGATACGCCAGACCCAACAATGCAGAAGAGCTGAAGGCCACTATCAGAGCAACCTGGGCTCTCATAACACCTGAGCAGTGCCACAGACTGATGGACTCCATGCCACGCCGCACTGCTGCAGTAATTCAGGCAAAAGGAGCCCAAACTAAGTATTGACTGCTGAACATGCTCTTACTTTTCATGCTCATACTTTTCATGTTCATCCTTTTTTTTGTATTGGTCTTAAGTAATATACTGAATTTGGGATTTTCATTAGTTGTCAGTTTTAATCATCACAATTAAATGAAATAAACATTTGAAATATATCAGTCTGTGTGTAATGAATGAATATAATATCCAAGTTTCACTTTTTGAACGGAATTACTGAAATAAATCAACTTTTTCATGATATTCTAATTATATGACCAGCACCTGTAGACAAACAACACACCTTAGGTGTGAGCTCACACTCACAACTAAGGACAATTTAGGGTGACCAATTAACCTAGTCCACATGTCTTCAGATGGTGGGAGGAAGAGAGAACCCACACAGACAGGGAGACACACAGAAAGGCTGGGGCAACAGTGCTAACCACTGAACCACCGTGCCAGCCAGATGGGTACAAATCTCCTTTGATCGGCACCGCTGAGCCAGTCAGAGTTCAGCAAAAACGAGGATCAGTCCAAGGTGGGAGGAGCCGCACTCTGACTGCAGCTCGTGATTGTGTTGGTTTAAGATCTTTCATTGATACACTCCAGAACACAACACAACAACCCCTAAATTGATAAACGTATTTGCATGTACAATATTTGTGCCCTAAGTCTCATTACAAAATACCAGTAAATAAGTCCCATATCTCCCATATCAAACTATTTCAATAAATTCTTTTTATTTTTACACTAATCAAAAAAAGTACAGCTGTTAAATAATAACTGTTACAGTTGTTTTCATAGAACTGTTGAAGCTGAAAGTGCAACATCATAGGTGGTCTGAGGTGGATGACACTGACTGTCAATTATTTCCTTTAACATGAAAACCCTACTAAAAAAGAATGACGTATGTGTTTGTACTGGCAAAGTTTATATCTTGACTAACTCTCATTTTGATAATTATTCATCATTACCATATTATTAACACAATCAATACAATCAGACAGTGAATGGAATTATTATTTGAAAAGCATTTGTTAATTTGGACAGGTGCAGTTTTTCCAGTAAAATCCAAACAAGGGTTTGACGTATTTCTGATATTAAGTCCAAAAGCAGCCACATATTCTCCTGAACCAGTTTCTCATGTGTGGCAGGATCAAGTACTGCATTGCTTTCCTCAGCAGAAGCTTGGAGTCCAGTACGATAAGGCTCAAGCAGACATGGGTTCATAGGTGTGAAAGTGGATTCCCTTGGAGCAGGTGATCTTCATCACCGCTCCATTAAGACTGGTGTCCTCAATCAACCTCATCATGCCCTCTGCTATCAATGACGGCCTGGAGATAAACACAGAGAAGAAATAGGACATTAGATGAAAACACACACACACACACAATGACTTTAGTTGTTTGTCCTGTCCTCTATGATGATCTTACAAATACAACAATAAGCCTGCTGTACTGTCTTTTCTCAGAGAGACTGTGTGCATGTGTGTGTGATCAGGAAGTCATCTGGCCTCAACTTCCTCTGACACTAAATGCTTTCCTCCTGCCGCTTGTCTCTGAGCTGCACAATTTAAACTTTTGAAGAATGCTTCTCCTGAGCCATAAATACACACAGTTTGGTCACTTCAGTATGGAACGTTAACAGTTCTGATCGATGCTCATTGCTAACTATAACAAATTCCCAAAGCGAAGAGAAAATCACCAAATCCGACATCCTAAGTGGAAAGAGCTCTTTGTTAGCACATTTGTACTGACAGCTCAACATTTTTGGAGGTGACGCACATGGGCACTTCTGACTTTGTTGACCAGTTACTTTGCCAGTAACTAGTGAGACATCACGTAACACATTCCAGATCGAATAGCAATAATGAGTTAAAGTATTCTTATACAAAACCAGAGCACAGGTGGCGAACGTGTAGTTTCTATTTACTACTACTTTCAGGGTTTTCCTCAGAACTTGAATCTGCTTCCTTTCCCTTAAGTTCTCTTTTTCACACTCACACCCACCTACACCCTTGGTGTCTAACTGCAAACACACCTACTTGGCCCGCCTCTTCCTGATTCTCTCTCTCTG
This sequence comes from Micropterus salmoides, assembly GCF_014851395.1. NCBI lineage: Eukaryota > Metazoa > Chordata > Actinopteri > Centrarchiformes > Centrarchidae > Micropterus > Micropterus salmoides. Next base: position 33,454,451 of record NW_024040263.1, on the reverse strand, counting down.
TATGTGTCTGCTCTGTTGACTTTCTCCATCAGCAGTATGTTTTACAGTCGCAGAAAAGAAACAGAACTCGTCTTTTGGATTTTTCACAGCAGCAGGTGTGCCACATGTGGAGGAGGCTTTTTAATGACATCTGCACCGGTGTGTTCATGTTGCTTTACTTGTGCTTGTAGAATATCCACCGTGTCCCTGTCTTGTTACGTAATAAGTTATCATCGCTCTCTGGGTTTCTCTGCAAAATGCTAAAATGGGTCGCCAAATACACCTGAGCGGCCGTTAATATACTTCAGCGTCCCACCCAAGTAAAGTCTATATGTGGGAAACACTAATACTGTTTTAAAATGCTTTGCGGCATCCAATGAAATAAGGTTTAATATTTCCATACATTCCCAAAAAACTGAGGCCCCACTTGGAGACCAAGTGACAAACAAATCATGGTTAATCAATAACATGATTGACAAGACTGTAGAATACTTAATTCTCTAAGACAATTCACTTCTTTGTTGTCTTAGTAAAAACTATTTATACATTTAATGGTACTTTAATACTCAGAAATGCTGCAGGAAACTAGTATTAATATACATACCTCACCAATAAATTCCGATTGTGTGAAACTGACCTCAGCTTAAAGGATCTGGCCGACAAAGAAGGATCATTTAAAATCAGTAAACCACCAGTGACATGTTTGAGTTAGCTTACTTTAAAACTCCAAACTTGCTCATGCTCCGTTTGAAATCATCCTTGAACTTGACAAACTTGCCCATGTTGTCCTCATGTTCCACTGAGTGCAGCAGAGGAGTGTCGACGAACGCTGGACACAGGACGTTGATACGAACACCATAGTTGCCCTCAGAAGACGCGTCCTGCAAGAACATTGAGATCGAGCTGCTGAGCTTTGAGTTGCCTGGAGGACATCTCATGTACACAAGCTAAAGACAACCTTTTATACATTTACTGTGTGTGTGTGTGTGTGTGTCCTACCGCCATCGCTCTAGTGAAGCCAATGACTCCATGTTTAGTAGCAGTATAGACAGGCTGATGAGGAGAATGCAGGAAGGCTGAATCATAAAGGTGAAAAGGAGACAAGAGGACAAACTTGTTACCAACAGCAACGCAGAGCAATGAACAATAGCGGCTCTGTTTTCATGAATGAGCAACATTGAGCAACATGGTGTAACATATACACGTGTTTTCACTATGAGCTTACCTCCATTTACTGTGACTTTTACATGCAGGTTATGTAAGTAGAGTAATAGGGTCACACATCAGGGCTGTTCCCAAACACAGCTGCATCTGCTTCTAAACAGCAACTTCTCATTTCAACCACTGAGGGGTCAGTTTTTACAGCTCATAGTTCTCTCAGCTGCACCACAATGTCTCAAGAGAAACCTCTAAACCTAAAACAAAGTATTTCTGTCATAAAATTCACTTTAACTGATGCACAGTGCTGTTTACTTGGCCTCAAATCACACTCACGCCTCTCTCTGGCTCATTCAAACAGCTCCTCAGCAGTTGTTTGAGAGGCTCATCAGCTGCGTTTGATTGTCGTGGCTGAACAAGGCCCAAATTCACCGCAGTGAGGCATGCTAGGTTATGGCAAGCACCTTCTAGATGATGAGGTGGCCAATTTGGCCTCCAAGGTTAGTTTAGAAATACTGGAAAACTGATTACAGGAATCCCCAGGAGCAAAATTGCTACTTTGACATATTGCAGCAATAGTTGCAGCATGTTGATCAGGACATAGCTTACAGGACTATAATCTCAGTCAGATGGTCCGGATCCACATCCATAAGAGTCTGATGATGGACATCATTCAAAACACGTACACACAAACGTGCATTTCCTAGCACACACACACACACACACACACACACACATATCAACACACAGACATACATTCTTTCCCCCCAAAGCAATATGCTTGACCATGTTTGGACAAGTCTGTGTTTGTTATGGGAATGGCAAGAACGCCTACACACACAGACACACTGATGTTATCTCAAGTGAGATTACCATATGTCTGCTTTTCTAGACAAAGAACCAAAACATCCTCTGGAATCTTATGAAACAACACACAGCTCTGAAAGTGATGCTTAAACTTCATAGTGCTTTAATCTTTGAAATGTTATTTATGAATGGTTGTGATTATTGACGAGTTAGTACTTAGCATTAACAAATTAGAGACCTTGCAGAAGGATTTAATGAAAGAACAAAACCTACGGAAATTATAAATGTTGGTTGTGTATTTTTTTAAACTGCTGTATTGTACTAACACACTCATTTGTACTAGTTACTCATCCCGGTTGTGAATAATGCTTCTGCAGTGGACAATGTGCTCCTGTGCCAATATGTGTTGCTTTCTGTCACAGCCTCCTCCTTCTTCTATTTCTCTATGTGTGTGTGTGTTTGGGGGGGGGGGGGGGGCATGTTTATTTCCACTTCATGCACTGATTATGAAGTGATAAGCACAACAATGCAACTATAATATCTATATATAATATAAAATGGCTGCAATGCATCACCCACGTGGGTGATGGTTGAGTCCCCCCCACTTCATTCTGAAGCACTTTGAGTTTCTATATATATGTAACGCAATATTATTTTTATTATTATAAAGCACTGAATGGAGCACCAACATACATTGCTGATCTTCTGCTACATTATGAACCATTATGATCCAGACCGCTCAGGTGGTCTGGGATCAGGTCTGCTTTCTGTCCCCAGAGTCAAAACTAAACAAGGAGAAGCAGCGATCGGTTTTTATGCTCCACATATCTGAGTGCTGGTGACACAGGCATTAGTTTTGAATTACTGTTCACCTGTCTGCTCAGGTGCAGCCAAAAAAATAAAGCTGCAAGACTCGCACTGGCCTGTCGATCGGGTGCGATGCTGAGTACGAAGAGTGCGCATGCATCTCTCATGGCTTAGATGGACGGATGGACGGATGGATGGACACTGTATGAGCTTAGGTGAATGGTTTGTTGTATAATTGTGTTGTGACGCTTTTTCCTTTGTCAGTACTAGTATTTGTACCACTAGATGCCATTAAACCTTATATAGTGAACCTTTAAACAATATAATATATTATTACTATTATTATTATTATTTAATAATTAATAATCTAATTTAATTTGTGTTAAATTCCACTTTTTTAGGAGAGAAAATTGATAGACAACTACCTTATCTACTCTCATAAAATATACCGAATTATCAATTTAGAACTCTGATTAATTATTAAATAATAACTATAACCAAAATGACCATCACTAGCTAGTCAGTTGAAGGATTTGGAGTTCTACATAGAAGATGTTGGTGACATATTCACTCTTATGCAAGAATATTATGTGGGACATGTAAGTTACAGCGACTGAGAGGGTGGATAAGCTGTGTACCTGAGTATCAGTAAAAGGACAATAAATCTAAACTGACCGTTACGAAGCAAATCATACAGATCCGTGGTGAAACACGCCCTGCATCTCTAAAGGCTAGTATAAACAAATCACTCCACATTTGCTTTGTACTGTTACATAATTTCTTGTAGGGTGAAATCACCACTTTGACATAATACTGGCAGTCCACAGAATAGTAACATGGATCGCATTAGCTGGTGAAGTAATGTGGAAAGCCATAACGGTACAACTATGGTATTTTGCAACAACTCTAACATTAGCATCTGCTTGGCGTTAGCTGGCGAGCTAACGTCATTTAACTTGAGTCAACTAAAGCATAAAAATCACAACATATTCCAGATGCTTTGCAGTAATGTTAGTTGACTTCCACCCAAAGCTGCTCCAGCACTCTTTACTTAACAACTTTATTGTTGTTTTGTAACCTTAGGTGGATTTTGTGTTGGAGTCTGAGTTGTACTGGGAGCCGGTCGTTTTGTGGTGTTAGTGGACGTGTGCTTCGTTTTAAGTGAGGCTACGGCCCAATGACAACAAGGCAGTAACAAAGTGATTTATTAACAAGTGGTTTCAATGAAAAAATACGTATAGCCCATTTAACAAAAGCTAAACACACCAGATGAAATCCATCGTGCAGATGGAGGACGCAGTCAGTCTTTCTGTTCTCCTCAGAGATAGCCATTTGGCGCTAAGCTACTTAATTTCCTCTGTTAGCAGGTTAAGTTAGCAAACAGACTCTGGTAGTAGCCGCTAGCTAACTAAGCTGGTATGGAAGGATCTTAAGTAGGCGTTCGCATCGCTACCGCAAGAAAAGAGTTCTGCTGTGTCTGATGGGAGACAGCTGTCCGCTGAAAAAAAGAGAGAAAGAAGTTGCGCTGGGGGTTGATCAGGTGACGTCATGGGTCACAGGTCACTGACCAATCAGTAATGAAAGCTGGGTCCATTGGCTGAGTGTGAATTCCTGGAGGACTGTGGAAAATTGAGGTCAATAGTTCAGTTAAAATCACATAAACTAAACGAAAAGTCTCCCAGCCTGGGAAAAGATGCTGCTGTAGAGCCTAGTACGGCAGCAGATACTTGTGTATCTCTGGAAGCAGGGTGAACAGGCTGTAATTGGATCGGGAATTGTCTTTTAGTATTCTTTGGGCTCTGTGCAGGCACCTCACCTCACAGATATCTCTAAGTCACGAGTATAAACATAGCTTATCTGGTTGGCACATTTTTTAGTACACGACCAGCTTAGTACACTCTCAGCGGGATTCTTAACGCGACAACTGTGGATACTGTCGATGGCCTGTCCTCTGTCTCTCAGTCCCCACCACACCATCAACAGCTGATGTATGTCACATAATGTATATTCCTCAAGCCTGCCCAGAGGAAAAATCTTTTGCTCACAGTAGTCTTTTCTTTAACTCTTGAGAAAACACTAAGATCTCAGTAGTATGTCTTTCTGAGATCACTCCAATCTGAAATGTTGCTCCTAAAAGACCCTCAGAAGAGAGACTGAGTTTTTTTAGACTTAGGTAAGACAAATGGATATTTAATTGAGATTGCAATAGGATGAATGAAAGTAACAGATGAGATCTCATCATTGTATCTTCTTGAGTTCATTAATCTCTTAAGCAGTTGGGAGCCCTGGGGAGATGTTTGTATTACAGTACTGTCAATGCTTGGGGAACCTGAGCTGGATTTGAACCCTGCTGTTGCTGTTGCTCCAGCTGAAATTAGCTGTGTTAGAGGGCATGGTGATAGTGCAGTGGACAAGACACATTCCTTTGGTGTGAGAGGTCACAGTAAGAGATCCAGGTTTAATTCCCCACTGTGACCCATCCGCCAATATGTCTCTAAGCAAGACACTTAACCCCTAGTTTCTCCAGAGGCGTGTGACCTCTGACATGTATAGCAAGTTTCAAAGACAAAACTGAGAAACATCTTTTCTGATCCACATTCTGGACAGAAATTACACTCATAGCTGAGTTTTCTTTGAGCTCTTTCTCTGATCTCATGGTCCAATGTTCAGGACACTTAAATTAGAGATCTCTTGTTTTGATCAGAGTCAGCTCATTTGTGTCTAGGAGAAAAGAAGGAAACAACTATGAGATCTCATCTTGGATTTTGCTTTCCTATGGGTGACTTGGTTCTCCTGGGTGACGGCATTTCTTAACACACGCCAGTCTGTGCACTCAAAACAATCCTGTAGAGCTATGGGGGTGTGCAGATTGTCCGCGATAATATCTTAATTCTTGTTTTAACGATGTGTGAGAAGACATTATCGAGTAGGCTACGCCACTCACTTTGCAAAAAACACTGTGTCCGTGCACAGCAGTCACCGCGTCATGCATGCAGTACACGTGTGCTAGAGTTAAACGAGCCAATCGTAGCAGGAGAATAAACACCGCCAGCCTCAGAATCTACATCTGAATCGCAAGACGTGCACTTGCATGGAGGTGGTTTGGTTTGAAAAGGCAGATGTTGCTCAAGAGATGTCAATCTGTAAAATATGTAAAAAATGTGTTGCCTTTAAAGACCACAAACTAACCACTTCATGTAATATCAAAAATATGAAAAGCTTCAGGAAACCAGCCAAGGTACCAACACAAAAACACACTCCGGTTCAAAGCCACTAAGAGAACTGGTACGACAGAACTCAGGGCTAATAAAGCAACAGATGAAATGGTTTACTCAGACTCGCACTGCTTCATGTCAGTAACATGATTTCAGTGTTTTTATATTGTTTTCATTTAAAATCTTCAGTTTTAAATATATAAGTAAGTGCTTTTGTAAGCAATTAATATCCTATTGTTAACCATTCCCAGTCAGGAAGTTGACTGTGTGTGTGTGTGTGTGTGTGTGTAGGTGGAGAGAGCAAAACACAGACGAAGAAAATTTTAAAAGCTATAAATGACTCAATGATTAACTCACATCAGTACTCACTACTAGTAATCTGAGACTATTCAAAAGGCTATGATGCAGCCTTCACACCATCCAAGAAGGCCATACCTATGTGCATATATATATATATATATATATATATATATATATATACACACACACTTGTCTAAACTGTTACTAAATTATTCTGAAGATTTTTTATGTTTTATATTAATTTAATATTAATTAACAATGGTTTTTATCAGCAGCTTGTAAGTAAAAGCTGTGTCGAAGTGTTAAACTCGGTAGATCTTCATAATAATAAAAACATTTCTTTAGCAGTTGAATAAATATGTGCATACACGTGTTAGTGTGTGTATGTGTTACCTGCCATAGAGGATACATTGATAATGGTGCCTCCTTCCTTGCCATACTCTTTACTCATGTGTTCCAGCGCCAGGTAGGTCCCTTTGATTACAGAGGTCTATAAAGATAAGAGACAACATGGTCACAGTGGAAATCTTTACGACAGTCTCATAAACAGCAAGTGAAACTGAAAGTAAAGAATGTGTGAACCTCTTTACTAATTAAATGTTTTTTTTTTACCATGAAATTTACTGTAAAGCTAATGCTATACAGTTGTGCCTGAAAGTTTGGGAACCCTTTGGAGTTTCATATATTTCTGCACAACTATGACCTAAAACATACTCAGATTTTCACACAAAGTAGATCAGGAGAAGCCAACTAAACAAATGAGACAAACATATTATACTTGGTCAAGTATTCATGGAGGAAAATGATCTAAAACCTTTGCTGTCAGTATCTTAGAAAAAGAGTTGTTGATGCTCATCAGGCTGGAAAACGTTACAAAGCTGTTTGGACTCTACCGATCCACAATCAGTTACACCAGGAATCCACTGACTCCGGCTACGGCACGTTACGGCTGCGCCGCGGTTTTGATGCGTCCACAGCGCGGCGTCAAAGTCCACTGGAAGGGTCTCAGAAGCGTTTCAGCAGCGGAGCGTGCAGCCTGCCCCACGTTACTGACTTGCTATGAATTTGTCCTTTTTGGGCTTCTACTACCTTCTTCACAGCTCTATGTGACCCCGTTTCGTTCCATAAACTTCAGGCTGCATTTCCCACAAGGAGCATTTCAGAATCAGAGCGTTTTTCCATTTACCTCAGAAGTCGGAAGTTGGAGCTGGGAATGACGTCACACCCGAGTTGACGGCGTTCCAGTTAACAGGTCGGAAAACCTCGCTCGGCCAGCCGTTGTTTACAACTAGTCAGGTTAGCTATTGATACGACGGTTGATTAATAAAAACGCATTGTGCGATATTTCCTCAGACTAAACACTGTAGCCACACGACCACATACAGTACGAACATTTATATGAGTCACAAGTACACAGAAGTGCTAATAAAAAGTATAAACTACAGCTTTCACTAACTGTTGATACCCCGACATTCATCTTTGATCACGAAGTCGGGGTAGTGCGATTCTTCTGACTTCCAAAGTCGGGATTCCGACTTAAGGGGGCGTTCCCTTTGAAATTTTGCCCTTTGAACTCGGAAATTACAACTTTCCATGTCAAATGGAACGCACCATTTCTGCCTGGTTTGATCTCTGTGCTGCTTTATTGCAGCTTGTGGCAAAAATAGCCACGTCTGGGACGTTTCAGGTGCGCGCTGCGTCTTGTAGACTCAAAAGCATTGACTTTAACTAGCTCGGGCAACCGCGGCGCAGCCGTAACGTTCCGTAGCCGGAGTCAGTGGATTTTAGACTGCATACAAATGGAGGAAAGTGAAGACAATCACTACTCTCCGTATGAGTGGTCGACTAAAGATCACTGCAAGAACAAGGTGTGTAATAGTCCCCAAGGTCGCAAAGGAACCCAGGGTTACTTCTATGCAACTACAAGCTCATGTCAATGTTCAGAGTCCACCATCAGGATTACACTGATGTGGGCAAGCTGGAAGGCCAGTGGAAAAATGTTTGGTGGATGGAACTTTTTAGTTTAAATATAAAGCGTTTGGCAAAAGGAAAAGACCACATTCTGGCTTAAGAACCTTATTCCATCTATGGATCTCATGATCCGGGCCTGTCTTGCTGTGTCTGGGCCAGAACGGCTTGCCATCACTGACGGAACAATGAATTCTGAATTTTAACAGCAAATTCTAAAGGAAAATGGCGCGACATCTGTCTGTGAACTGAATCTCAATAGAAAGTGGGTCACGCAGCAAGACAGCGACCCAAAGCACACAAGACGTTCTACCAAAACATTGTGCGAATAAAAGAAAGCTTCCATAATACAGCTACTGTATCTGAGCAACTGAAGAACTGTGTGTCAAGTGAACTCTTTGTTTGATTGCCTTTAGAGTCATGGGGTTATGAGTGTACATTTGGAGGCTGGAAAGGTTTTTCCCTGGCTGGAGGTTCTGCTGCCTGATGGGATTGTGCTTTTCAGGAATGTGGTTGTAGGGCCTTGGACTTTAAATGATGTCATGAATGGAGGCTTGCTGATGTAATGGAAGAACCTGAACAGCCTGGAGAGGGGGTGTTGCACTCTGAGAGGCCTAAGCTGGGGTCTTTTAGGGATGAGGCCTCCAGTTTAACAAAACCTAAATATTTCATGATATTTAGTACACCTTCTGACTTTCCTACATTTGTGTTTATTTAAAACAACACAAAGGTTGTGTACTATATCACCTCTACTGTAGCTGCTAAACTAGGTTTTTGGCATTTAAAGATATTTTTATGTTATTATATGTAGTATAGTTTGATTTGTTTATCAGAGTATCCTCCTGTTTTTTACTAATGTTATTTTTGCCAGCTTACTCTGTGCATCCTGTCCCGAGGTTCTACACATTAAGAAAAACAAAGATTTGATTGCCAGTTGTCTGTCTGCAACAGTTATGCATTAGTCAGTGCTGAACACAGTCAGGAGAATAATCCTAATGGGAGATTCAACACCTGCCTGAGAGAAAACCTGCAGCTCAGTCAGCTTTTTGCACCAGTTTTTCTTGCTGTCAAACTAGAGACCTGTGTTCATTATCTGCTGGGAGATTTATTTTCTCTGGTTAACTGATGTACGATGCTGGGTCACTGCCATCACTCATAATATCTTCTTGCCTCAGGTTTTTACTGATTGATCTGCCTTAGAGGTAGAGAAAAGTCAAATGGCCTTTTCTCTACCTCTAAGGCTGCATTTACTTCAAGCAAAACAAAAATTACTGCCAATCTGGCTTATTGCCATTGGTGACCTCCATAAACAACAAAGGGTTTCAATTTAAAATAATATTGTCAATGATCTGTCTGACGCTTAGTTTATCATTACGTTTATTCATTTAGCTGGCGCTTTTATCCAAAGAAAAACAGGGGTCAAGTGTCTTGCTCAGGGCCACAATGGTGGGTGACTCACAGTGGGAAGTTGAACCGGGGTCTCTCACACCAAAGGCATCCGTCTTATCCACTGCGCCGTCACCACCCTATTTTCATTGCCTAAGTGGATATTGGGCTACGACCCAGTTGGACAGGACAACGCTGGCTCATATGGCACAAAGTGATTTTGTTACTGTATACTTTAAACATAAGACTTTTAGATCAGAGAGAAGTGTTTCCAGGGTTTTTTAAAAAACATTGTGAAGCGGACAAAAGAAGGTTAAGTCAGGCTATAGTTGCATCAAGTTGTATCATTCTTTTAACAGGAAATCCAGTTGCCTTTGACTTATTTCATACAACCTGGATGAATGACAATCTTCAGACAGAAATAAAGCTAAAATTCAATATCTACAATTGGAACTTCTATCTATCATCACTCTCATTGCAAATCTAAATCTTTAGTAGCATTGTTTTCTGATAAGACAAGAAGACAAGAAGACAAGAAGTTTATAGCAGTAATATAACAGTAAACAGTAGTAAAACAGGCCAAATATTCAGTCAGAATCAACTGAGATGCACACAAGATAAAACAAGCACATTAGTATGAGCACCATTCATTTGTACAGTAAAAAGACTGGACTGTTAAAGTCGGCTAGCTTAACTGTGAGTAGTGGTTAGTTAGCACAACTGGCATTTTTTCTGGCTCCTTATCAACAACAACAGAAACCAACGAACCAGTTTTGTCTCTCTCCATTTCCTTTCTCAGTCATATCTCCCATTAGTGGAGTTCACGGATAAAACAATGGGGTTATCTGGTAATGGTAGAACCTTTTTCAGTTCTCACAATTTACATGTACTGAGGGCTACGACATCATTAACCTGTGTGTTGTGACCTGTGATCCCATCTGGAAAATTTCACAATCAACTATACTGTTTTAACACATTGTACCACATTCAAGCCACCTGCGTGTTATCAGTCACTCTGATATAACTTTGCAGTTGCATTCAGGAATTTTTATTATCTGTTTATTATCTATGGGAAGACCCTGTTCATCCATTCATTATTTATTCATTAAGGGTCCAAGCAGTGAAGCGTGGCACATTTGATATTGAAAATCTTGCTGTAATTTGTGAATGCACAACATTTTCTTTTTTGCTCAGTTGGATCAAACATCACCAAAATATTTGACAATATACATCAAACTAGCAGAATGACAAAAATACCTGCCTGGCATGTGATGGCATGTGATGTCCCTGCCTCAACTTTGAAGAAGGTGTGCAGGAACAAGTTCTCACCAGTGGCCCATTCAGTAAGTGACCTCTGCTTGGGATAGGAAGGTTCAGGGTTCAAAGCCCCAGGCTTCCAAGTCCTACTTGCCAATAACGCAGATGTTCTCCTATGTGTTTGCAATTGCTCTCTGAAGTTAAAGTTCTCCTGTCATACTTGGATCCGGTGAAAATGTATTATTATTTTTTTTTCTGCTAAAGTGTTTGTGCAGCAAAAACCTTAAAACTTGGAAACAAAATTGGCAGGTGGGATGCAAATTCCACCCACTACTCAGGCGCATATAATGACAGCCATTGACCTCAAGGTGATGCTGTAATTATCAAGTTTGAGTTTCCACAATTATCTTGAAAACAGCTGAGCTCAGAGTCAAAATTCTGTCGTCACTTTAATCTCTTAAATCATCTGCATCTGGTCTTCTTTTTTGACATTGTCAAATTTAGCATTTTCGCGACCTGCTTGGATCCCAATCCTTGCCGCTTGTTGCTATATTAACAAGCAAGACTGCTGAAATGTATTAAAATATATTTTTAGCACTTTAAGCAGTTACTGTTTTGTTTACATATTTGTGGGGTGGGGTGGGGTGGGGGGGTGGGGGGGGGCAGGCAGGCACATGCTTTCTTTCAGTAGATACTAGTGAGTGTGCAAACAGTCCTTCCGCCTGCATATGAAATACTAAAGATGAGGGACTAAGGATAAGGGGAGAAAAGTTCACCAATCACTCATTTGTGATTTAGCGTTTTTGAGCTATATAAACAAAACTGACTTGGCCTGATTGACATGATTTACATAATAATCTTACCAGGTTGACTTGTATGGTCTTCTCCCAGTTCTTTTCATTGTTGATGCCGGCATTGTTAATAACGATGTCCAGATGACCAAACTGGTCTATTGTGCTCTGGAATGCGTCTGTTCCACACAAACAAAAAAACATCAGTAAATGAATGATGAAAGACATTGATACAGGGTCTCACAAGAACTAAACACTATTGCTTTCAGCTTCAGGTCCCTCCCTGATAACTCCGAATCCGACTTAAAATGTTTTGCATCCATTAAGACTGTATGATTACTGTGCAAAGACGGGCACGTGTAGAGGTACGTCTGTCAGCCTCATTACTAAAGCACACTGTTTAAACATGTACAGGTGTCATTAGCTGAATAAACAATGAGGAGGAATCCCTTCACTGCAGAGTGCAAGCCCACATTTTTTGGCTGCTATACTGACTGTAGACATGTTGGTTGTAAATCCATAGACAGAAAATGTGGATGAGGGGATATTCGGCCACCAGCAGGTTGTTTGTCTCCCCATGTGAGCAGACAGACAGACCTGGTTGGATAAAGAGCTGAAGGGAGAAACCTGAGATGGTAAAACCTGTGTGTGTCATCACTTGCTGCAATCCCTACTTGGACAACCCGTAATTAGAAACAAACATACCGGCTTTTAAAGTCATCTGCACGACATGGGACATATGTGCACATACACTGTGGAGACGCACACAAAATCAGACTTGCACTGCTAACAATTGCACACACTGTGCATATTTGCAGAGATGTATTCACACATGTACACAGAATTAATCTATTTTTACCACACACCCACCCACACACACACACACACACACTGTCATCAGCTCTGCAGGCTTACGCCATCAACAGCAGCACTATCACACAGGAGGAACAGCATTCCTCAGCCGTTTGCCTGCAGGGATTAAGTTTTTCAATGTCAGACAATGAATCCTTGTTCCCCTCTCTCTCACCCTAAGACAGGGCTATTCACTTACACACACTTTTAATTCTCTGCTTCTTCTCTTTCTCACCAGACACGCCTACACTCACACATAGCAGAACTGACAGATCTACAGAAAAGCAGAAGGTAAGCGAATGTGGGGAGCAGTAAGCAGTCATGTTGAACTGAAAATAGTCAAATAAATGATTTGTCTAGAAAGCAAGACTATACGAGCCCAGTGTCAGCTGGTCCACAAGGGCGGCCTGTTGGCAAGATACATCTGAGTGACCAAAACTTGCTCTTTATTCAAATGTCACATATTGCTGGGCTGCTGAGCCTGCCACTTTTTCACACTCTCTGAATGCAGCTGGCAGCTCAGAGAGCAGTAACAGTGATTCTCTCCAGGAAAATGTTTCTACTGCCTGCCAAGAATATTTTTTGAAGTCACTTCCTCATTCATCACCAGTAGGTTAAAAATGAGTAGGCAAAAGTACAACCTTGTTTGAGCAGTCAGATTGTGCAGACTGCATGAGGAGTCATAATCATTTATAACTGTAATGCCATTACACCACAACCTGGTGTTGATGAAAACCTGTCTCAAAAGTGCTCATTCTGTGTCATTCAACAAGTAGTGTGTGATGTGAAGGCACCTCACAGTCCTATAGACAGTATTACCTCTCAGCGCGTCTCCATTGGACACATCACATGGAATAAAGGCGCAGTTTCCCTCTCCAAACTCGGCGTCCAGCTGTGCTTTGCACTCTTCGCCACAGGTTTTGTTCAGGTCGACCACAGCCACCTGAACAACAGAACACTGTTAGTTTTATTAAATCCACACACATTGACAGACTGCACAGCTGGAGGAAGTTTGTTTTCCATCTCTTTAGAACCTAGTAGTAAAGAAAAAGAGATCATCCTTTGGTTGCAGTGTACAGCTTACTTCTTTATCTTACTGTGTTAGACCTGTGGTTTGACAAGTGTGGCTGTAACCAGCTCAGTCAGTAGCACACTGATCAGATAGTTAACAAAAACAAGATTAATTAAGTGGTGTAGCTTTGTTTCACAGGGTGTGAAGGGACTTCTCAGAAACTAATTTACATCTTTCAGAAACCTTTTTGTTTAAAAAAAACTCATCTAATCTCAAAACATTATCAAAACACATGCTACTCTTTTTAGACTCATCTACTGAAGCAGATGACAAATTAACACTGACCTTATTTCAACGTATGTTTTGAAAAAACCTTTAACGACAGTATTTCATGAAGTTCAAACACTAAAGTAGAACTTAAAGCAGTGTTAGTAGAGGTCCAGTCCACTCAGAGGCTTTCTAGTGAAGTCAAAACAGGTTGTGTTTAACAGTGAAGATAACAGTTAAGTACACAAGTTTGAGTTTTTAATGCACAGTTGGATCAGATAATGTACGGCAGTGACTTAGTAAAAGTTGTGAAGTTAAAGCATTTGTTTGTAAATTTGAGCATTTTTAATGAAGATACCTGTAAAGTGATCCAAGAACGATCAAAGCAGTAAAACATTTGTTGAACACCTAAAGTTATGAAGTTAAAGCAGTAAAAGTACTGACCTTGGCTGAGCTCTGCAGTAGTGACTGGACCACGGCTCTCCCAATGCCCTGAGCTCCTCCGGTCACCAGAGCCACCTTCCCATTCAGAGACATGATCCCAGCACAACAGCAAAACCCCCAACACTTCGTCTTCCTCCTTCTGCCTCTCACACTTTGCGTTTCCTCTATTTATTCTCTCTCTTCTTTCTAAGTCTCACCGGCCTTTCTTCTCTGAGTCTTCTTTCTCGGTCCTCCTCTGTGTTCGAGCACCTATCTGCTCTCCCTGTAAAACAATCTCACAGTTTGTTTTCACTCTTTTGGCTGGGCTGTTTTCCCTCCCTTCTTCCCTCCCTCCCTCTCTCCCTCCCTCTCTCTCTCTCTCTCTCTCTCTCTCTCAGCTTATCAGTCTATACAAACATTGCATGTATGTCAGAGGCAGAGAGAGAGAGAGAGAGAGAGAGAGCGAGAGAGAGAGAGAGAGAGAGAGAGACACTCAAAGTCTAAGTAAACTCCGTAGGATAATAATTACAGGTTTTCATCCAGCTTGTTGTACCTGCCCTCCTGCCTCCACCTCCCTTTTTTTACACCTCCTTTTTTTCTACTCTCTTTCGCTCCACTTACTACCGTTTCATCTTTACACCTGAGCCCTTCACACATGTCACTGTCTGTATTTCTTCACATGAAAAGAAAACTTGACAACTTCTTAAGAAGCTCGAACATTCTCCTCCTCACCATGTCCATGTTAGTGTTAGCGTGTGTCTTCTGTGTAATTGCTGTTACACAACATGCAACGCTGCTCAGTGATACATTACAACAAGGTTCAGGTCTCTGCATGTTGATTTTCACACTGCTGAAATGAATGGAAACCAGTTACTGCTAACTGTTATACAAACATGTAAAAATACTGGTTTGGTTGTAAAGCAAGACCACAGTGATTCTAGTGATCTAGTTTATAGGGCTATTTCCCTTGTTGCCTCTGTCTCTAAAAAAAAATGAAGACATTAGGAAAGTACAAGTTTTTGTATAAAAATACAGAGTATATGGTTCAGATTCAGGAACATCCCTGCTAGTGTTGCATCGTTCAAAGAACATTTTGTTCTTGTTTGTTTTAATTCGTTCATTTTCACGCATGCGTGAATAGTCTTGGACTCTGCATGGGCTCCGTCAGCACAGGAAACAGAATTAATTGGTTCACGACTCTCAACTTGGGTCTCTGGGTTTGAGTCGTTCTTTTGTCACGTGACAGCTCGTCTACAGGCTGTGGTTAGCGGGCGGCACATAACAGAAATGATTAGTTCACACCTCTCATCTGTGGGTCTCTAGGTTTGAGTCATTCATTTGTCACGTGACAGCTGGGCCACTGTTGAGCAGGAATGAACTATTTGTTCACCACTCACATGGGTCACATGTCCAGTAGGTGGCGAATACTTTGTGTGAGTCAAGGGCAATCATTTTGCAATCATTAAAATTCTGGCTTTAAAGTCACCGATTTCTATTTGTGAATCATGTTCATTGTGGATTTGGAATATATTTGTATAACGTGATATATATTGGTAGATCATAGAGAGTATATTGTATTTACAACTTGCAATATATATTTCTGACTCATAGTTTGTGCATTTAAAATGATATTGAAATCTTCTGCCATACCAGCAGAAGATAGACTTTATACGCCAGTTGGGGAAGTTGGGGAACGTCCCCCAGCAGCTGCTGATCAAAATCATTGCAGACACCTCACCTCCTTTACACACTAAAGAGCACTGTATAATAAAGCCACCAGAGACAAGATCGGCTTTCCATACACAATCACACTCATCAACAGTTCAATCATGCAGTCAATGTGCATATAAAGTTATTTTCCTGTAGATTCGAGTAGAAAAGACACAGAATCAGAAGGAGCTTTATTGCCAAGTAGTGTTTTAAATCCATCCATCCATCCATCATCAACCGCTTATCCTGCTTACAGGGTCGTGGGGGGCTGGAGCCAATCCCAGCTGACATTGGGCGAGAGGTGGGGTACAACCTGGACAGGTCGCCAGTCCATCGCAGGGCCACATATAGACAAAAAATAATACAACTATTTGCAGAACATGTGCATTATTCTGGGTTTGTGTTGTGCAGACGTATTGCAACGGAATATATTAATTGACAATATAAAAATATACAACAAGGATTTAACAATTAACAACAAATGTGTGCAATATGCCAGGTTTGTGCATGATATGAAATGAAACAGTATTTACATGTGCAGAGACATTTGTATCATTTGCAAGGGGGGGGGGGGGTGTCAGTGGGGGACCTGGACCTTGTAAATGAGGCTGCAGATGGGAAGAAACTGTTCTTGTGGCGAGAGGTTTTGGTCCTGATGGACCGCAGCCTCCTGCCAGAGGGGAGAGTCTGAAACAGTTTGTGTCCGGGGTGGGAGGAGTCAGCTGCAATCTTTCCTGCTCGCCTCAGAGTCCTGGAGGCGTACAGGTCCTGAAGAGAAGGAAGACTGCAGCCAATCACCTTCTCTGCAGAGCGAATGATGCGCTGCAGCCTGCCCTTGTCCCTGGCGGTGACAGCAGCGTACCAGATGGTGATGGAGGAAGTGAGGATGGACTCAATGATGGCGGTGTAGAAGTGCACCATCATTGTCTTTGGTAGGCTGAACTTCTTCAGCTGCCGCAGGAAGTTCATCCTCTGCTGGGCCTTCTTGGTGAGGGAGGTGATGTTCAGCTCCCACTTGAGGTCCTGGGAGATGATGGTGCCCAGGAAGCGGAAGGAGTCCACAGTGGTGACTGGGGAGTCACACAGGATGATGGGGAGGGTGGGGCTGGGCTCTTTCTGAAGTCCACAACCATCTCCACTGTCTTCAGAGCATTGAGCTCCAGACTGTTCTGGCTGCACCAGGTCACCAGATGGTCGATCTCCCACCTGTAGGCGGATTCATCCCCACCAGAGATGAGCCCAATGAGGGTGGTGTCATCTGCAAACTTCAGGAGCTTGACGGACTGGTGACTGGAGGTGCAGCTGTTGGTGTACAGGGAGAAGAGAAGGGGGGAAAGAACGCAGCCTTGAGGGGAACTGAAGTCGGAGACACATTTTCCCAGCTTCACCTGCTGCTTCCTGTCCGTCAGGAAGTCAGTGATCCACCTGCAGGTGGAGTCAGGCACGCTCAGCTGGGAGAGCTTGTCCTGCAGCAGGGACGGGATGATGGTGTTAAAAGCAGAGCTGAAATCCACAAACTGGATCCTGCCGTAGAGAGAGGAGGGGAGGGGGTGGAGCTGGCCAACTCTGAGGAATGGGGGGAGGAGATGGTGGACTGGAGTTGAAGCTGAGCGGAGGAGTCACGGGGGATGGGGTCCGATTGACTCTCAAAGCGGCAGTAGAACTGGTTCATCTCATTTGCAAGGCGGGAGTCGTTGATGGAGTGGGGGGCTTTGGGTTTGTAGTTAGTGATCTGTCTGAACCCCCTCCTCTCTGAGTACAGTCGTTTAGCTTCTCGCACCTTCTTGCTAAACCTGTACTTTATCTGCCTTTAAGACATTTCTCTACTAGGGTTCTGGGATAGCTAATTGGGGCTCATCTACTTAGGAGGGCAGGTGCAATCAGACACAGGTGGTGCCAGAGGGGAAAAGGCCAACTAGTTTTTGACCGCCACTGATGCTGTGGCTGTTTGTTTGATAATGTGACACTGTCGATGAAGATGGAATATTTTTCCGTTACGGATATTGAAGACCGTATGTGTAACAATAAATCACATTGTTTCTGAACTGAACAAGCGGCCACGGTAAGTGCATCAACTACTTTAACCCTCTGCGTAGCCCTCAGCTGCTTTAAGCTTAGGCTTAGCTGTTGTACTGTTACTAAGCCAAGCCCACCTTAGTTACTTTTGCTACACATGTCAAGCTTTCCTTTTTACAAATGATTTTAGAGGCAGACAAAAGCAGGCTTCTCATATGCCATTAAAATTGACAATTTAAAGTATGGAAGCATTATG
This sequence comes from Micropterus salmoides, assembly GCF_014851395.1. Lineage (NCBI taxonomy): Eukaryota > Metazoa > Chordata > Actinopteri > Centrarchiformes > Centrarchidae > Micropterus > Micropterus salmoides. The sequence goes on along the minus strand of NW_024040263.1, from coordinate 33,436,247 downwards.
TAACCTATCTGTAGCTGAGAGACAAGAAAGGAGAGACAGTCAATTTTAACAAGTAGCTTCCAAGTTTATTTTAATCCAATCTTAATTAGAACAATGGAAATATGCATCTTATTTTACAAAATATTGTGTGTGCGCTCAACTCTGTAGTCAACAAATGTACGGGGGCCCGACAGGATCATGACAGAATTAGTTGTGTTTAGAAAGACACGTGAAGCTTAGTTCTGACAGATAACTTAACAACAATAAGGCTGTGAATATGTGACATTGTTGGTTTGATCAAATACAACCTCTCGTCCCATTGGTCCAAATGTAGAACACAGTCCAGCTTGGACGTGACTCTAGTCAACTTTGTCCCGTTTTTACACTGTAGTGAGCTAAGACCTGTGATATGCCTACCATTTATCAAAATAATCCACAAATCAACACACTTTGACCACATTTGAACCACAATGCAAATATAAATACAATCTAGTGAGGGAACCCTTGTCTCCAGTTCTTCTGTGGTTTATGGTGAAAAGCTGCAGTAATGAGCCAATCACCACATAGCATCATCACCAGAATTCAATTTCTTTGTGAAAGAGCAAAGAAAGGCATATTACCTATAAAAGGATTTGTAAGTCATACTTATCTGATTCATTGGCTCTTTCCAACAGATGCAAAAAGAACACATCAAACACAATGTCAGCCTACAGTTTCATGACTGATATATGTCAACATTGATAAAACTTTTAAAACCTTTCTTTTTGTACAAAATTAATCATTTTTAATACCATAGAAATGCACATATAGTATAGAGTTGTTTTGTTATTGTGTGTCACAGTTTAAAAGCAGTGCAGTAAACTCATCCAGAGTCACTTATACTGGCTACTTGAATCTGATGTGATTGCCAACAGCATCGCAGAGACAGAAAGACAGAGAGAGAGTTGTGTTTGTGAGGTTGTGACGAAGGCTTGCATCACCTGCTGGATTCTGCCGGGCATGGCAGCTGATCCGGCATTCTAGACAATGCGTGTGATTCTACCAGATGCCCCACAGAGCATTTCAGAAGCGTCGCGACTAGTCTATATCGATAGGCCATGACATTATGACCACCGGCTATTTATCGTGTAGGTCCTCCTTTTACCACCAAAAGAGCCCTGACCTGTCGAGGCATGGACTCCGCTTGACCTCTGCAGGTCTGCGGTGGTATCTGATAGAAGTTAGCAGCAGATCGTTTAAGCTTCGTAAGTTGCGAGGTGGGGCGTCCATGGATCGGACAGCGTATCCTACAGATGCTCGACTGGATTGAGATCTGGGGAATTTCAAGGCCAAGTCAAAATCTTGAACTCGTTCTGTTCCTCAAACCATTCCCTGAACCATTTTTGTACATGATCTGCAACGATGCTTAGGTAGGTGGTACGTGTCAAAGTAACCACCTTTGTTGGGAAACACTCTAGAAGAGCTTCAGTTTTTGGGGATGCTCTGACACAGTCCTAGCCATCATAATTTGGCCCTTGTCAAATCCTTAAGCTTGCCAATATTTCCTAGTTTCTAACACATCAACTTTGAAGATAAAATGTTGCCTAATATATCCCACCCACTGCTCCTGAAACGCTTTTGGTGGGATATAAAGCTCCACCGAGGGTGCAAAAAACCCTGTGTCCAGCCAGAACGCTTTGCGGCTGTGCCCGGTGGAACCCAGCTGTTATGCTGCTAAGTTAGTCTCAAAACCCACCCACATTAAAACCAGGCACATGTACCTCATGAGATATCAGTTCTGCTCTGCGTGCACAATTGAGTGCAACCGCTCAACACTCACTCACTCAAGTCAAGTTGACTTTAGAAGCGGGGATGGAATAGACAGTGGCTGATATCTCCCCTCCAACATATCTCCTACACAGTCAGTCTTCTCTCCTCAGGCTTTAGACTGATGCAGTCTGCATGTCTAAGTGTCCTTGGTGAAGATACTGAAACCCAAATTGCTCCTGAAGGCTGTGCCATCAGTGTATGAGTGTGTGTGAATGATTAGTTCCTTTCTGATGAGCAGTTGGCATGTTACATGACAGTGAGTGGTCGGAAGACGGGAAACGCGCTATCCAAGTACAGACCATTTACCATTGCTACATGTTTACAAGCTGTGTAACGATAATAAGATGTACTATATTTATGAGTGCACTGCCTGTTCAAAATCCTGATCTTACCTGTCCATAACATGACTGCATAACAGTTTATTCATTTTATCACTGTACACCTGTGAACCACAGTATATTTTATTTTACTGTGATGAAATTTATTCTCTCTCTCTCTCTCTCTCTCTCTCTCTCTCTCTCTCTCTCTCTCTCTCTCTCTCTCTCTCTCTCTCTCTCTCTCTCTCTCTCTCTCTCTCTATATATATATATATATATATATATATATATATATATATATATATTACATACCTATGTTTTAACTTTTGGACTATTTTATTTTTTGGTTTCTCTTTCACTTGTTTATATATATATATATATATATGTATAAACAAGTGAACAGGCGTGAACATATAAATTTCAGTCATTAACTACAAGTAGAAAACTCAAACACACCCCTACAGGTGTTTTCAGTTGTTCTGGTTTATTAGACCTCTTTACTAGATAATAAGGGGCTGTGCTGGGAATTACATGAGGTCACCACTGCTCATGTATTAATCAGAATGATAGTGGTGTAAAGTTGGGTGTACACTGAATGTTTTTTTGACATAAAGCCAAGGCTCACGATTTACTTTCACATTGTACAGTCCGACGGTCAAGCCACAACCTGAGTGCTCACACTGTGCACAAATAAAAAGGCCTTTCAATAAAGATTTGTTTGAAAGCTCAGAGGCAGATAGAAGTGCGTTTGTTAGCAATAATGCTAACAAGGCAAAAACGTGCTGCCTTGATCATCAGTGCCATCCTGTGTGTCAAAACGTCTAAAACAAAAAGAGGCACTGGTGTATATGGACTAGGTGGCTAGGAAGTGGACAGTGTGGCTTGTCCAGAGAGAACTGGGGCTAAGCTAGCTACACTTTACTGTACAGGTTGTTAACTTGACAGCTAGCATTGTGTCACGGTGGCACTTTCCGATGCTGTTCAGCACACCGCGCAGGCGCAGTGAGAACAAACGTACAGTGTATGTCCAGCTTAAGGTTTCTCACAGGTGTAACATAGCCTGCAGGGGAGCTGTCAATCAAACAGTTTGTACTTGAACACAGTCCTGAGTAAGTGAAAACACCTGTGTGAGTGAACCGAGTGAACCATGGGACCACTTCCATGTGCTTTAAGGATCACAGGGTGCAGTAAATCATTTTAAAATATTGTTTTACTAGAACTATATTATGGATTTTCATTTTTTTATAAATTAACAGCAAACTACGTAAACCTTAAATAACTGGCAGGCATTTTGCATAGATTGTGAGTGTGTTTTTCTTCCAGACAGCCACTGATTTGTATTAATTTTACACTATGAAAATCATCATAAAACCTGTTTGAGACAGTTACATTGCTGCTGTGTGGTAAATTAAGATAACTTTGACAAAAGTTAAAGCAATGATCCTCACTGTGATATCTCAGTCTCAAGTTCAAATCAAGTTGAGTTTCAGAAACATCAGTAATGAGCGCATGTGAATGCAAACACTAGTATGGGCCTTTAAAGTCTGGCTCTATGAGGCAAGGTCATGCACCATCTAAACTTTGCCATGTAGAAAACATCACAGTTGACAGTCCAAGATTTGCTCTATATGACTAACTGGAAACACTGATCAGTTATTGGGCAAAACATTTTCATAAACTCCTGTTCAACTGGAGAATGTGTAAGGCTCTTGTGCAGCAGAGCACAAACAAACATTAGGCTCTTCCGCACCTCATGCAGATCCTGGATCAGAGCCAACTGTACACAGGGAAACAATTCATGAGTGCTTTTCTTGTCACACAGCAGGGATTTTAAATGATCATACATCACTGTTGTTTTTGCACAAGTTCTGCATACTTTACATTACCATATTATTTTAGAATTAGAATGTGATTTTCCTTCCTTTAGGCAATGATAATTTTCCACTGATTTAATTAACTTTAAGTAAATCAACTTTTGGAGGCCTGAAGCAGTGACAACAGATGGCATGTCCCATGCAAGTTTCACAACTCAAAAGTTCATGTACTTCATACAGCATGCTTTGAGAAGTTTGGCATGTAAATGTAATGCAAAATCATTTTGTATGGCATAGATTTCAAAAAACTCATGCCTGTCTTAGTAGAAAGAAAGCACATCATGAAATACTTCAGCACAGCAACTTTGCAGATCCTTTCACAGTTTGAATGTGGAAATTTCTGCTTATGTTAACAGCTGACAGGAATAAATGTTAGAGCCAGGCTGTTTCCCAGAAAACACAATGAAATTCCAATGAAATAGTGTGTACTCTGCAGTCAACATTTTATAAACCAACAATCATTTGGAAACAGACTTAATCTGACTGCTTCACTATAAAATATAGTATACCAGTTTATTTCAGTTTGCAGACTGCCGTTTACTTTTATAGGTCACAAGACACTGTCCATCCATGACGCACCACATGCCCCTCTCAGTTTCCCCTCTCTAGTTTTTACTGCATCGGCATCCCACTAGACTACTTTCTACACTGGCACTCAACGTGTTAACATAATTTTCAAAACAAGAAAATAAACAGTGATTAAGTCAGTTTAAATGTTTTATCCAGCACTGGGTTTGCTCCAAATTTTCTGAGTAGGTCCAAACAGACTACAGTTCTGAGTTGAATTGTCTTTCATCTTTTGGATAAGAACTGTTTCCTCCTAAATGTCTAAATGCTAGAGTCAGAAGAAGCCTGTGTGTGAATGACTTTAAGGATAAACTGGAAAGTACCACAGGAGACACAGCATCAGGAATCAGTGTAGTGATGTTACAGGAGGTTAGGGTGCATGTCTCCCAATAATAATTTCATGCAATGAGAACATAGAATGAGGACGCAATTTAAAAAAATAACTTTCATAACAAATATTGATAAACTAACATGGATTTTGGGATAAACCCTTTTCATTTTCATGAACTCATGTCCTTTTCTCTACCATCAGTGCCATGTTCACTGAAATGTGTGTGTGTTTGGAAGTCTCCTTCGTCGTAGACTCATGATTATAGTGGCAATCTCCACCAATTACACTACAAATGATGGTACTTGAAATGAAGCACTTCCACACAGCTTCTATGATTCTCGTGTCTGGGAGATTTAACCGGGTATTTTGTGTGTAATAATGCTGGTTTAAAGCACTCTTTTGGTATGAAACTGTCACATTGATCTTTAATTAGTTTCCTTGCCACAATATGTGAATTCCAGGGCACCGTCTAATTTTTTACTTCCCGATTGTCAGATTTTGTTCCATTCCTCAGCAGAATGAAGATGCAATAGATTTGCAGTCAGATGGATCAGTCACTAGTGGAAAATTATTTTAAACTTGTACATTTATAATGGCTTTAGGACTTTTAGGAAATATCCGTGTGCTGGATATGTTTATGTATACTATTCCAGCCTCTTTGAAATAAGAGACTGTCCATACATGTAAATAATAAACTCTGTTTTCAGACACTGTAAGATTTTAGAGAGAACCCTGCTGTATAATTTAGGAAAAATTATCCCATCATTCTCCTGTATACAGAGATCATACTTGCTACCTTTGGTGTGTCTGTACTTTGTAAGAACTGATATGAGATATGAACTATATGAACTGATATGCCTTCAGAAACAGAACATTTTGCAAAGTGAGGTCACCCTGAATGGTTCTCAAGGTCTGGGTACGGTCAGGGTTAACGGAAAGGTGAAATACAGGTAGTAGGGTACAAGGGTACTGCTATTCAAAAGCTGAAGTAGTCAGATAGAAGCCAATCAGCACATACTGTATATGAATAACCTTTGCTCTTACTTCCTCTATTGCTTAAGTACATCTTCATGTCGAAGTATCTTATAAAGAACCCAGTAGAATATATTGAAGAAGAGAAAGGCCAGAGGGAAGCCGGCCCTCGACACAGTGTCAATCTTTTTGGCTCTGTCAATAAATAACTTCCTCATCTCTTCAACGCTTTTACCCCCTCCACCTGCTGCCGCTCCAGGTGGATTCGGGGTAGTGTTTGCTGCGGCTCCTGAGGTGTTCAGTACAGCAACAGTATTGTTGGCGCTGGCCTTTGAGTCCTTGCTGTTGCTGGGAGTGGAGGTCACAGCAGCTGAGGAAGTCAGTCTGCTCTCATGTACTTTCCCTTCCTGTTGGAGAGACAAAGAGGACGAGGGGGGGATCATGGATCAGATAATAGTGCTCATGTATTATTCTCTTCACAGACTGTATGTGCCACTGATGGGCCCTGAGTGTGGGTTAAATCAGGGTTAAGTCTATATTCAATGTTTGCTTTGGATTATACCGGTTAGTACAGAAATGATAACGAATGAGTCATATATTCTGTGTCATACTTTTTGCCATGTTGTGGAACCACTTAAAGTGAACTTTTGTGCACGTAGTTCTTTTGCAAATTTGCTATAGCTGGATTTAACAAAAAAAATCTGGCAGAGTGGTGTTTCTATCTCTTCTTTCAATTTTATTGATAATCTTTGCCGTGTCTCTTACAACTCTCAATGTTGAAAACTGCTACATGCATATTATCATGATGGAGATGATTAATGATCATGATAATCATGGCTCAGTGCCCCTGTCCACGTCTTTGCTAAATCCTGCAGAGAGGGGAGGACTTACAACAACACACTAGTTGGATCATGCAAGTGTGACATGCACAAATACATGCAAACATGCACAGACACACCATTACCCTGTGGTCGCTGCCGTAGATGTTGGTCATAGATCCATATAGAGTTTCTGTTGGTTTGAGGCCGTTGTCAATGTTAACACGACGAAGGGAATCAGCTAGCTCCTCTGGATCAACTGCAGCTCCACTGTTCTATCAGTCGACAGCATGCACACCAGTAATCAACAGACGGAAAACAAAAGGAAAAAAAAAAAAAATAGCATCCAAAAACAGGGTTGGGACACTGATTCATTCAGTCCACCTATGTGTTAATTGTTTTAATGATAATGCTGTCAATGATATTTTGTCTGGATTGGTCTAAATTCTGAACAACTCAGTTAACTTTATAGAACGACTGACAAATAATATAAACTAATCAATGCTGAAATCATGGACTTCAGTTTGAAAACTTTGTCCTGAGTTGGACTCAAATGAATCCAGTGTTATTGTCTTTATAAACATCACTCTAGCTGAGTGAGTGGAGGGGCAGATGGTGTGGCTGGCCTGGGCCCACAGTTCCCTCCAGTTATTAAGGTCTGACTGACTGAATCTGCCTGACTGAACATGCAGTTATGTAGTTTGGCTGAATATATTGAATAAAGTTTGTGTCTTGATTGTGGCAAAAAAGAAAAAGTCAGACTTTTGCAGAGACAAGCCCCCACAATTGCCAAGAGTTTCTTCTCTTGTGTAGCAAACAGCACCAGCATGGACACTGTGGCCTGTTTCGCTGATTCCACCCTCTTACCTCCTTAAATGGGCCCCTTGCACTCTTAATTGTTTGGGGGGGGATTTTGCTTTCACAAAACAAACCCTGGTGTGTTTGCTTAGTTAGTTTGATCCGTTTGGGCTGATGTGAAAGCTGTCAATCGAACTCTGGTGGAACCAGAATAACAACCAGAACAGGGGGGTCTCAGGTGCAGTTTGCTTGTGATGCGATATAAATATTGATGCCACTTAAACTCTTATTCCCTAAAAATGGCACCCACGTGTTAGGCGTAGTAGTGTTGGCAATTTTGCTTTCCAGCACAATTTGGGGCCAATATCAATATTTTTCATTCCACTCTAAAGTCTCTACATTCAGCACCACATGTCTGCCACAGGAGTAGACATGCAGCTGTTCTTACAAACAAGTGCACTGAGGAATGAATTTATTCTTCAAATTTAGCTAAAGCAATTTCAGTTTTTGGTATTGATAACTACCACTTTAAACCCTTTATCAGTACCCTAAGAACTTTCTACTCATGCTATTCAAGTTGAACCTAATCTGTAGGAATTGTAAGAATTTCATTTCAGCATAATCAGTGCAATCTAGTCAAGCTGACAGAATTTGCTGTTAATTTAAGTGCTCCTCTTTTTAATTAAGACACAGCGTGCCACCGACCCTGTGGAAAACACAGTTGTGTACATAGCTATTATTGCGACGTGTTCCAGGCTGAATCAACTTTTAGAGACCATCCTCTGACTATCCTGAATGTCAGTTAGTGTGTGTTAAAAGTTTGGTAAGCACTTACTCTTGTAAACCTACTTTGCCTTTACTGGCCCCAGTGTGGTATTCCCACTAGAGCCACTGGATTGCTCTGTTAGGCTAGTGTACTACACATGTTACATTACAGTAACATTCAGTCTGTACTTCCACCGGCAAACCAGCATTTCAGAGAAAAGCAACCCTAGAAATGAAGCTACCTGTCTTCCCATCTCTCTGAAACAGACATTGAGGAGATACGTAGTTTATCCTCCCTGAGATATCCGGTCCCATGTTCTTTTCAGCCACTGATTAACAACACAGATGAACTCAATATCCTCTCAGGTATTCCGCAGGGTACTATTATTGGACCTTTATTGTTTTGTCTGTACATACTACAATTATCTGTGATCATGGAGTGAATTTTCACTTTTATGCAGACGACACACAGCTATATTTATCTGCTGCGCCTGACAACCCCAATGCTCTCAACCAAATAGTGGAATGCACATTTGAATGTCCATCATACACTGGATGAGTCAAAATTTTCTAAAACTAAATGGGGACAAGATAGAGTTCTTGCACTTTGAATTACCTTGTTGTTGAAATGTGCTATACAAATAAACTTGCTTTGTCTATGTGACGAAGTGGGTTTGCTCACCACTTGTCCCATACAGGCCATGACTTTCTAGTTTATACATACATGTTTATGTTTTTTGGTAACTTGCCATAGCTTGTGTAAAAGTGCACCACTTACTATTCCGGGTTGTTTGTGTTTGTATTATGTTACAGGCGAGTGCAAAGCATATGATAAGTTAGAGTAAACACATAGTCATAAGTTAGTTTCAGCTCAATTTTATTAGGTTGCAAGTTTAAACTTGGTTTAATTGTTTTCCTGTGTTAATACTTACAATTGTTTGTTCCTTTGTTCAGTTCCACCATGCAGGATAATTGTTTGGGGAGGAGCCGGCCTAAGTATTTCCTGTTTTATAGGAATAGGGTGGTCATGGATGACATCACCGGGCCAAACCAAGTAGAGGGTTTTCTTTCTTTATAGGAATGTTTTTCTTTTGGTTGTTTTTGAGTATTATGAATAAATGTGTGAATAACCCTGACCTGTTTTTTAGGCAGTGGGAGCAGAGTGAACTGATAACGAAGTTCCAAATATTAAGAGATTTCTAGATATAGATGTTGTGGAGTAGATCAACCTGCATCAGAATGGGATGGGCTGAAGCAGTTGGGTGTGAATTGACCACCCTATATAAACAGGGGGAAAAAAGGTGGTGAGGGTGTGTGCCGCTGTGAACACGTGCCTCGTGTTAGTGTTGCTATAAGTTTGATGTGTTATTTTTCTTTTGTTATTTTGGATTGAATTATCCATGTACTGCCGACCATGGTCAATAAAATAATCACTTCTGAGTCTGCCTACCTACCACCTTCCTAGCCACTCTGGCCAGGCTACACCACAGTCTAGTTGGCTCTAAGACAAAAAACTGATTATTTCTAATATTTTGCAATGTCTGGCTGTGCAGGAAAAGACTTATTGACTCTGAGTTGGATTTTAAATCACATTTTAACATTGTTACAAAGGTCGCAAACATTGCCAGAGTTAGATGCTTTTGTTTTTTCACAATTGTACTATTGTAATGCACTATTTACTTGTATACCCAAACAATATATTAATAGGCTACAACTAATTCAAAAATGTGGCAGAAAAGAGTTTTAACTAAAACCGTAATGAGAGAACACATCACTCCACTTTAAGCTTCTCTCCACTGTAGCATTTAGAATTGATTTTAAGCTCATTTTCAGGTCCAAAATCCTATTTAAAGGGTTGTACCAGAACAGGTTTACATGGTTTAATTTTTTTCATACTACACATTGTTGCAGCTCCTCTTTTCACCCTGTGTTGAACAATAATAATATTAACATATTTCTATAGTGCCTTTCACGAGACCCAAGGACGCTTTACACATAATTGCAGAGACAGAGTAACAAAAAGTCATTCAGGGTTGCTTGCTTTGTGAAGAGGTTGGTTTTTAGGAGTTTTTTGAAGGTGTCCAGATAGGGAGCATTTCAGATCTCTGTGGGGATGGAGTTCCAGAGGGTGGGGGCTGCGACGCCGAAGGCTCTGTCCCCAAAAGTCCGCAGTCTGGTGTGGGGGACAAAGAGCAGGGGAGTAGGGGTGGATAAGGTCCAGTAGGTACTGGGGGGCAGTGGCATGGAGAGATTTATAGGTGAGGAGTAAGATTTTGTAGGTGATGCGGAATTTGACCGGGAGCCAGTGAAGCTGAGTGAGTATTGGGGTGATGTGCTGCCACGACCTAGTGTGAGTGAGAACCCAGGCAGCCGAGTTCTGGACATATTGCAGCCTGTCCAGGACCTTGCTGGGTACCCCATACAGGACACCATTACAGTAGTCCAAGCGGGAGGTGATGAAGGCATGGATCTCTGCCACAGAGTCTAAGAGTGATGGTCGAAGTCTGGAGATTTTTTTGAGGTGGTAGAAGGAAGATTTGGTAATAAAACGCTTCGTTTTAGCTCTGGAGTGATGCATCTTGTCTCTAAGTGATCTTTGTTGGGAGTTGCACATGCTCAGTTTCTAGTTGAGGACTACTAGCCAATCAGAAGCAGAGTAGGGCGGGTCCTGAAAAGCTAGTAAACACAGCTTAATTTCAGCTGTATATGTTGGCAACATGGACTGGAGCAAGAGTTTCAGAACAAAAGTATCTTTCATCCATAAAGTTTTAACTGAGCTCTGTCTCTACATCACAGGAACAACTTTATGTCCACTGACTGCCTGGAGGGTAGCTAGTGTTTGGAAGGGAGAGGAGAGCTGTTTGCTGCTACTTAGTGTAACTAATTACTTTTCTAAAACAGTAATTAGTTACACTACTAATTACCCCCTTCCACTGTCATTCTGTAGGAAACACTGGAAAGTAACTAGTAATGTAACGAGTAACGTAAGTAATAAGTAATAATATTACTTTTTTAAGGAGTAATAAGTAGGTAGTAATATATTACAATTTCTGAGTAACTTGCCCAAAACTGGTTGTAAAGCAATTTGCAGCTGCATTTTATATATGAAAGGTGCTAAACAAATAAAGATTATTATTATTATACACATTCATCAATGCTCATGCATTCTAGAACATTTCAGTACAGCCTCCTCTCTGCACTCCCACGAGAGTCGTGATGACAGCTGTTCAGCCCCTGCCTCTCAGCCAGAGAGAACTGAAGGATGTGATTACTAGAAATGAGCTCACAGTCTCCCCGCCCTGAAGTGCTTGAGTTTATAGCTAAAGATATTGAACGTTTTGATCCAGACAACTGCAATCATCACATCGATGATTACTTAAGGGAATTAGATCACAGCCTAAGGTCAGCTCAAAGAGAGAAAGTTGAGTGGAAAAATTCTCTTCCACTGCTGACGAGATCACAGCAACAGTTGCAGCCCTCAAAATTAAACATTACCAACCAATCCAAGAGATTACTACAAACCCTTGAGGCATATGTACGTAAAGGCAGCTATGACAGCAGCAAGGCATAGCTTAGTTGTCAATTATCATGTAATCAACAAACACAATCCCAGTAGTTGCAGTTGCTAGCACTTTTTTCTTGTCTATTCCAGAGAAACATATATAATGTATTGTCAGTGTTAGATTTTAGTAAACTACATGATTTTGTAAGACTGTGGTAGGTGGACCTCAGACCCTGTAGGGAGGCCAGGGGCATGCTCCCCCCTCAAGAAAATTTTAGGAAATTTAACAGTTCAAAATTAATTGCAACCATCTGGTGCACTGAGAGCAAAATTAAGAGGCTAAATCTATGAAGGACGTTGTGTTCTTTTAAACATTGTTGTGCTCTAGGAAACAGTTTAATCATAAACACATTCAGGATTTTCCATTGGTTTCTGGAGGGCTTAGGGGCTGTGGTGGGTGGTTTGACTCAAAAATTAGCATTTTCACATTGTTGACTATTTTCATTACAATATTAAAAACAGGTTGCAGGTTTTTTTTGCAAGACAAAAAGTGACAATAATGTTCACTCATGGACGATGTTAGGCCTATTTTAGGGGGACTGAAGCCGAGCACGAACTGTACGAGGTCACTATTGAAACTGAAGGTATTTTTTTTTTTCTTCTGCAAAGTAAGCTCATTTTTGGCACATGCTCGAAAACTCACCAAACTTTGCACACGTCAGAAGTGAGAAAAATTAAGTATTTTAGGGGTCTTGCACATGGGCGTGGCAAAATGGCTCGCTAGTGCCATCTACAAAATTGGACATTTTTTTGGGGTACATGTATCATATCAAGACACACCAAAAAGATTCAAGGACCCGTACCCTTAACGCAACAGGAAGTCCGCCATTTTGATTTGAAAGTGCAATTTTAACCTATTTTATACCACTTACAGGATGCATACTTTAACAAACTCCTCCTAGAAAATTTATCCGACCGACTTCAAATTTTTTACGATTAAAAGTTGTACAAACTGAGTTTTCTTGGAACGGCGTGTCCGTAGCGTGGCGTCGAAAATCAATGATTCGCCACAAAAAAGGAAGTTGTTATAACTTCAGTGTACATGCTCACATCTGTACCAAATTTGACATGGATAAAAAGTCCTGCCCTGATCACACCCATATGCCAACATTCATTCAAAAGCATAGCGCCACCTGTTGGCAACAGAAAATGACACGTTTTACGCTATGATGGAGTACTCCTAGCAGAAAACCCTTAACACATTGACGAAGCCATGTGGTGGTACTTTGTAGCTTATTAAAGTTTAAAAGTTTTCGGTTAACGGCATGGCGATGGCTTCGCCGTGACACAGGAAGTTTTACATGATCAAATCTGTATCAAATTTTACACGTTCGATAAGAGTCCCGCCCTGAACACATGTACATGCCGACATTCACCCACAGTCATAGCGCCACCTGCTGGCAACAGGAAGTGACCTTTAATGAAACAGCCCCCGCCGCACGTTTCACCTACATGTATGAAATTTCTGTGGCACATGTATCATGTCCAGACGTACCAAAAAAAACTCTCGGAGCAATTGGTTAAACCCAACAGGAAGTCTGACATTTTGGATTTAATGGTCATTTTTGGAGATTTACAGACTTTATACTTTAACAAACTCCTCCTAGGGATTTAGTTCTATCGACTTCAAATTTTCACTGTGCTGTCTAAACCCACTGACGATTAAAAGTTGTTTATTTTATATATATATATATATATATATATATATATAAAGTTGTTGGTTATTACCAGTCGACCAGTTTGCCCGTGGCGTGCTGTCGTAAAACGATGATTTGCCATGAAACAGGAAGTTGTTGTAACTTCAGTCTACACGCTCACATCTGCACCAAACTTTACATGTTTGATTAGAGTCCCGCCCTGAACACATCTATAAGCCAAAATTCACCTGTAGTCACAGCGCAGCCGGCTGGCAACAGGAAGCGACTACGTTTATGCTGTGATTAACCCCTTCTTGCAGGTTGGCTATTTTCTACACATTGATGATGTAAAGCGCGTGAGTTTTCCTTCCACAGCGTATCTTTGGCTGTGCGTCATACCTTGACGCGTCACACGTGCGTTTTTTATTTATTTATTTATTTTTTACAGTGCAGACATGTATTCAACAAAGAGAAGCAAGAGTATTAATAAATACTATAGAATAATACAAATATGATTTGTATTTACAGGCTTAAAATAATCGTTCTGTTTTTTCCTCTGCTTCACAATTTAAATCCCTACTGTGGTTGGGCACTAGGACCCTGAGGGAGCCCCCCACACACACGGTGAAGGAAGATTGATTCAGTCTAGTGAGTGATACAGAGTTAAAGTGTAAGTTGTTGTTAGTGACTGTTACTTGCTGAACCTAAGCTACTTTTATTTGAGGTAAAGGGGATATTTTAGTTGGCCCTGGAAAACACTAGTAGCCTATTTCACAACAATATCAGTCCCCACAGAATGTTGTTTTTAGTGAAAACTAAATGTCCCTGTTAATGCTGTCGCACAGGTTACACTATATTCTTCCATTCATTGACCAGATGGATATTGCAGATATTTTAGGAGAGAGAGAAGCAGGAGATTGGCAGGGCAGCTGAATATAAGGAACAAAAAAGACCTACTGAGTATGGGGTGGTCCAGGTTTAGGGACACACATACATTTGCACAAGTAATATCTGAGTTTAATCACAAGTAGGTAGAGAACAATCTGGTAAAAGCGAGTGTGCAAAACAGGGTGCAGATGGAGATGCTAATGGCAGGTCTAGTATGGCCAAAGCAGCACATTACATTTTAGGTGACTTGTTGATATCATTAAGATCTTTAGTGAACATTTTCAAATCTACCTATTTCTATTAAAAATATATTTTTTAAATCAGCAAGTAATTTTATCTGCATCTGGGTACTAATATATATATATATATATATATATATATTTTACCATCAAATTTATTTCACAACAATTCAAAACAGAGCAGATGGACAGTCTTTGTCATATATCAATAATGTAAGTATTCTGTATATTAATTTACTATTTTACTTAGTTGCCTCTCTAAGACAGAAACAAACAAATTCAAATAAAAGGAAATACTGTTTGTGAATGTGACTGAATGCTGAGTTGATCCTTTCACAACACACAGAGATCATCAATCATGCACTGACAGCAGAATCATCCTCTGTTACAGAAATAACATAACTGTGATCTAAAGAATCAGAAAATCACATAAATGATGTTCCAGCCATGCTGTATCATGCACTACTACAGTGGGGGCATTTCAGGAGACTCAAACATGCACAGTCAGGTGCAATGACACTTTATATCTACTGTTACACATCAGGAATGTCTTTTTCAACATTACTCTCTAATATCATGATTGTCTTTTTTCCACTGGTTAGCAAACTGCAATAGCAACATGTCACCATAAGGTGGCAGCCTTAAACCAGTCCAAAAGTCTGTGTGTAGACAGTATGTGCATGCGTGTGCGTGCAGGTATTGATAGTATGTATAGGTGTAAAAGTTTAATTTAAAAGGTGTAGTTGTTTTTTCGCCCTCTGAATGATGGAGTAGGACTTTTGTGTACCTTGGTCTTGTCCTTGTGATGCCGTCTGAATCGCAGTAGCTCTTTATGTTGCCTTGACACAAAGTTGACAGCAGCATACTCCAACAGTGCAGAGAAGACGAAGAGAAGACACACTGCCATCCAGATGTCTATGGCTTTGACATAAGAGACCTGTAAACACACACACACACACACACACACACACACACACACACACACACACACACACACACACACACACTTCATTGTGTCAATCTGTTCACTTTTTTCTGTCTTGTGTAAACTTGGTATAGATGATCCTGCAATGCAAATGAGAGATTCAAGGTATATGACTGTCTTTATTTAATTTCACGTTCAGGAGTGTGTGTTGGGGGGGGGGGGGGGGGGGGTCGACTTGCTAGCAGAGATGCAACTGCAAAAGTCTGCACCGTTATCTTAACACTTCCAGTAACTGTGGCTTCTGCTGCACACTCTTTTTCCAAACTAAAACTTATTAAATCTTACCTGACGAGCTCAGTGGGACAGACCCGTTTATCTGGATTACCACAAACTATCAATCAGAACGCCCGTGCCTGCCAGCTGGATTCAAAGGGTTTAATAAATGACATTGCAGAGCGAAAAGCTCAGAGTACGCCTGTAATGTAAGTAGAAGGTATTTACTGTTTATTTTACTAATAATCAATCTAGACTACACACTTGTGTTTTTTATAATGCCTATGCTTAGACAAGAAACAACAACAAGGTCAATGGTGCACTGTCACTGATCATCATCTTTGTTTTATATGTGTGTCATTGTGCGATGACACTAATAGGATCATGTTTTCACATGTGTGAAGGCGTGCTGTCACCGGTAATGTTTTTTTCGTTTTAAAGGTGCGTGCTTTCAGTTATGTAATCCACTGCTGACATGTTATGTTACTCTGATTGTTGCAAGACCATCTTGCATTGAGGCGATGAAACTGCAATGTTTGTGTTAAATGTTAAAGTAGATATGAGCAGTGGAGACTGAAAACGTTAAAGGAATGCGATTCTGACGTGTGTGTGCGTGTGTGTGTGTGTATTTCATGCCATCCCTGCACAAGTAAGCGCCCACCTGTGCCACCCTAGTTAAAAAATGTCTGGACACGCCACTGCTAACAATATTCTATATTATAATAGGGTTCCAGCAGCTGCCCGTGGCTGTGGCCACTGATGCTGGTGGTGTCAAAATTACTTATCCTCATTCCTGAACTAATGACTTATTCAGACATGTGTAACATACTGGAGTGCAAAGTTCTGTTAAGCGCTAGAAACATGAGAAACCTCCTAACCTATAAACATGCCCACACAGCCTCAGCCATGTTGCTGAGGTGTGTGTGTGTAGAGTATGTGTGAGGGAGATGGAGGTTTTAATAAGGGTTATGTAACAAAGGGCTCCATGTCGGATTTTTTCTCATGCATACAAGATACCAGAACAAGACTAAGGGGCTGTTTCTCACACACGCTCTAGCAGATGCATGATGTGTGGAATAAACACATACTTGTGCTTACCCATGCAAAACATCCACTAATAAAAATTTTTAGGTCTCTAGAGAGAACACATTAGCTTTGCCACACACACACGCAGTCTTTGTCCACCTCTTTTCCCAGTCACTAACCTATGTAGTGTGTATATATTATGTCCTCCTAAATATGCAACTATATTTTTATCCAGTATATATGCTGCACCTGGCCTCAGAGTTTAAGCCTTTGAACCGGAGGAACACAATCTGTCTGTGCATCCATGGTTAGTCCACAGCAAATGGGCTCAATTCAATTAAATGCATTGAGCCTTTATTGGCATGGGAAACCTGAATGTAGAAATACATAACGGACAAATCTTTAAATGTGTACATTGATATTCATTTTGCTCCAAGAGTGGGAAATACTATTTTAACTCAGGCAGCCCTCTTTTTTGCTTTTGCTCCACACATCTGCAAATGTGTGCGGCGATTTGTCTGTGCGCCTCAGTAGTAATACAGCCTACACACTGTACCACCAGTGTTAGCACCCAGTGATTCAGTAATTCACCTAACCTGCATGTGTTGGGACTGTGGGAGGAAAGTGGGGCACCTAAAGGAAGCCAACACCAATACAGATGAATCATAAATATAAATAAACACTGACCTTAGGCAGTGAAGTCCTGGAGCCTGAGCTCTGTGTTGTCATCGTTAGGACAGTGGTGATGCCCAGTGCCACTCTGGCCGGTGCAGCATCCATGTTGATCCAGAAGGAGACCCAGGACAGAATGACAATGAGCAGAGAGGGGATATACATCTGGATCAAGTAGTAGCCCATCTGACGCTCCAGGTGGAATCGCACCTCAATACAAGTAAATTTACCTACAACAAAGCAGAAACACGCTAAAAAAATCTTCACTTAGTTAAGATTACATGTTACAGTTCTCAAACAGAATAATCAGCAACCAGTTTTATGATCAAGGTGTTCTGTTCTGGAATATCTGGATCTACTAACTTCTCTGAGCCCCCACCCGCATTCAGTGTCCCAGGTCAAAGACACCACCTCCATGCTGGTCTACTGTCTATGGTCACATCCCATTTAATGAAAAGACCATACTAGTCTGGATGTCAGTATGTTTGTTTCTCCCTCTTACAGCTTCCCTCTGTGTGCATGTTGCTTTGTGCTGTGATGCTTTTGGCAGTGTGTGTGTGTGTGTGTGTGTGTGTGTGTGTGTGTGTGTGTGTGTGTGTGTGTGTGTGTGTGTGTGTGTGTGTGTGTGTGTAACCTGTGTTGTAGTGCTTGGTGCAGTATCTGAGGTCTGATTCATCTTTGAGGATGAACTGGGGGAGAGTGAGGCCTTCGGCCACTTGGACTGGCCCGTTCTCCTGCCACTCAAAGATCAGGTCGTTCATGGTGTAACCAACTGAAAAACACAAACCACTAGGCAATTCAATAATCAGTCAGTAATAAAACATTATGCAACATAAAGCTCATGGCTGTGTCAAATTTATTTTGGGTTTCAGCTTCAGGACATCTACATGCCAAATGGCAGTTATAGTCATTCCGGCTTCATGAAGTAAGACCTGTGTGACACTTGAAATACTGGAATGTATAGTTAGAGGGCGTTCTCTACACACAGGATACAGGAAGTGCCATTTAACTCCTTCATTCAGGTCCCAAAACACAACAAAATTCAGAGAGCTGGAGCGAGGGCCTGTTCATCGCTGCTTGAAGCTTTACTTTCACTTTATTTTGAAGCAAGCAGTCTCACAGAGGGAATGTTGGCTCATTTAAAGTACTGTTTAGCCAAATATCTCAGTGTAGCAACTTCTTGCCCCCAACCTCCCTGTGTCTGCAAAGACTGGATATTCAGACACTGTTTTTATTAATACAAGCATCAAACACTTTTTCAGTGTAGTGAACACAAAGATGTCTCCCACATTTCACTGGCACTCTGCAACATTTACGACTCTGTGAAATTCCAGGGGGGGGAATTAAACAAGCCTCACTGAGACCTGCCAGACTCCCTTTTCTTTTTATTAGATAGTAAAGATGTCACTGTGAAGACCTGTCAGGCAAGGAAAGAACTCCTCACCCCTGAGAAGATGGTCCTGTGGTGCAGAAGTAAGTCACAACAAGATGTGAATATCCATGCCGCTCCTTATTTGCTTCAGCAAAGAGGAGACTAAACACACACTTTCCTCTCAGCTCACATGTGGCCTGAGAAAAGGTTTGCCAAACAACAATTATAAAAAGATGGAAATACACTATACAATTTATTTTGAGCCAGGTTTGATTTTAAAGGTCCAGCGTGTGATATTCAGGAGGATCTAGTGACAGAAATGCAACATAAGATCCATCACTATGTTTCCAGTGGTGCATAAAGACCTGACGTGATGAACCGTTGTGTTTTTATTACCTTAGAATGAGACATTTCTATCTACAGACACCGCGGGTCTTTTTACATGGAAGTCACCATGTTGCGCCGCTGTGTTTCTACAGTAGCCCAAATGGACAAAATTCCATAAAGAGCGCTTTTCGTTACAACATTGAATATGTACAAAGAAGAAGAAGTAACGTTAGTAGTAGTAGAGATCGACTGGTTTATTAAAAGTAAGAAGAGAATAACGAATGCACCATGAGTTGCCGGTTGCGATTTGTAACACTCACCACTAGATGCCACTTAAACTTAAAAGCCTTAGAAATAATCTGCTTTCTAACTAATAAGAAATCCAGATAAGCTTTCTCAGGTTGTTTTGATTTTGTTACTCCACTGTCATCTGCTGACTAATGGACAGAAATCTCCACCATTTTGAATCTGTATAATTGTTAACTATTACACTGTAACATGTAGAGCAAAACTGTGCTGTTTAACATGTATTAGTTGTGTTAAAACATATGTTTGATAGTCAAAAGTAGTTAAAAGTCTCAAGTAAACGGATCTGCTGAAATAAACTGTGGTTCTCTTTTAATGGTTGTCATTTTCATGTTTTGAATTAGGATTAATTGACCATAGTGAACTCGAGTATGTGAGTTTTATACATACAACTTTAATTAAAATCACTAGTCAGGACACCGGAGAAGACTACGTTGGCTCCACACCACGTGAGCCCTTTTTAGACAAAGGGATATAGTTTTCATTGTGAAACCCTTCATCCGCACCCCAAAACTCCTCCTAAGCCAGGCTGGCCCTCACCTATTATTTAAATAATATGTATATACTAATAAAATGAATGCCTCATAACTAAACTGAAGGGAGTTTCATTACTTTGTTTTAGTAATAGCCGCAATTTCTTAGTTTTAGTCTTATTTATTTGACGTGACTTGTGACCAGGAGAACAGCTCGTTCTTCCAGCCTAACCTGAGGCCCAAGCGTGACTGCACCTCCCCGCTGCATGGCGGCCGGAGAGCCAGCTGGAGCATCTCATCAGCTCTGCCAGCGCTTCAAACAGTAGGCGGAGAAACGCTTTTTTTCCTGTGATAAACAGTTGATGTTGAATAACATATTTTAATTCCCTTTAGAGAAGTTAAATGCCCTGGCATTACAGATCAGGTTTATTTCATCATTATATCTGCTGTTCATCTGTAAGGTGTGTTTCTTTTCTTTATAAATCCCCATTTATTCATTAATTAAAATATTTAGCTATACACATTTAACCAGTAAGAAGTTGTCCATCTGTTTTCTTTAAAGCAGAAGACAATTTCAATTCTTTCTAAAGAGACTGTTAACATTAATAATCAAGTTACTGAACCTGGTTTGTTTTCCCTGTTTTCTATAAACTAGGCGGAGCTCCTTTATTAGGTACACCTTGCTAGTACCGGGTTGGACCTTCAGAACTGCCTTAATTCTTCGTGGCATACTTTCAACAAGCTGTTGTTAACATTCCTCACAGACGCAGTTGCTGCAGATTTGTCGGCTGCACATCGTCCCACCGCATCCCAGAGGAGCTCTATGGGATTGAGATCTGGTGACTGTGGAGGCAGTTGGAGTACAGCAGTGGTTCTAAACCCTTTTTGGGCCAGCGCCCCCCCCATCCATTATCCAGGTCCCTTAAAAAATGTTGGCTATTTTCCCTTAAAATTGCTGATTATTATTATTATTGTTTGTTGTTGTTACTATTGTTATTAAAAACATATTTATTACTTAAAAGTCATGTGAATACTACTTATTTATATTTAATCAATAAGCAAATGTTCCCAGAACTTTGTGTGAAGCCAGAGACTGTTTTATTGGATGGGGCACTTAATAAGTGGGGGGTCAGGGGGTCCACCCCCAGAAGATTTTGAGCATTAAAGACTTCATTTCCTGCATTCTGGTAAAAATTTCTGCTCCAATTTCTGCTTTTTCTGCATGGTGGAAATGTTTTTATATAAAGGGAAACACAAAATTGAGGTGACAGGTGACAACTCAAAATATAATAGAATATAATGCAGTAAAGATCTCAGGCATTCTTTACTGCTTTTAAATATGTTTCTCCTCCCTTCTGACTTAACACACATGATTTAGTCTTCCCTCCTCCTTTTGTATTTTTGTTTAGGGATTTAACCTCTATAAATGTGTTTGAGGCACATTTTCACCTCAGTGATAAATGAATTCATTTTAATTCAGTTATTGATTTTAATAACTCATCTGTTTTAACAGGTTTTCAGCACACATTCAAAACTTTCTGCACATTCAGAATCTCTCCCACAGTTCTGTGTCCTCTGATATGTCGAGAGAAAAAGTCTGACGAGGAGGTGCTCTTACAGGGGGAAAAAACTAAACTAACCGACAACACCTGTGATCAGGCAGAAATGTCACCACAAATCCACAATTAAGCTCCGAAATAGGGCAGCTCACGGTCCCTAACAGAGCAAGTTTGCGCTTCAGTTTTTAACGTTAAACGCCATGTGGGTGAAATTTTACAGATGATATTCTGACTTCCCATTCCCGTGAAGGCAGCATGTAAAAATACACGGTCTTGCCCAGTTGCAGTTGCACAGTTTTTTTTTCCCGTCCTGCCAAACAGCTGAGCAGCGCAGCTCTTGTCTGTCGTGTCTTGGTTGCTTTCCAGACTGTGACAGAACAATGTGGAGTGAAATACAAGTATTTATTACATTTGATAAACGCAGACGGGCCACGGCGTTTAAGAACTGTAGCTTGGAAAGGTGACTGCGTTGCGTGTGGAAATGTGTTCATATGCACATGCACAAAATTAAACTCCTCATACATCATTTTAAAACAAGACAGTGAAGTTTAGTAACAACTCTGGACTAATGCAAGATGGGAAGCAGTGGATTCAGATTAACTATTAAAATGTTGATTAGTGGGACAGACAGGACGATATGGATCACATCTCAGTAAATAATGAGCATCTCATATTCAGCCAAGTCATTTATATTTGAAAATGTATTGAAGGAAACCTGGAGGAGCCAGTTTGAATGGGCCTGATGCAGCTGATGACATTAAAATACAGAAAAGATCTATGATTTACAGTGGCTATGCTGAAGTTTGTCAGTAGAGTAGATGATGAATCATCAGCCAGTTCTGGAACAGACTCCAGCCAGTCAGCCAGTTTAAGCACAGACCCAGTCCAGACATCTTTAGCGGGTCCCACAGAGGCAGGTGAAACCCCTCCAGCCTCAGCCAGAGATCTACAGCCAGCATCAGGTACAAGCAGCTCAGACCCTTGTGGAACAGTTGCTGCTCCACCAAATGACCCAGCTGATTGGCCCCCAGTCTGATCAGACTTCATGCGCAGAGGTCTGTTCAGACCAGCACTGGATTCTTCTAGAAGAGGTTTCTATTCGGGCTTCTTACAGAGGGAGGACTGTAGTGAGAGCTTTGTGGTGTCAGGTATCAGGTGTGACCGTGCAGCAGCTCTGCTTTTGTCGCAGCCGGTCTGTGACCGAGTGGTGACGTAGCTGGTCGAGTTTTGCATCTGAAAACTGAGGAGAACTTTGCTCTGTGTGGGACTGTGAGCTGCACTTTATGAGTGCTGAAGTTAACATGTGGGTTAGTTTTGGTTTCTGCCTCCTTGTCTCATCTTAACATCCCCAGAGTCCCAAATGGGGTTCTGGTCAGACGGTCTGAAGGGGAAACTACCACACCAGCAGAGCAATAACGCAGACTAATCCCCCCACAGTAAAGGAAATATCCACTTATAATGCTGTATTCAAACCTGTCTTCAGTGAATTTAGAAAGATGGATTGTGTTTTGTTAGATCAATAGATTTTGATGTGTTGTACTTTTACTTTTGATTACTTAAGTATTTTTAAAACCAGGTTAAAACCTTTTTTACTTTTATTTGAGTAGGTTTATACTGGATGACTTTTACTTTTACTTGAGTAACATTTTTCATGTGGTATCTGTACTTTTACTTAAGTATAAAAATTGAGTACTTCTTCCACCACTGGATTTGAGCTTTACATGCATTATCCTGCTGAAATAGCAGGGCTCCAGATTAACTTTTTAAAATAGGAGCACTGTACACTGAAAAAACAAACTTTGTGGTATAAATATATTAAATTACCTAATTTCTACATTGTTAAATTAAGTTTCAGTGAGATCGACAATTTCTTAAGTAAACATTTACACATTTTATTCATGTAATACACTTATTGTGTAGAAGGAGTAGGTTTTACTATAGATATACACATACTATTTGAAAGCTTAATAGTTGCCGAATAAATACCTAAAAATACTAATCAAACACTGTCAAAAAAAACAATTGTGAAAAAAATATTCTGACAGCTGGGGCGCCAGAAAAATACCGTTAAATAACAACCTTGTAAAAGTAGTACGGTAATTTTCGATGATGACTATACAGTTTGTAACTTTCTTTTTACAAAGATTTTTGTGTAATTTTAGGGCTTTTAATGTTTATTGAACATATACATCTGTAAAAACAATTAAATTACCTATAAATATAGTTGAACACTGCTATAATACAAATAATCAGACTTAAATTTGCAGGAGTTTGATCTTGTAAATTAAATCAATGTTAAACGGCAAAATCCTGTTCTAAAACTGGTAATCGACTTTTAGATTATGTTCATTGGAATTTTTGACCATTCTTGTAGAAGCACATCTGTGAGGTCAGGCACAGATGATGTGCGAGAATGTCTCGCAGTCTCCGAGCTAATTCATCCCAAAAGTGTTCAACCAAACTCGTTCATCTGTGTCTTTAAGGACCTTGCTTTGCGCACCGGTGCACAGTCATGTTGCAACAGGAAGGGGCCGTCCCCAAAAGCATGAAATTGTCCAAAATGTCTTAGTATGTTGAAGCATTAACAGTTAATTTCACTGGAACTCAGGGGCCAACCCCCCCTCCATCAAACTCTACACTTGGCACAATGCGGTCAGGCAAGCAGCGTTCTACTGGCAACCGCCAAACCCAGACTCGTCCTTCAGAGTGCCAGACAGAGAAGCGTGATTTGTAACTCCAGTGAACACGTCTCGCACTGCGCACTGTGCGCAGAAACCGCACAGTTTCTGTTGTTCCACTTTGTTATAATACCACTAACAGTTGACCGTAGAATATTTAATAGTGATGAAATTTCGCAAATTTATTTTTTGCACAGGTGGCAACCTATCAAAGTACCATGCTTCAATTCACAGAGCTCCTGAGAGCGACCCATTCTTTCACAAATGTTTGTAGAAGCAGTCAGCATGCCTAGGTGCTTAATTTTATCCACCTGTGGTCAGGGAAGTAACTGGAACACCTGAATTCAGTGATTCTTTTGGCAATACAGTGTAAATCATTATATCACACAGCCCTATTTATTAATGGCAGTTATATTGTAAATCTAACACTGATGTAAGGGATGGCAAGCAAGTAAAGATCATCTGCCTTTTGCTTATTGCTCACACTTCATGTAGGAGCTGGTGGTGGAGGGGGAGTGGTTATCTGCTCTGTCATTTATGCAGCCAGGTAGCCACCTGACTTGAATTTGTCCCTAATTCTGTGTAGAGGGCTACGGACTAACACATCTCCATAATTTGGTCACCATACATTATTAAAGGAAACTTACTTAATGTCTTGCCAACCTTGGATAGAAATGCTGTTTGTTATGTTTGCCGTGTTTTATGTTTTCCAATTGAGCTACCTTGAGAAGCAAAATGGTTTCTTAAGGCCATCCTGAGGTGTTGATGTGCAAAGTCAGACGAATCTGAAAATGTTCTTTTGGCTTGCACACCAAAACCTTACAAACAACTGGATTCAATTGGACTGCCAAGAAAGAGTTGTGTTTGTATCACATTCCCACTCGTCTTTCTACTTACACATATTTGCATCTATTTTGTGTACCAACTTAATTTAATTGTGGACCTAACTCAGGTGCTCACAGTTGTGCACTGCCTTCCAAGGCCAGGTGGACCTAATTCAGCAATCAGCTGTAGCACTTGCGGGGTAGAATCAGAGGACAGAAAAGGAACATGTATGCATAGCACAGGGAAACACATGCAGCCGTAAGAACATTGACCAGATACAAAAACTGGCTTTAGAAAGTCAGAAAATGTTGTATTGAATCCAGAAAATGATGAAGTCTTTGGATTGTGCATGAAGTTCACTCTATGTAAAACCACCATTTTGGATGTAACGTTATCCCCTCTGCTTTGCCTTTCATATCTCTCTCCTATCAAAGCATATTAAGAAATACTTTCCAATTACTTTACATTCATTAATCTTGGAGCTGTGTCTGACAGTGTCCAAAATGTTCTTTATGTCGAACCAGTTGTGTTTCTAATGAATAGATCTGAAAATGTCATCAATAAAGTAAATAAAAACTAAACTACTTTAGTTTCAGGAGAACAATTCTTTACACTGAAATGTTTGACTTGTGTGGCCCATGTGTTGTGAGCATGGAGCTGAATAAATGGTCAGATAGTATCAGATGTGAGTATTTGTATTGTGGTGGTACTTTAAAAGGTCTGAGTTTCCACAAATTAAGTTAATTTAAGGAAATGTTGAAGGAAACTGTCACAAACTCAAAAGGGTTTTCCGGTCTAAGATAAATGGAGATTATATATATATATAAACTCTAATGTAAAATGTGAACATGTGGTAATTTTTAATTAAGAAAAAAACAGATTTAAATATGTTGGTTTGAACTTCTAAGTATTATGATAAAAGTAAACCTGTGAAATTACAGTAATTATGGCTGTTTTCAAAGATCAAAACTGTTTTCACAATGCTTGTAGACATTATACACTGATTAAAATAACATTTATTCTATGTTATTCTATGTCCATAATTAAAGAACACATGTTTTTTGTTACGGTTAACTGTTACTAATTGCACCAAGTTTAAGAAATGTTTTTACAGTATAAAACTGAAGTTTAACAGTGTTTTTTTTTTTTTTAAATAAGACATAATATTTGTGAAAATGCGATAAATTCCAGAATGTATTGGAACATTTTCTTTTAAATAACAGAAATTTTATGGTTATTCACAGCTACAGCTTTTTCATGTTATTTTACATTAGACATGTAAATTCAGTATATTTTTGCCATTTTTTGATATTTTCCTGTGTTTCCAAAATACAGGAAAATATCTGTGAAATAAAAAGGAATAAAACTGTAAAATTACAGATTTATTTTTTTACAGTGAAGTGTTTGAATCTAAGCATCCGCTTTTGGACAAGACAAAATACCCGCTATTTTAGTGGTATTGGACCAAAGCAGGGCAACTGTATCTGTTTGAGACACAGGTGATGCATGGCGGGGTTTTTTCGGGGGTAAGTAATTGCCTTTCTGTTTTACTTTTGTGATATCAGTGTTGTAGCACTCGAAACCGGTCTTGGTCTTAAGACCACTTTTTGATGGTCTTGGTCTCGTCTGGGACTCGACCGCATTTGTACTCAGTCTCGGACATTGAGGACTCTGGATTTTATTTCAAGACTGTAACTTTGGGAATATCCATAATTTTTTTTTTTTTTTAACATCCTAACTTTGAGTGGAAGTAAAACTTATTGCTTCAAATGCAACCAATAACCCTAATTAACGTCTGTCCCCCCTCCCTGCGATGCTTACGTTGATTTCAGCTCTTAGTGTTTGTATGTGGGTGTTTTTTAATGGGAATGTGGATCTTTCAGATCAATTTGTGAAGTACCTGTGATCACGTTCCACATTTTATTGCGTGCCATGCAATGCAGGGAACTGGTCTTGGTTTTGACTCTGTCTCGCCATCCCTCGGTCTTGGTCTCGACTGCTCTCAGCCCCTAAAAGTCTTGGTCTTGTCTCGGTCTCGATAAACTCTGGTGGTCTCGGTTTGGGCGCTCTTGACTACAACGCTAATCATTGCCACTATCTCAAGAGGTGCCTTAGAAAACCCAGGACTACAAAAAAGATGTGTAACTATGCTCAAAAGCTGATTTGTTTATTTAATTTCTATAATATAAAGATATAGAGTTGGCAAAGAGCGGGTAAGTTGAAAGAAGAGCAGAAGGGGAGATGTGTTTAACGTAAGCTGTGATTCTGCGTTAATGTTATTGATTGACCTGATGTCGGTCACCTCTGCTTCATTACCCTGCCTGCCTGGTGTGTGTTGTCCAGTTTTCAAGCCCTCAGTTCTGTTCAGTCTTTGTCTTGTCTTCGTCCTATGCAGAGTGTCGTGCCTGTTTCTGTGTTCTCGGATTATTTTGTTTGGACCATCTGCCCTGTTTGGATTTTGTTATTTTGATAATAACGGTTTGGACTTTGCCATGAACCTGTGTAAGCCTGTTAATAATTCCTTTTGTTTAATAGATTTCAAGAACTAGAACCTTATCTGTGTCTGCATCTAGGTCTGACCTCCTAGTCCTCCTGCTTCTGCACTCAGCCACTGTGATACTTACATAATAAACTGAATAGATTACTTACATAATAAAACATAACAGAATTATATTATCATTTTTATTACCTTAGAATGAGCCATTTCTGTCTACATACACCACGGGTCCCCTTACCTGGAAGTCGCCGTGTTTCTATTGTCGCCCAAACAGACCAACTGCTTTACAGAGTCAAAGTTTCAGTTTGAACCCTCGCCACTAAATACCACTAAAACCTACAAAGTGAACCTTTTAAAAGTTCTGTCATGCACCTGTTCGTCAGTAGTCTTTGTGAGGACTAAACTGAGTTTTAGAAGAAGGTAATGAGGACAATTTTTAAGCAAGAACATTTTTTTTGGTCCTCATATTGTGGTGGAAATTTAAAGGATTGTTCGAGGGTTAAGACTTGGTTTAAAGGTTAAAATTAGAATTTAGTTTAGTTTCAAGTAAGGATTAAGGTTGGGGTTAGGCATTTAGTTGTGATGGTAAAGTTTAGAGTAAAGCCTGGGGAATGCATTATGTCAATAAGGGTCCTCACAAGTAGAGAATTACAAACGTGTGTGAGTGTTCACTGTACTTACAGCTCTCCAGCTG
The DNA here is from genome assembly GCF_014851395.1 of Micropterus salmoides. NCBI lineage: Eukaryota > Metazoa > Chordata > Actinopteri > Centrarchiformes > Centrarchidae > Micropterus > Micropterus salmoides. The sequence continues at coordinate 33,408,064 of NW_024040263.1, read as the reverse complement.
CATGATACAGGTCTGAACGTCCATAGGGAAGTTTTTTAGATCCATGGGACATGAGAGAGTTAATGTTAGTCTGAAAGCGAAGAGAGAGGAGACAACAAGTAAAGAGTTAATCAAAGACAGGGTTTGAAGTTTTGCATAAATGTCGTACACATGTACAGTTTCAAAATGCTTTCATCTCTGCTTATTTTATATATGTATGAAGCACAGCTGCCATTTTACTCACTATATTTTTTTAATTGTCTAAATACATAATCTTTTATTTTTCATTAAATTCAAGTCTAGAGCAGGATTATTAGTTAACTCCACATTATCTATTATCTTATTCTGTTTGCATTATGTTGGGAATAAGCATGCTGTTGGTTAATGTACTGTAAAATAAAAAAAATATATTGGTAGATATTTTATAATTACAAAACAATGTTGTGTTGGAACAAAGTACATTTCTCATTCAGTGAGGTCCCCCATGCAAAGATAAATCCACATACAGAGCTATAGTATTTATGATTCACACTACAGATAATGTATTCCTCCAACTGACATCTTGTTTCCCTCTGTACCTGATAGGCGTGGGGGAAATCGATACAGCATAGTATCGTGATATTTGCCATGGCAATACTGTATCGATACACGGACGCCAAGTATCGATATTTCAGTATATAAATTGCAGAAGGGAGTTTTAACTTTTTGGTACTAGAATAATAAAATCTATTGTTATTTTAGTCCATTAGAAAACTTAACAGGACCATATAGAGGACTGAAAAAGTGACGTGAACAAACAGAGAAATGTCTCTTTTTAGATAAACAGATGTTGACAAAGTTTGACTTTAGGGACCTAATTGGAAGTTTGAAAAAGGTAATAAATTACAATATATCCCAATATATTTAAAATCGCAATATAAATATTGTGATAATATCGTATCGTGGCCTCTGGTGATTCCCACCCCTAGTACCTGAGTTACACTATACGCCTCTAGCCATAAAAGTGCAACATGAATCATGAACAGGGCGCCATAGCTTCTCAGTTTGGTCAAATTCAAGAGAATAAAAGTTTGTTGTAAACAGAACCTACTTAACCCTAACCCTACTTGTGAAATGATAATATCTTTGGTACACAGTATTAGTCTTTGGCAGCTTGAACTCTAAACATCAGGGCACTTACCGTATAGAGTACAAAACATTCCCATTCTTAAATATCCTTAGCAGTTTGTTGTCTGTAGTGACTTCGTGAAAGTGGGCCCCCTTTTCATTGGCAAAGAACAGATCTGGTTTCCATATGGAGTCTAACATAGATGGGTCCAAGTCCAGAGAGTCATCTGGGTACTCAGCATAGGCAAGCCTGGGGTCATTCCACTGCTGACGGAGGAAGATATTCACACGGTAGTCCTACAGACAAACAGAATAATATATACACATGACACACTATTATGGAACCTGAAGTAACTGGTTCCCATAACAAGTTTGCTGTGCCAAGTTCAGTTCAGCCCAAGTGCATGGAAGATTTTATACATGCGGATGACAGCTGTACACATGAGGACTACAGAAGGGAATTACAAGGTCTCTCTTTGATAATTCTGTTTTTAATTTAGTTTTACGCCTGTGTTAGATGAATGTAGAATGATCCATTTAAGATACATCCAGAAGGTGAAGCCTCCCTTGATATTTTATGCAATTTCTGAAACATAACCAATCATCCAAGCTGCTATATTTTTATCTTAAATCCAACCGGCTCAAGGTGAGCACTAATGAGACGTGCAAATTATTTCTAAAGTCCCATTTTGGCAAAAACCATTACATCATTTCACCACAGAGACTTGCTAACTCCTCTATCTGACTTTGATGACAAATACTATTAAACGAGCCATCTGGAGTGATATTTGATCACAGCACTATATTTAACAGCAGTTAAACCAACAGCTGGCAAACTAGCCGCCCTTCTTGGCTGCTAGAACCTGTAGAAAAGAGGCTCTCTATGTGGGGTTAGTACAGTAACAGGAGATAAACCTGGCTTAGATACGGGAAGGGGATGGCTATGCACGACACAGAAATGTAATCCTGGGTTTTGGTGAAGATTTTGACCATTTGTTTCTTTTTTGAATGATTCAAATGGCCCATGAGGGGAAAAAAAGCAGCATAAGCATCTGGAGGGAACATAGTTAGTGTCAAACTGGTCCCTATAAAGGGAACTGAGCGCCCTAATGCCAGTATCACTCTATGGCCCATTCATAAAGCCTAAATCCTGAACCCTTACAGATTTAGTAGATGTATCCTGGTAAGTGCTTGTATGCGAGAGGCTGCAAGTGTAATCGACTGCCCCTGAGTTGTACTGCACGGTCCTAACTCAAACCGGCGAGCTCGGGTACGGGAGGTGGACACACAGACGAGAAGGCTAAGGGTGCTTTCACACCTGCCTTATCTAGTTCGGTTCAATCACCTCCTTGAAGAAGTGGCCTCGGTACAAACTCTGGTGCGGTTCGCTTGTGGTGCAAAAGCAAACGAACCAAACACAGGATTTTATAATAGCAGAGATGTGATCTGAGCATTATTCCAAAGTTAAACCACTAACAAAACCGTCTGCAGCCCACGAAATGTGTTCAGTGATCTTATTATTGATCTGTATAAGCCGCTATGTTTCTGAAAATCATTTTATAAGGTATAGCCTACTTGTCAGTGCGGGTATTTCCCTGATTAAAAGGTTAAAATCTGTTTTTAAAAAAGAGGGCAAGTAGTACTCCGTTTACCCTGTCAGTTCATTAAGTGTGACAGCGATACCACAGTATAGAGAAGAGAATAAGCCCATAATTATTCCTGTACATGTCCTGTTTTTAGGTTATTATTCATAATAGGCTATGCGGTCGATCTGCTGTCTGGCATTACTAATCATGCTTATTATAAATTATTACGATTCAGAACAGAAGCAGTAAAGTGCTGCATAAACTTCTGTCAGTCACCGGAGTTTGATTTCCCCACGTGGGTCCTGATGATGCAGGATGACAATCGCCAAAACTGTCCAATCAACAAGTCACCTGTAAGTCTGCGTAACGTCATGGTTACTTCTCTGTTTCGTTTCGTTTGTGAAACTGCAGTGTGAACATGAACTAAAATGAAACAGTGTATCATTTTTTTCACTTGGTCCGGACCAAATGAACCGAACTAGAGGTGTGAAAGCGCCCTAAGACACATGGGTACCAGCGTCGGTTGCCAGTTCCTCTCTTAAGGTGTCGGGGAGTGAGGTTTATTCACTGCACAGCCTCTCTGGCTTCCGTCACACAAGGGCCCGAAATGGTACTTATGTTACCTTGACTACACCGAAACGTGTTACATACAATTGCGGCTTAGGGAGTTTTTATTTTATATTTTTTGACTTTCTTGAATGCATTTCATGCTCTTGACATACAGAGTGGTGGTTTAGAAACTTTTTTTTTTCAAATCTGCATCATACACTTAGATGTAAATTTCTTTATCCAGAGGTATTTAATAAAAAAAAAGGATTTAGTTGTAGTTGCTCCTTCCATGTTTGTTTGTACCTTTCGTAACACCTCCTGTTTAACGTCACAATGCTATGAACTGTGGGTAATTCCCTCAGGCAAAGTCTGCAGAGACGTGGACTTACAGAGAGTGTGCATAAAGGGCTCAAAGTCCTCATGGACTTGACGATTTGACAGTAGGACAGCCCTAAACCCTCACAGGGAACGAGCCTCAAAGTCTGTGAATGTGGAGTTTTTTTCAGAATGCACTATAAAAGGCAGCGATAATCTCTGCTCACTATGCTCACTGACTGGAAGTGATATCAAAACGCTTCCCCTTCACTACTTTTCCAACAGAAGCAGAGTCACACCACAGAGAACACAGAAGCAGCTAATGAAATTAAGCAAGGGTGGGTTTGATTTAGATGTGACAGTCATACTAATTGTTGCCAATGCTTTTGGCTGCATGAGTCAAACATGCAAATTTAATTTTACTTATATTGCGAAAAGAGTCACCTTGAGAAGCCAGTCTGTCCTCAACAGAAAAAACAGAGGAATAGCTTGATAATGCAGCAGCTTCTTACATGTATGTTGTATGGTTTTAATGAACACACTGTGTAAGGGTTAGGGTTCCATCATATCAATTCAACGCTTTCATGGTGCAGCAGTGCATTAGCTGATTTTACTCAACTCTGGCTGGTTATATCAGATGTAATTGGTGTGGACAGCTGGATGTGCAGGCTTTCTTTTCGTTTGACTGCTGCTTTTAGTGTCTTTACTGTATTTTAGCGACTTGTTGAGGCCGACTCCTTACTCGTTTTCTGCTTCTTCTTGTCTATTTGGAGGAGGTTTGCGACTCACTTCAGGAAAAAACATTAACTTTCAATCCAGTTCTTCAAGGTTTATTGAACCAAAGTTAACAAAATTATTCTCCGTGGTGGACTTTCAACAAATCAAAAACTTAACTTATATTTCTTTTCCACAACAGTAGTCAATGAACTATTTCACTCCTCTCATTCAAATACAAAGAAACCTCCTGAGCTGTTGTCATTCTTCTGATTATACGTGTGTGGATGACCTAATTAGGATGAGGAGCGACCTGATACAAATTACCAATATTTTTATATGACAGTTATTTAAAACAATAAAAAAGAAAAGAAAATATATCACATTGCTTGTCCTTACTATGGCTGCAACAGGTAGCATTTTACACAAGGTATTGAATGAATTACTCTGTTGGTGAAAGAAAGAGATGAGCTGACGGTGGCTTCTCACAATACTTGGGTTCAGGAAATCACCACCTCCTACTGAAGTGACGAGTCAAGTCACAAAATAGTCCAGAATTTCCAGTTAAGATTGCTTTATTGCCAAATTGTGGTAGATAGTGAGTGTGTGGCTTTGAAATGAGGAATGACATATTACAAAGTAAGACAACACATTACAACCCATTAAACCAGTCATAATAAAGAACTAAACGAGAAAAATAAATAAATAACACCACTATACTTAGAACGGTCACAAGGTGGCACCAACAGACCACTGTGCTGCCAGCTAATCACCTTTTACACACTAAATGATCCCACTACAGAAAACAGTTGGCAGCTGGGCAGCTATTAATAATAAAAAAGGATCTATTGAATGTAATAACATTAAGCACAGGCCTAACTGACATGATTATTTAGCCAAGAAATGGGGAAGACTCTACCCAAACTATAATAATGAGACTTAACAGTCGGAAACAAAGGCATTAACACTCTTTCTGTAAGTTCATTGGAAGTCTCAGATCTCTCAATGATCCTGTGAACTGCACTGGGCAGACGGAACATACCACTCTAAGAGGGGGGCGGAAAGTACCACTTGAAGATAGGGGGTGGAAGGTTCCATGTGTTGATGGCCTTTTTAACAATTGGTATCGGTATCACTTGAAGGGAACTGGATTTGGGACGGTTATTGCAAATTTTTAAACAATTACCAGCACTAACAAATACACAACGAAATGCAGTTTAGAGGAAACCGTTGAACATAGTAGCTTTACAATAGCATTTATAACAAGCAATAGGACGGCACTGATTCCAGATCAGGAGAACAGTGCTGTTGAATCACTGTGACATCATTGCATCGGCCACTACTGATGTAAAAACAGAGACGGATGGGGGTGGCGATGGAATAGTGGATAAGACACATGCATTACCCCTAGTTGCTCCAAACATACACCACTTTAATAAACCTGTTCAATTGCTTGTTAACACAAACAGCTAATCAGCCAATCACATGGCAGCAACTCAGCCGTGGTCAAGACAACTTGCTGAAGTTCAAACCGAACATCAGAAGGGGCGACAAAGAGGATTTAAGTGACTTTGAACGTGATTACGAGTGGTTATTTGAGTTACTGTTGCCTCTCTGTCATGTAGAACCAGTCTGCCCTATTCTCCTCTGACCTCTGACATCAACAAGGCATTTTCGTCCACACAACTGCCGCTCACTGGATGTTTTCTCTTCTTCGGACCATTCTATGTAAACCCGAGAGATGGTTGTGAGCGAGATTCCCAGTAGACGTCAAACCTTGAAGGAGACGGGCTACAGCAGCAGGAGACCACACGGGGGGGCCACTCCTGTCAGCTAAGAACAGGAAGCTGAGGCTACAGTTCGCGCCAACACAGTCTCACTCCCTACTCGTCAAATGTCTGACGCATGGTCAAGGCCCTTTGTCGTCGCTTTTAAAGACTTGGGTAGGCCTTTTGCATCAATTATTGACGTTCAGGGATCCACAGTCAAGTTAGCAACGCTTAGCAACAATAAATATGCAATATCCGGTTACACTTTCAAGATAAAACGTAACGTTTCGATACATTGCCATGTTGAAACGCGCATAATTAAAGTCGTGAAACGTTGCAGTTTCACAGAAAGTACTTGGTTGGGTTTAGGCAACAAAACTACTTGGTTAAGGTTAGGAAAAGATCATGGTTTGGGTTAAAATAGCTATGTATGTCAATTAAGACTTAAGTTAACTAACGTTAATGTCAATTTACCTCACTCGCCTAAATAAAAACATTTAATGTTTTGTTTCGCACGGGACACAAACCCTGTTCTCCTGCTTCAAGGTCCGGGTTCTGGCCCTCTATCCACCCCAATCACCTCCTTACTTCGTCTTTTCTCTTAAATATCATACTTGCCTTTACCATCAAAAACTGACACAACAGGGCTTCCCTCAATACGTCGAACTATGACGTCAAAGGGATCCCTAGTGCGTCACAAACTGACGATTATGGCTCTTGACCAAGCGTCCATATGTGACGACCTGGGAGTGAGACCGGGTTGTTCGCGCAGGCTCACCAAAACAGAATATTGGGGAAAAAATAGAATAGAATATTGGAAAGACTGGAAGATTGGAAAAACGTTGCCTGGTCCGATGAGTTTCAATTTTAGCTGCAACATTCACGTCAGAATTTGGCGTAAACAACATGAAAGCTGGTTCTTGAATATAACAATGAGTTCACTGGAGTCCAGCGGCCTCCACAGTCACCAGATCTCAATCCATTAGAGCCCCTTTGGGATGTGGTGGAACTGGAGATTCGCATCATGGATGTGCAGCCAATAAATCTGCAGCAACTGCGTGATGCTGTCATGTCAATATGGACCAAAGTCTCTGAGGAATGTTTCCAACACCTTGTTGGAGGCAAAAGGCAAAGGGGGTCCGACCTGGTACTAGCAAGGTGTACCTAATAAAGTGAGTGTATATTGCAATTCCAGCTCGTTCCACTGCCCCAAAATGAAATAAAATGATGAAATAAAGACAAATAAAAAAAGAGTGCTGCTTTAAAGAACCATCACAACCAGCTAAGGTGCAGGTAACAACAAATCAGCTAAACTGTTCTACCACATGTTTTTAACTTGAAATGGTTTCTGTGAGGACAAACCAAAGCTGTGGTTCACATCTGCATGTTTACTTATATGAACTAAACACTGCTCCCACACAGAAGAGAAAGGATTAAGAGGGATGTAGAGCTTGAGTGAACAAATGAAAAAAGAGAGTCCAACAGTAGTAAATCTGTTTAACGTGGATGGCGTGTACAGACCAGAGTGAACCAACCTGGCTCTAAGCGCTCTGTGTGTGTGTGTTTATACAGTGTACATAATGTGTTATACTCAGCATTCAATTCAATTTACGCTGTATCTCTTCTCCTCTCTGTTTTCTCCTCTCTTTCAATGACACAGTGTTAAAAAAGGGAAAACTGTGTCACAAAACAATCAGCATTACCATGAAAATTCTGCTTTAATCTAAGGCATGCTGCATGAATATACCTTCACAAAACATTCACACAATCTTATTTTTTGACATGGGAGAACTTGGCTCAGTAGATATACTGCACATGTCACTGTTTAAATGGCTAAAACTGTGCGTTAGAAAGCATGCAGTCATATTAAGTGCCAGACCGTGGGATAGAAGTCAAACAAGTATCACCTGGAGGTAAGTGGGCATTACAGCCACACTCTAGAATGACCTCAGCAGTTTCCCAAGGTGGTTACATCAACAAATAAATAAACCAACAAAAGAGAAGCGGCCTATTCTACAGTTTGCAGCAGTTAATTCATTGCAGCCACACATTATTATAATTATTATTATTGACAGTAACAATTAAAACCATTTTTTTTTACACCATTAATCAGTTTATCCATCCATTAATTATATAGATCCTAGCTGTTAATTATTGTTGCTACAGTCATGCTTCCTGGCATGTCAGTAAAACATTTTGAAATGTGTTGCTGATGCAGTGAGGTTATGTTACTCCTCTTTCTAGAGGAGTGGATAAATGAAAAGACAGATGGTGAGAAGTGAAAGGTCTTAATCCTGTGACCTATGGCCCCCATGTCTCTCTCAGTGCTCTCACTCTCTACACTCACTGTTCTTGTCTTTTTTTAAGTTCGCTCCATGTGACTGTCAGATTCTGCTCTCACTTTTAAAATCACACATCTGACAGCTTTAAATGTCTGTGTGTTTACTAACCACTACGAGCAAACTACATACTTACGTGACAAAACAAAGAATATACACACTTCAATTAATAGTTAAAACAAGAGATTTTGCCCCACTATTTAGATGAGATGTTCATTACTATCAGACCTCTGCTTAATGCTTTTTTGTGCTGGAACTTTTCATGCTGTCCAACAAAAAGCAATACAGCCTATAAGCCAGAACAAGCTTCTTTTCACTTACGGGCTTGTTTAAGGTACTAATGCTAAAAAAGAAAACTACAGACATCTTCAAAATAAAAAAGTAACCTCTCACACAGACAGAAGGCCAGTATGACACTCACCAAGCTGGCACAGTGTTGTGTAAACACATACAGTATACTGTCATGACAAATTCATTGGAGTCTGATAAATAATACAAGTCAAATGTAAGCAAACACACACACACACACGGCATTTCTGTCAGAACAACTCCCAGCGGTGCCAAAAGCACTTAAACCCTGTCGCTTCTATCATTCAGCCACTCATCCATCAATTCATCTTTAGAGAGGCCTCGACTGATCCCAACAATGACAGAAAGTGAAGTGGTGTCAGAGCGTAGTGAAGTGGGAAAATATATCTCTATCTAACAATCAATCACTGGTGTCAATCAGTCAATGCTAACAGGCTAACGCTGAAGCTGCAAACAGCTCTTTCTTCCTTTGAGTGGAGACGTCCACACGGGAGGCGTGGCATGAGCAGCGCATTAGTAGGGCAGCAGCTTCAGTGCCATCTGTGTCTACACAGGATGCGTTCAGGAACAGCACTGAGCGTAGGTCATCTGTGTTTTGGCGGTGCTCCGAGCCTGATACATAATCATTGTAATTACGCTCATAAAATGGAAGAAAATAGACTTGCAGTGAAAAAATAGGCATCTGTGTCAAGTTTAGTCTGTGCAGGCATTATGCAGCCTGTGTAGAGAGCTCAAAGAATGAATGTAGGAGCGGATCGGTTCCACCAGACGGGCTTGAGAGGGATGAATGTGGCAGAAAGACTTTCTGTGTGGACATGCTGTAAACCTGTTCTGACCAGCTAGTGGCCTATAAAGGCTGCATTGTTTATTTGACCTCATGAGCAGTTGATAAACCAAATATCAAAGCGTTCTTGCTCTGGATGCATGAATAAAATACTGTACATAATATATTGCAAGTGTGGATGGATGACATCGTGGAAGGAATCACAGCTACTTTTAACCCACCAGTATCTTTGAAGTGCATTCTGTATGTCACAATTTCTACTCGTTTGTCCTAACGCTTACCCCTGGTCAGGGAACCCCGAACAGGTTGGGACAGCTGTGCAGCTCTCCTAAATCCTAGAGGAGACATTTTGTCTAATCTAATGGCAACATACCGTGAAAATCCTTATCCTGGTCTGCATACGTGTGTATGCATAATTTCAATGGAAAATGCAGCTTGTGTGCAGCCTGGACTGACTTCATAACACTTTAAAATATTTGCTGTCAGAGTTACTAAATGTCTTCACTGCACATCTGCTATTCCTGTCTGCTTGTCTGTCTCTTCAGATTTCTGTCTCTGTCTGCCTCGCTCTGTCATTATCTCTGCTTGTCAGTGTGTCATCCTATCTGGCCACATTTTGAAGCTTTTCTTTCTTGCCCTCCTGGTACTGTAGGTGCTAATAAAGAACAGTACATAGAACAGCTCCTGGTCATATCTTAAATAAAGACAACCCAAATGAAGAGGTGAGCAATGTGATTCCTAATCCAGAGTGAAAATATTTTTGACATTGGGCTTCTGCAGTAGATACGATTAGATAAGACACATATTCTGCTATTCTGGGCAAGTATATACAGCAGTTCTATTTCATATAGGCTTCACCCTCTAAGGCTATCGCTAGTGGGTTTATCCCTCGCGTGCACGTGCAACACTAAAGAGCTTCATGCCCACCAGCTGTGTGGCCATCACAGTCTCACCCTGTGTAGAAATAGCCGGGAGACCTGACATTCTTACTTTTCTTCAGCACTTTTAAGAGCTGCTTATGAACGAGAAGAAGGACTTCCTTGAAGAGGATGATTTCCTCAAGCCAGCTGAAGAGAGGAGGGCAGAATGACGGCAGCGTCATGAGAGTGTGCTGCGTCCGCCTTACAGGCTTCATCCAGCCCGGGGACCTCCATCCCCAGTGTGAGGCTCGTCTCGGGCCGGAACAAGCCGGCCGAGGACTCCCCCTCAGCGTCAGCTGCCTATATTGCGCTTGTCTCTCTCCCGAGGAGAGACACTGGTGAGCGGACAACTTTGCCGTGCAGGACGAGGAGGTGTGGCTTCCCACCTCCTCGCTAAATGACGCTCTGGGTTTTCTGCTTCCGGATGAGCAGAGTCGGATGAATGGTGGCGTCCTAAGGGAGCTCTCCGCCATCATCCAAAGGGCTGCCATCCACAAGCAGCCTTGTCATTGCTCAGGAGCTCGCTCCCCCGGATAAGATGGTTGGGGTTCCTCGCCCTTAGCCAGCTAGCTAAACCCTGTATGTCCACGTTCCCCCCCTATCAGACGCTACCAGGAGGACGCGGCAGCCGACCCCATGACCCTGAGGGCTCCTGTTTCCCATTACAAAGATGGAGGGATTCACGGACGTGGGCTTCCCTCCCGTGCCCCCCCTCGAGCCCACCCTCACCACCTTCTTCAGTGTGAAGCCCGGGCAGACAGTAGCCGGACGGCGTGTTGCCTTTGTGTCACAGCCAGTGTGGCTGTCACTCTGGGGTTTTCTGTGTTTTTAAAGCATTGGGAATCCCTCTAGCATCATAGCTGAATGCACTGGGGGAAGACCTTTAGTAATCTTTTGACCGCTAAGAGTAGGCGTAGTATATAAATAACAGAAAAGTCCAAGTAAAGAGGTGGATGGGTGGGTCAGAAACTGGACTTTCACCAAGGAAAGTTTGTTTCCTGTGCGGACAATAAACGGCAACATTGATTCTTTCTTATATTTATTTTACGTAAGTAACGTAGTTGTTATTTCAACCCAACCCATGGTCTTTTCCTAAACCTAACCAAATTGTGACATTTCACAATGTTAACCACTTGTTTTATTTTGAAAGTCTAACCAGATGTTACATATGTATTATTGCTAACTAAGCCCTACATGTGCAAAGATTATGCTAAAATGTACCCAGGGCATTAAAAAGTGATGCCAAGGGGTCTTGACCAAGTGTCCATATTTGCTGAGTTGGAAGTGAGAATGTGTCGACCAAACAACTCATCAACTTCCTGGTCAAAATTCACCTGCTTTCCTGTTGTCACTTCCTGTGTCTCAGATCTCCTGTGCATCTGCCTGCTTCTCCACATCCTTTACCAACCACCACAGCCAAATACTATCAGACCACGCCATCTCAAGCCAGCCTGCCTCCTGCTCTCGTCAGCGCCACCAGCCACCACTTCCTTCAGCATGCTTGTTAATAAACACTGTTAACTTTTGCCTCTTCTGCTGGGTTCTGTGTCTTCTCTTGGGTCCACCAACACCAACACACTGAGTAAAGCCCCGAATAGTCAGCCCTCTACACTAAACTATCTTCCATCCATCGTCAACCGCTTCTCCTGCGTACAGGGTCGCGGGGGGCTGGAGCCAATCCCAGCTCACCACTAAACTATCTTGATTTATTTAACTGGCAGGATTGAGCATCCTGTCAAGGACAAATGTATCTACTTAAAAATATGTGTGTGTCTATAACTGCAAAGTGCAGAAAGCCTTTTAAAGGCCGGGAAGGTAAGTTTGAGAAACTCCCTTGTTCCTGAACACCCCCTCACTTCTGGGCTCCTTCCAAAGCCACGCCCCCAAAACACGTGAACACGCGTTGCCGACACCGCTGGAGGACGAGCAGAATGTGACGAGCAGAGAGGAGCGCAGTGCAGCGGCTCACATCAGGGGTAAGAAAACATCTAATTTATTGCCTTTTAGTACTCACTATCTAGCTAGCATGTTAATATTGGATAGGTTTAAAAAGACTGACTTTGATTCAGTGACCAGCTGGCCCCTTCCATGCACCACACATGGCTGACCTTCCTGAACCAGGACAGAATAACGGACAGTTCAGTCAGGCAGCAGACAGACAGTTTGTAGTGTGGCAGTGTGGAGCACTTGGTCACAGAGTCGTGATACTGAGTTTCTGTTTCTGGAAGCAACTGTTCTCCTGATCCACCAGGACAATACAGAGGTTTAATCCTAGCAGGGTGGAAGATGTAATGTCACTAACTGCTACACAAATAATTCCCTCCACTGTGTGGATGAATGTCTGTACATAGTTTTTGTTTCATTCCCAGGAGGTTAGAGACTGGATAATATTTTCTATCTTTTTTTAAATAAAACATTAAAAATGATAAATGCTTTGTCTTTACACTTGCAGCATAAACAATCAAGCAACTATATTTATGTCTTATGTCTGAAATAATGACATCCGAATGTGCTATAACACTTGTTTATTGTTATTATATACCACTAAAACTGCAACCAATAACACAAATAGATCATTTTTAAACATCATTAAAAATAAGTATATACAGGAAGAAAGACAAGGTGTGTCCAGAGGCATGTTGACTGATTATGAAGACAGTTCAGACTTTCCATGTAGCATCGTATCACTGCTGTGGAGATGATTAAATATATCACAGTTACCTCTCTGACATTATTACCACATTTCAAAACCAACCATATTACTTTTTGATTTATATTTTGCTGTATCTAGCAACACAGTTGGGGCAGGAACACCTGACTGAACCCCATGTTGACGGGGATCATCAGGTCTCCTGGTTCTGCTTCTAGGCAGCTCCTCAGTAGCAGACAACCGTTGGAGGAGGATGGCGATGAAACTGTAGTCCTTCTCCACCTTCAGTGGACACGGTGGTTGTAATCCAGGCCAGCCAGCAGGGTCCGATCAGCATATACTGGTGGGAAGCACAGGGTGTTGGAAGACTCCAAATCTACAGGTGACCTGAGGGCACCGGAGAAATAAAACATACAGTATGTTTTACTACTGGTAAAATAAATAATGGCACAACAGCACTAATTACAGTAAAAGATTTTTCACACAGTAGGTTTAGCTATATACAATGTCAAACTATGTAATAAGTAGTAATAAGTAATAGCTTATAGACCAGAAACGCAGATACTTTAGCCAGCGTTGTTTATGTACACTAACATTGAAATGTCTCTCATTAACTACAAAAGCGTACAGCTACATCACCACATTTGTAAAAGAGTAACATTCAGTCAAACAACGCTTACAGACACAATAATATTAAACACACAAACAGATTAGATACAAGGTAAAGATATGTGTAAACACAGTATAACAATAACCCTAGGTGGTGAATAACTAATCCGGCGCAGTCTACATCTACATTGTCTTACCTAATGTCAGCGTGTTTTCCAACTCAGCTGCAGCTCCAGATAATTCATCATCTCTACTCTGGCTTGCTACACCAGCCGGCACTGGTAGCTACCCTTAGCTGAATGCTAAGTATGTAGCTACATTGGCTAGCGATGAAAGTAACAAATTACCAGATTACCTGTCCCGCCAAAATAAAGCGAACACAGTGTAACTTTTCAGTCCCTTGGGGTCCCTCAGTTGTCACCATCGTTGAAAAGCCACGCAGATTATGTCTGGTCTGACCGCTTCGTGTCGTCAGTTCTGAGAGAGCTGACCGGGTGCGCACATGTGGGCAACTCCTGTAGCAGCCCCAGCCAATCATTGCAGTCCGGATGGAACGAGTGTCTGTGTTTACTGCAGCCCTGAGAGGACTACAGACTCCTGGTTTTTATACTCACTTTTTCAGACCACCTAACTTTTTAATATGCATTGGTGTATAAAGACAGTTTCAACAAATATGACAAAAAGTGTTTTGGAAACTACTTGCCCACCCTGCCTTTAAGCTCACAAATAATAATACTCGTAATGCTGCTTACTTTTCACCTCTAATACCCAAACAGTAACATTTCCATGTTTACTATGTCACCAATGGTTTTCATGTTTTAAGTTCAGATCCTTGCAGAAACTGAAAGCACTGTAAGTGGATACCTGTAGATGACTATATATTTTAGATTTTGTTTGATGAAACAAGGTTTATCTTAAACACATTTGTGTACAACGTAACCTCATTTACTGACAGTATCTCTGTTACATACCATGGTGGTTTCAGCAATGGAGCCAAAGCTGTTGATGAAAATGTTACAGGAAACATTGACTGGAGGACCTGCAGAGTGAAAGATAGAATGATTACAATAGATGCATTTATGATATAGGTTCAAGGTTAACTTATTTAGTTATTTAACACATGGTTCTCCAATGAAATGCCCCTTTGTAATACACACACAGGACACTAGAACTGTTCACCTGCTCCACCTCAGCTCCACTGATGTAGACGTTGTGTGTATTTGTGTCCATTTTCCTACAATCAACGATCAGCACCTTGGTTTTGCTGGCGTTGAGCAGTAGCTTGTTCTCTGTGCACCACTCTTCTTGACTGACGATTTCTTCCTAATGTGAACTGTCAGTCTGTACTGCCTTCGGTCTGTTTGTGATGAAGTCAAATATCCATTTGCAGAGTGTAGGACTCAACTCTAGAGTGCTAGGTTTGCCATCTGTTTTAATGGGGGAGATGTTTTTAATGCTGAGCTGAATTATTTGAGTTATTTTCAAGATGTGTGGCCAGTTCTCTGTAAAGATGAGGACACAACAGTCTCTAGATCAGCGGTCGGCAAGATAGCTGAAATAGATCTCAGTCACGACAGCAACAGTTTCTCACATAATCACTTCCTCTTAAGTGATTGCGCCTACAGAATAAAAGCACGAACGCCTGAGTCTTCTTTCATCCATTTTGTTTTCCTGCAACCGGCCAGGAGCAGGCTGGGTAGTATAGACTTGGATTCAAGCTGGGTTACCTTAGCTCTTATCCCGGCTCTCTTACCCCTGTTGCTGGAGACATGTGAACCAGGTGTAGTGGCTGGGCGGTCGTAAGATGTTGTGGGCTGTGATCTTCTCTAGGTCTGCGGCACTTAATCCAATTCCTGTGCTTCGTTTTCCAATTTTGGTGAGGGTATTTCTGTCATAGGTAATACGTGCTTCTATAGATAGTACATGCTTCAGTAATAAAGGGAAAAAAACAACAACTATAAACAAAAATGTAGTGAAATTTGAAGGAGCTCTTCAGTATCTTCTGTCTTTGAAGGTGTTTTGGGCTGAGAGCTTCACCTGTGACAACACAGTTAGCTGCAAGGGATGTTAGCACAAGTTTCTCACTGTCGAGCATCCCTCCGGCAATATGAGAAATGTATACTTACTGTACTGTCTTACATATTGTGTCCCCACACTAAGCTACCATTTATCGCCAGGAACATGTTCAAATGTTTGTTTTCAATGATATAATAGTGATTTACTGGATGTGTTTTATATTAAATGTGTTTGTTGGTTATCTGTAAATCCTATTACAAAGGACCTGCTCTAAATAGGAAAAGTGCAATGAGATAACTTATGTTATGAATTGGCACCATGTAAATAAAATTATATTTTATAATTATAATAATGTAAAGACACTTTTGTGTAAAGCCCCCTCAGAAATGTTGACAATGCTTGCCATGATTGCTAAACAGCACGATAAAGGAGTATGGTTAAAGAACAATCAAGGAGGGGAACTGAACTGGAGCGTAATAAGAACAGTTACATTTGGATTTCTTTTTGACTGGCTAACCTCAAATGTCCAGTTTGTTAAGTACCTGATTGGAAATGTGCCTGACAAATTCAACACGTTGCTTTGTCTGTTGTCACCTAGGATATGGTAAAAGTTTAAGCTCAAGATCAAGTGAAGTTCCACAATAAAAGGTTTTCATGTTCCCATAAAACGTTTGACATTTGGGAAACAGTGTGCGTCCACGCTGACTGCGTTAGAAGATCACAGCTGTGGGGACTGGTCCAAAATCATCATCTTGCTGTTACACAATCTATCCATGTGATTGTGAAAAAGTGCCTCACAGGGGAAGTTCACTTCCAGACAAACGTATAACTAGGTAGTTGCATACCTTTAAAGTTTGGCCTTATCCTGGCATCATATCCAGATGTCCTCCCCATCAGCTTGTCCAGAAAATCAGAGGGAGACATTGGGACCTGTTGTGTCCTCGCAGCACTGTCCACCTCCTTACACTGACCCACACTGTCATAGAGACAAAACACAGGCAACACAATAAATCATCTGTGACATTTTCACTGCAGGACGTGAATTGTGCAGCTCTCCTGGTCAACCGATGTAAAGCACCACAGTGAGTCAGTTTACTTACTGTTTATTACAGCCTGGTGTGAGGGTTTTATTTTTGGTTCCTCTCTTTTGGGCTGTGTTTTGTTTGTCTGTTTGTTCTCTCTCTCTCTCTCTCTCTCTCTCTCTCTCTCTCTCTCTCTCTCTCTCTCTCTCTCTCTCTCTCTCTCTCTCTCTCTCTCTCTGGGAGCAGTCAGAGGGGTGGCATTAATTCTCTGGTTGATACGCCTGCTGCCCGTTAAAGAATCTACACACCTCATCCTGCTGCTCTGAGGCCCTAATTATACCCCGGTTTCACTTTCAGTCTCCGCTGGAACGTTGAGTCTCATATTTAATCTAATATTGAGTCTAATATTAAACAAACAAGCAGCAGTCAATACAGAGCCTAATAGAGTTCGGTCACAACTGTATAGCGCACCAAAGTGGCTGATGGTGCAGCGTAGTTCATCAGGAAAACATGTTAATTTAAGTCTGTTTATCTTTTTAATGTAAATAATAGCACTAATTACAAAGAAAAATACATTATTTGTGATTCAAAATAAATGACTTAGTGACCCCCACAGATGCAGGATTTTACTGCTTCCATTGGAGCTCAGACCCTCCTCCACTTAACTCGCTTCTGGGTTTCTGGCCAGTGATCCTGACAAGTACAGTTTGAAGAGTGACATGCCGGGGAGAGGGGGGTGACATGCAGCATGCAGCAAAGGGCCACGGATCGGACTCAAACCTGGGCCTCAGCCTTAGTACATGGCAGCCATTCAAGATATGTGGCACTGTTTCAGTAATCTGTTCTGTGGTGTGATGCAGACAGTCAGGGACCTGAATTGTAGGGAACCAGACAGAGAGGTTGAGTCTGGTTGGAAGAAATTGTAATCTGGCTTTTATTGTGATTCTGACAATGCCCTCATTGAGTGCAGTGTTCTCAAGACTTGTGATCAGCAGAGGAAAGACATGCGAGTTTTCCCTGAAGTTTCAGTCCAGTGTTGTTGTTTGTGTTGACGGACACACACACACACACACACACACACACACACACACGCGCGTTCATTATGAATCCTCCATGCACGCCAAAGTTAGTCACGGAGTTCCACAAGGTTCTGTGCTGGGACCAATCCTGTTCACTTTATAGATGCTTCCTTTATGTAAGTTATTCTTGAACAAAGTCAAATTGTAAATACTAGCCTAGTTTCCAATTGCTTAAGAGAAGATAAGATATAACTTTGGGTGCTGATGGGTTCAATTCCCCACTGTGACACATCCACCAATGTGTCCCTGAGCAAGACACTTAACCCTTAGCTGCTCCAGAGGCGTGCGACCTCTGACATATATAGCAATTGTAAGACGCTTTGGACAAAACTGTCAGCTAAACGAATAAATGTGGGAGATTTTGGTTGACATAGCAGCACTAAGGAATATAAAAGAACAGATGCAGTATTGTAGAAGTATTAACACACTATTTACACTATACAAGAAATAATAATCATTTACAACCAGACAGATATAATATATAATAATGTTTTATTGAAAATAAGTTGAATTATTTGTAATCCAGTTATTGAAATCATTGTAAATACTAGTTCTGCATTGCTTTATGAATATTTAAATATTAAGAAGAGCAGTTACCTCATATGTCTTCATCATATTTTGTGATATTATAACATCAGCATGTAGTTTGTTTCTAACTGTAAAAACAATACATTTGATTTTATTTTGCTCAATATGAAATGACAATGACACGATACAGACATAGTATGTTTTTTAAATGTACTGTTTGGAATAATTCTCTTCCACTGAATATATTAGTGGCTCTTAAAAGAGCCTTTGTTTTGAATTGACGCTGTTGATAGGTTGAGGAGATATTGGGTCATCAGAGGGATGGTGGAAGGACATTAAGACTATTAACTGCATGTTGCCAGGACACTTCACCTGCAGAGTGAACGCCTTTCTTACAGCCAGTGCTTCTCTTGACTCAGGGCATGTCACCTTTACCACGACTTCAGCAACGTCAGGTGACGCTCCAAGGATTCTTCTGTACAGTCACCGCTGTAAAGCCAGGATGCCGATGGAACACTCATCGAAGATCTTCTACTCAGGTGATAAGTTGCGCCTAGGGAATGGCCTCATCCTGCCACTCACCAAGTGAAATGCTTAGTCTCCTACAAAAACATAGGGGTTGGCACCTTCAGCTTCTGGAAGAGGTGCACCTGATTAGGTCCAGGGCATCATGGCGGAGGGATTTATTTGCCAGACCAGCTTTATGGAAATGCTGACTTCATTTTCCAGCAGGACTTGGCACCTGCCCGCACTGCCAAAAGTACCAAAACCTGGTTCAGTGACCATGGGATTACTGTGCTTGATTGGCCAGCAAACTCGCCTGGCCTGAACCCCACAGAGAATCTATGGGGCATTGCCAAGAGAAAGATGAAAGACATGAGAGGTGAGCAATGCAGAAGAGCTGAAGGCCGCCGTTGAAGCATCCTGGTCTTCCATAACACCTCAGCAGGGCCACAGGCTGACAGGATTTCAGCGATTTGTCAAATCAGCGATTTGACAGGACCAGTGGATTCCCTGTAGCTGGGGGTCATTGCTGTGATGCTAGCTAGGCCTGATGGTTGACAGCAGATTGTCAAACTTAGTGTCCTAATTTCCAGTCCATGAGTGACCATGGATGTATTATTAAACTGGATAAAGGGACCCAAAGATTGTACCTATTCAGTTGAAAAGTCATAATAATAAGAATCATAATTGATGTTGTTTGCTGTTTGAAATGTCCTGTAAACAGTTTTTACACATGTCTCTTTTACAGCAGTGCTTTTGGGTCAACAGAAAGGATTTTTCACTGCAATACTGGAAAAATTAGACGCAAAGGGGGGCTGCACACCCTCTCCAGGTCTTAATATACATCCAAAAAGTGAGTCAACATGTCTGTAGAGCATCAGACATTACTGCTATATAAAAGGGGAAAATATCTTAACAAGAGGGACTTGGTCAATTTTATGTACGAGTGTCCTCTGTCCTTCAGATGTAAGTAGACTGCAGAGTCTTGACCTGAGGAGTTGGCCCTTCTGTGTTGAGCCATGCGTTTGTGTAGTGGTTGTTTAGTCTCCCCAATATACAGGTCTGTGCATTCCTCACTGCATTGGACCGCATACACTAGATTGCTTTTCTTGTGTTTGGGTGTGCGGTCTTTGGGGTGGACCAGTATCTGTCTTAGTGTGTTCTTGGGTTTAAAAAACACAGGGATGTTGTGTTTGTTGAAAATCCTCCCGAGTTTCTCTGATTCTCCAGACACAGCTCAACACAGAAGGGCCAACTCCTCAGGTCAAGACTCTGCAGTCTACTTACATCTGAAGGACAGAGGACACTTGTTTGAGGACCACCAGGTGCACATTTTAGACAGAGAAGATGGATGGTTTGAAAGAGGTGTCAAGGAAGCATCTACACCAGGGTGGAGAAGCCGTCATTGAACAGGGGAGGGGGTCTACGCCACAACTCAACAAACGTAACCTATTCACCTCAGGTGACGATGCCAACGATGGTCGTTCAGTCTTGGCCACCGGTAGTCCTAACGACTGTAACGACTGTCGTCACAGCAACCGGGAACACTAACGAACCAGCGGTATCGATGATCCTGGCAAACGACCCCACTGAGGTTCAATGACCATGGGATTACTGTGCTTGATTGTGCTTGATAACCTCAGTGGGGTCGTTTGCCAGGATCATCATAGCTGAAGAAGTCCTTTGGATGAGGGACGAAACGTCTTCTAGTATCTTCAACTAAGTCCAGTTGCCCTTGACTTTAACTTTCGTTGTATAACTATGACCTGGATGACTGAGAATCTTCACAGACATAGTCAACTAATGCAATCTATTACAATTATTAGCCCAACCTTTTGGGTCAAAACCTGGACTTTCACCCAGGAGGCTGGTGTTTGTTTCCCGTGGGAAACAAAAGAGTTGAATCATTTTATTTATGTTCAACTCAAACCATGATCTTTTCTTAAACATACGTAGTTTTGATGGCTAAACCTAACCAAACTGCGACATTTCACAACATTAACCACCAGTTTAATTAAGTCTAACCGGACATTGCATATTTATTATCGCTAACTTAACCGCAGAGATCCACACGTGCAAAACCAACACTAAAGGGTACCCAGGGTGTTAAAAGGGGCCAAGGGGTCTTGACCAAGCATCCATACGTGACACCCCGGGATAAGAATAGGTTGGGTTAACAGTCACACTCAAGCAGAGTTGTCAGCTTAGAGCATCTTAAATCAGCTGTTAAGCTGCTTAGGTTGCTGTAGCGCTACCTCTCCCCATATTTTCTTCTGCTCTTTTCCCCTCTGCTGCAATTGCTTCTCCTCCTCTTCTTTCTGCGCCTTTTCTCTTCTATTCTCTCCTCTAAAACACGAAAACAATAGAAAGCAATGTAGAGCGACACAGCACAACATCCAATGCTTATCAATAATGGATGAGTTTTTAATGTAGAATGAATGTCTCTCACACACAAAGGGGAGAGTTGAATGTATTTAATGTATTTTTTTTCTATGCTGTTTTAATCCGCTGCTGCTAATTCTCCAAACTTCATTGTGAGACGGTAACGCAGTAATATCAGATTCACAAATCCCAGAAGATTAAGCATCAGCATTCATCTGAACATATAAAGAAGATATCACCTGTTCTCTGCAACTAAGATGCTGAAAAACCCGACCCTGGCTGGGAGAGGTTTGATTTGAAGAGTTGACAGAATTATTTATAACTAGCTCTCTGATTATGCAATGAAGCATCCCCATGAAGCCAACATGAAGAGACAGAGAGAAGAGGCCTTTTTCATCTGGCCATACCGAGTGTGCCTAGGAGACCTTGGTTTATCCCTTCCATTATGTAACACCCTATCTCTATCAGCACGGCAACAAGCATGCAGGAAAGTGCAATGTTCAAGAATACATCATTCTAGAGTAGATCTGTGGATGTGGATAAGTGTGAGCTAAATGTACTACAGGACTGTTCAGACTTTGACCTGTCAGTTTCTTCCTGCACACAGAGACCAGTGATGTTGTGAAACAACAGCCTGAAGTGTTGAAACTGGACTTTATTGAGCTGCTAGCTCTCTGAATGCTGAGGTGTTTATTATTGGCCTTCCAGCTACAGCTAGAAGAGGAGTTGAGAGCAGGGCTGGACATTAACTTTTTGGCTCACCTGCCAAAGTGGCTGGTAGATGAAAAAATCCACCGGCCAAAAATAATAAAATGCCTTTTGTCACATATACATTTGTTAATTGAGATAAGGTATCATGTCAAATACAAACTTAATGAAGAGCGAATTTTGAAGCAAAATTATATCAGTGCAATTAAATGTAATTAGCTTCTAACACTTGCGGCTTTCACGCTGCCTTATTTCATTGGGGTATTGCGCCAATCTGCTGGCTTGCTGCAGTTTATGAAAAGGTACAGAGCAGATTTTATCCACAACACGCCGCTGCTTCCTGTAAAGCTGGACCGCTATGTGAAATCACGGGATAAAGGCCTCTTCACACGGGATAAAGCTGCAAACTTTTGTTTGTCAGAATTTCAATTTCAGTATTAGCATTTTTGGATCTCCACAACATATTACTAGACCGACTGGAAAACTGGGTGGAACTTTCTGGCACAGTACTAAACTGGTCTGAATCTTGATTAAAGGACAGGGACTACTTTATGTCCTTCTGTTTAACATCTACGTGCTTCAACCGGCTCAGATTAAGAAAAACAACAAAGTATGTTACAATAATTATGCAGACGACACACATATTTACATAACCATATTACCAGGGGACTATGATCCCATACAAGCGCTGGTTGAACAAATCAACCACTGTGCCAGAATTTTGTTCAGTTAAACAAAGATAAAACCTCAGTATCTGTTTTTGGGGAGCTGAGGACAAACGATTTAGTCAGCACTCAGCTTTAATCAGCAATGTTAAGAACCACAAACCAAGCTAGAAGTCTTGCTGTAGTGATGGACTCAGACCTGAATTGAACAGCCACATTAAGACTATCACAAAGTCGGCCTACTGTCACCTGAATAATACATCAAGGATCAAAGGACTTCTGTCTCAGCTGGACCTGGAAAAACTCGTCCATGCATTTATCTTCAGTCAATTCAACTACTGTAACGGTGTCTTTACAGGGCTCCCTAAAGAATCGATCAGCTAACGCCAACAAAGTGGATCACATCAATCCAGTTCTGAGGTCTTTAGATTGACTTCCTTTTTTTTGCTCCATATATCTGGAACAAACTCCCAGAGAACTGCATGTCTGCTACAACTGAAGACTTTTCTTTTTGCTGCTGCCTGTTATTATATTAAATTATAAGCTTTTGATTTACTTACACTGCACTGTGGCATTTACTCTCCTACGTTATATTGTTTATATTTTCTATTTATGTCTTTTTATATTGCCCTATGTTACTGCTATGTTTTATGTACATTGCTTTATATTAACTTGTTGTTGAAATGTGCTATACAAATAAACTTGCATGCCATATTGTATATTCATAGTATGCATCATGATAGTATGGATCTGATAATAATTTATGAAAACAATTTTATGCTTCCGTTGCTCTAAAATTGTGACAAATTTGTGACAAATTTTTTGGTGAATCAACTAATTGATTAATCATATGATCATTTAATCTACAAATAGTTAAACATTTTAACTTCATTATCATGCAGCCACAGCAGATACCGCCAGATGTATTTCCACTGTGTGAGCAGGAAACGGGTCACTTAGGTAAGATCTTTTAGACAATGGCTGTTGAAAGAAAACCCTTAAGTAAAATTTCCCTGACCATTGAAAACTCTGGAGACAAAACTAAAAAAGAAAGTAGAAAAAAGAGAATAAATTGTCTGGAGGCCGGAGCAGTGGCATTTCAAACAAAAAGACAAAAAAGAATGGCACAGAATCACTGATGTGGTTTAGTGATGTAAGTTCGGAGCACCACAGGCAGCTGGAAGAAATACAGAAAAGGCGCTATGATTTTAAAACAAAGGCCACAAAGTGCGTTAGCACACAAAGGCAGAGGCACTGCTGCTGGCTCATCAGTCACACGCACTGAGGACAACACACATCTAAATGTGGAACGTTTACTCACAAGGCAGAATATGCTTAGATAAACACATTATAGTATAAGAATGAATTGTCACTCCAATACTAACTTAAAGGGGAAGTTCACCCAAATTCCAAAAGATGATATTTTCTCACCTTGGTATCTGGAAATAGTTTTCCTTTCTGCGTCACCCCCAATACAGTGAATAGGATGGAAGTGAACTTGGTACTCAAAAATGTTCAGTTGTACATCAAAGCCAAATAGATGTAGGATCACACATCTGATCTTTTAAATCCAAAACATATCTGAACCATTACTTTTCTTTTTATAAACCAGGTCTTCAGCAGTGTCAGCCGGCACAGTGTCTCCCTCCACTGACGTAAGGTTATGCTACACATGCGTCAATACTAGTATAACCGGTGGGGAAAAGCACTTTTTAAACCTCATTTTGGGGCAAAGTCAACAAACTTTCTGAGTGGTTTCTATCAGCTTTTACTGCTGATTCTATTCATGCAGGGTTTGTTTTATCCCAGTGACACATGAAAGTGCAGTCATGGCTCTCATTCATTCACATAGGGACATGGTCTTATTAGTCCAAAAAAAACACCCAGAGGCCAAGTTGGGTGCCGAGTGGCAGAACTTGTCTATGAGGACTTTTGTAAACCTTAAATGAACTCTAGATGAAAATACTAATAACCAATTTCAAACACGTGTTTTACTGACATTATTTTCATTGTTAAGTTTCTGAACTGCTGTACAGTAACTCTCCTTTCCAAGACAACACCCTCAGTGTTACTGTTAGCCTGCTGCTGAATCCAATTGCAGGTTTCCAAAAGATTTAGTGCTGCGTAGCAGCTTTTGGTGTCAAACAGGTTCCCCAAACACCAAAACTCAATGTCAAGCGTTCTATAGGTCTATAAGTGTTCTGTACCGTTTCAGAGACATGGGAGAAGATCTGATGATGATTTAATGTCTTGCCAAAAACAACCACCAAACTCTGGCAAGGCCTGATGTTCAACTTAAAAATGAATGGATGTCTGTGTTGTGCTTGACTAAAACACAACTTAATTAGGGCATTCGCCAGTGACTTGTCACTTTAGCTATTCTGTGTGAATGACAATGCAGTGCTCAGCGAGAAAACAGTCATCAGCTGGTGTACTGACATAACCACAATCTCCAACCATCTGCCGCAGGCCCAGGCCATTCTGCCCAGGCAGATTCAAATCTGCTAAATGTATCACTGCCAGTAGGATATTTGTCATGGGGGTTTACAAATATGCAAACAGGAAGAAGACCTGTCTACGCAAGCACAAACAGCTGATCAACGTCTCAGTGAGGGGATGAAAGTATCAGACAGTTTTGGCTTCATGCTGACTCCAGCCAGATAGATAGAGGCCAAACCACTACTACCAGGAGGAGGGGGGGCGAAATCCCGCAGCTGGAGCTGATGGAGCTGATGGAGCTGATCGGTGGCAATTGGTGGGGCATATAAGCGGAGCCAGTGAAGTGCTCTCACTCCCCCTTGGTTCCTCGTGTCGTTCTGTGTGGTTTATTGTGTGGCGAGATCTGCTGGGTGGCAATCCCTAATTTTTCACCGCGCCACGCGTCCAGCGGCTTCGTGGAGGCGGGCGCCGGCCCAGTTTTCCCAACAAGTTGGAAGCCGGCGTGGTGAACGGCGGGTGACCTCCGCATGTGCTCTACCAGAGCGGTAGGAGCCGTGGAGACCGTGGACTGTTATATAAATTTTCCGTTGAATATCCTGTTTCATTTACTTAACCTACTATAGTTTAAATGGTCTCTGGTGTGAGCCGATATCGCTTTCATTTGATGAACACCTTTCGTTACTCTCTTTGTTTAAATATATACTGTGAAACATATTTTTGGTTCATCCTTGGTTTTCCACCCGGTTATTTATCTGTTTGTTCGTCCCACACTCCTAGCCAAGGCGGGGACATAACAATATCATCATTGTTATGCATATTTTCTAGGGCTGACCCCCACTAGTCGAAGATTCGATGTTTCAATGGGTGGAGCCTGATTCAACTGTCAATCTCACAGTCAAAGCTTCGCAGCGAAAGGAGGATCACGCCATTTTGGCGATATGGGGGCGCTCAACGTCCGATTTTACATAGAACCACCATTTTTTTCCCAATCAGTTAATACACAGCCTGTTACAATATACATGTAAACGCTGAATGCTGTAAATAAACATGTAAAAAAAAAAAAAAAGTTTTTAAAGTGCCTAAATAAATCCAAAATTTTAACCCTAACCCTGGGTCGTCTGTGTTGGAGTGTGTGTGGTGGCGGAAGAGGAACATTTGCTGAAGAGACTGAGCCGCAGCTTCACTGGTGTTGTGCAGAGTTTGCCGCACCTCGCGGGACTTTCGGACAATTTATGATGATGAACCACACAAAGAATATTATCGTTTTTAAACAGCCGGCTACTTGAAATTGACCCGCTTGGAACCGCAATGTGCATGCAGCTGTCGGTAGCACGGCGTGCACGCAAAACTGGTGAATGACAGGCGAGAGAGAGAGAGAGAGAAAGGGTCCTCAAAAAGCCTCAGTTTAGCTGGAAATTTACAGTGTAATTTGAATGAATAGAGACCTTCCCCTCCGCTCGCAGGTGAACACGTTTTGGATTTAAGCATATCGTGTAATGAGGGAGGGTGTGGCCTAAGGGATCAACACCCTATATCAATGTGGTCATGATTTTTAAGCGGTTTCTTTTCCTCGGGCAAAATGGGCCAAGAAAGAAATTTAACTGACACTGAAAAGTCAATACTTGTAAAATGCCTTTCAGACAGCTGCAACACTCTTGAAATAGATAAACTTTTGAAGCATGACCACTGGGCAATCAACCGTTTTGTTGCAAATAGTCAACTGAGGCGCATGAAGAAAAGATGCAAATTAACTAGATTTGAGTAGAATTAAACATGAAGCTACCAGGAGGCCATTATCCTTCAGTGCCACTATTTTCCAGAACTGCAACCTACCTGGACTGTCCAGAAGTACACGGTGCTAAGTGCTCAGAGACATGGCCGTGGTCAGGAAGGCTGAAACACAACCACCACTGAATAAGATTCACAAGTTGAAGCTTCACAATTGGGCAAAGAAATACCCGAAGACAGGTTTTGTGGACAGATGAAATGAGAGTGACTCTCGAGGGACTGGATGGATCACTGATACGGCACCACTTTGACTCCGATGCCAGGAAGGTGGAGGAGGGGTACTGGTATGGGCGCCTATCATTAAGGATGAGATAGTCCATCTTCAACCTGAAAAAGTTCAACTAACTCCTGAACCAGCAGCCAGTTTCTGGACAAAACTTTCTTCAAGCAGTGGTACAGGAAGAAATCCTCAGTTTTCAAGAAGGCCATGATCTTTATGCAGGACAATGCTCCAGCACGTGCCTCCAAGTGCTCCACTAATTGTCTAACCAGCAAGTGCCTCAAAGATGCCAAAATAATGACCTGACTTGTGGGCCCTTCACAAACATGAGATTTACAGTCAGGAAAGATAATACACCTCTTTGAACAGCATTTGGGACGCTGTGGTTGCTGCTTGATCATGAACAGACCATGAAACTGACTATTTTGCAGATACTTTGCATCCCAGTTGACTATAAGCAACAAAACGTTTGATTTTAAGGTGGTCACGCCTTAAAGATTTAGTTATTTCAAGCGCGTTGCATATGTCTGAAAGGCAGTGTCAGTTAAATCACTTTTTTGGCCCATTTTCCTTAGGCCACACCCTCCCTCATTACACAAACACACATCAACTTTGTACAGTTTGGAGAAAGGATGCATTAAAAATATGATATGGTCAAAATGATCACTTGCATAATAATTGTGCACACAGTGTATTGTCACCATATTTGGCCTAATTTAGGCTTACTTTTGCATCATTCGTCATCTTTAGTCCTGACGAGACAGCTCTATGGATATTTCCATTTAAGGGTTGTAGACACTTGACTCCACTTTAAGGCGAAAAAACTCTTCTGCTTTACAAAAAGGGCCTTGCATTAATATGTAGCATTTCTAGTCTATTTGCAGCTGGAGTACTTGTTCAGAATAATTAGCTGCTGGATTAACGCATACATCAGAAACACTACACTTCCCAGCTACCCCTGGGGTATTTTTGGCATTACTGCCTAGGACAGCCCAGTGCGGTGACAGGGACGGGGTCGACCACTGCCTTCAGCCAAATGTTCACTTAGTGTGGAGACTGCCCCCTTCGCCTCCCCCCCATCACTTCCCCAGAATTCACACAGCCAGGCAGAGCACCACTTAACTGTGCTTTTCCGCCACATGTTTCCTTCAGCAGTAACAAGTGTTCTTTCTGCCATATTTGCCATGCACTGTTACAACAGAGGTAGTGACAGGCACACA
The DNA here is from genome assembly GCF_014851395.1 of Micropterus salmoides. Taxonomy (NCBI): domain Eukaryota; kingdom Metazoa; phylum Chordata; class Actinopteri; order Centrarchiformes; family Centrarchidae; genus Micropterus; species Micropterus salmoides. Next base: position 33,379,863 of record NW_024040263.1, on the reverse strand, counting down.
CACATCCTCACATTCACACACACAAACTTAATCCTGGTCTGATAGGATGGGTATTGTGAACTCTTGTTCCTTATTTTTTAAATGGAAATATATTAATACAACAGCGGCAACTAGCACAGATTTTCTTGCATCTTATTCAGATTTCAGATTGTGACGGATGCCTGCTATAATATGGAGGATATTTTGGGTCAGATACAAACTAAAAGTCCAAATTGAAAATGAAAAGAATAATGGCACTTGGTATATGGGAATCAGCTTTTAGGATTAGGCAGTAGGGATTCAGCATTTGGTATTTGACATTTAGAATATAGGATTGGGCGTTTGGGATTTAGAATTGGGCATTAAGGAGTTAAGATTGGGTGATTGGGATTTAGGACTGATAATTTGTCTGTAAGGAATGGAAATTTGGTATTAAGGTTTTGCTATATCACATTTAGGATTGGGGGTTGTATAAGGAGGCGTGGCCAAAAAGCTGGAGCAGGGGTTTGAAACAGCTGGCACTTTATGGACAGCAGGGGGAGCTCTGACTGCTACAGAGCACACTACAAGAAAAACAAAACAGAGCGATTGAGCAGGGTTGGAGGGAGGACTATTATTTCTAATGCAATAACTTCAACTTGATGAGAGGAAAACATTTCTGTCCATGTAGCCTCACACACAAAGTAACCAGATGAATGAGTCGGGCCAAGGGGTGAAAGGGTGCACACCTGGGTTGCATCACTGCCAGTTGGAGCTGGAGCCAGGAGTCAATGCTGATTGTACCCTTTCCCACTGATTGCAAAAAAAAGATGTTGGCTGTTTTTTTTTTTTTCCGGTCACACCATAAGTTACATCAACATTAGCTAATTTAAAATGGGTACCTCGCATTTCACCATAGCTCAGCCCCTCCCCTCAGTGCTTTCTCTCTCACAAACACAGTAGTCGCTTTCATCCGCCATTATGCCGCATTCGCTCATTCATACATTTGCTGCATAATCCAGCAACCACTTTCACATAGAAGGCGTAGAAAAAGACCCTTAAGTGTAATACAACACCGGCATGACGGATACGGTACAGGCTCAGAGACAGATCAAATCGGACCCCCTTTCAGGCTCCGTAACTTTTACACAGCGCAGCCATGGTCCTAAAGCCTTCATTTAATTCAATAGTGTTATCAATGTTTTTTATTCAATTTTCTTTTTTTATTGATAGGCTATAGCCTACATATAATGATGGAGGTACAGACCTCGGTGACCTCATAGCTGGTTACGGCCATGCGCACGTACACACAAACATACATTTGCAGAATGCATATCAGCTTAAGGTAACACATTGCTGCGAGCCACTGTTGTGGTCTGATATGACCAGTGACCATAGATAATGCCTCCTGCATTCAAACAATGAAACAGCTGAAAGGAAAACAACCAGAATGGGGGGAAAAAAGGGAGAAACAAAGACTTTTAAAAGAGAGTATTATGCAGAAATGACAAGCTGGAGGCAGATCCAGTCCAGCTCCAGCTGAATGACAGACAATCCGCCTGCAAAATTTTGTCTTTGAATCCATCCATCCCCTCTAAGAAGATTTACTGTGGCTTTGATCTTTTCAGCTACTTTTCATGTTAAAGCTTGCTCAAACTTTTGCATGTTTTACCTTTTTTTTTTAGAAAGCCTAAAAACTACTGAAGCAGTCAAAGTTAAATGCAGCAAACATTCCTACAGAAACTAATAAAGGAAGAGAAGTGAAACTTGGACAAATGGAGGAGTACACGTATTATTTGGCACGAGCTGATAGCTTGTGGATTTTCATCGTCAAAGAAGTGAAAACACAATGAAGCCAGATGAAGTCAGGACAGACGACAGCAGAATTGATGGATATAGTTGTGGATTTTGATGGAAGGCGCTGATGCGGGACACTTTTTTTCCAAAGTGGCGCTGAAGTTACCTGTTTTCTGCTCGACAGGTAATTAAGTTAGTCCAACTTTAGCAATGCAAATGAAAACAATAGCTTTAGCTACACGCTGGCCATGATCACAGAGAGAAGTAACATGTTTCTTTTGTCAGTTGTGTATAATATGTAGTTGGCTTAATTTCATGTAACGTTTTTCTCCAGCGCTGTGTTTTGTCTTTGCTACGAGGAGAGAAAAATGTGCCGCTCAGGTTCGTGAGACAATCAGCTGATGAGTATTATTGGCAATAAAACAGTAACGTACAGCATGGAAACTCAGATCAGCCAGCTAAACTTTTACTGCCCTGGTACAAAAAATATGTAGTTGGATTGTAATGTCATGTAGTTATTCTCCAGCGCTGTGTTTTGTCTTTGCTGCGAGGACAGAAATATGTCTGTTCTGATAAACAACTGTTATGACAAACAGCTGATCTTTATGGGCAATTAAACTGTACAACATGGGAGTTGGAATTTATTTATTTTTACTGCTAACAGCATTACGATAACAAGACTTTATGCCTCAAGCGACCAATAATGCTTATACACAAGTGTTTCACTTAGTTTCGGTTTCACATGCAGCCCCAAACTGCGTCAGTCAAACCGACAATAGGGGACATTATCAGTGGAGCAATAACGTAATGCACAGCAGAATAAAGGGCAGGTGGAATAATAAATATTGTGAATTCTCCTTAAATGATGATGTTGGTCTCAAAATATAGCGACTTTTATTTCAACATGTCAAAGAACACAGATCATATATGTGAGCAGAAATCCTGCTGAAACACAGAAACACAGGAGTTTCTAACTGAAATAAAATGAATTCACTCATTCAATGAAATTAATAGATTTTATTAAATGAGAAACCTTCATCTACAGGAGAAACATATTTAATAGAAATATGTTTTTTTTTTGGTCTAGAATTGTCACCTGCCGCCTGAAGGAAATTTCCACCATAAATTGGTGCATAAATTTTCACTAGAATGCAAGAAATGAAGTCTTTTATTATTATATGATTTTCTGGAGGAGGACTCCCAGACCCTCCTCTTCAAATTAGGATTTTCCATTCCTGCTTGGATTATGATTTGTTTTAAATTGAATTATTACATTTGGATTTCTGGACATACCTCAGTGAGTTTGAGTGCTGATCCTGACTAGTCCAAAACCCGTTCACTGCGTGAGCTCACGGCTCTGACCAATGCAGTTTAAAAATAAACTCTTTATTGTCATAAATAGTACTTCTACCAAAAGTACAGCTGATTATCGCATCTGTTTGCTGTGTTGTGTGGTGGATTTGTGGCCTTACAGAAAGGTGTTTTGCTAACAGGGGATTTGCAGAGTGCCCTCTGGTGGACAAACTATCCAAGACAACACTTATAACGTGACTGAAGGATCCGTCTTTCATCTCTTTCATTTTCAATTGGCATTTATCAGCTGTTATAAACCCAGACACAAATTTATCTGCAATTAGCTCATATTGGCCAATAATATCAGCACGCCGATTTATCAGTCGGGCTCTATTACTGACCCACCTCTCTATGGTCTCGACTATGAAGAACTGCAGAGATGAGGAGGCGTCACAGGATTCTGGGAAGCATGCCATGTTGATAAACCCAGGCTTCCAACAAACATGCAGAAACATAAAATCTAGTAGGCCACTTACACCTGGAATGAAAATGCGTTTTGGGTAATTGGATTGCAATTCTTGACCACATGGAAGTACAGGTGTAAATGCACCCAAGACCCATTGAGGTCGGATTGTGATCCCATCGGCCAAACCACCTCTGAAGATGGTCAGGGATGCATTGTGACCGCACTGAACACAAACCTAAATGCAAACGCGTTGTCAGAGTACAATAACTACGTGGGCAAAAATACATATATGTTGCAGTCTTCCACAGATAAAATCAATCGCATTATAAAATCCGTTCCGCTTGCTTATTGAGAGAATACCCAAATCAATGATATTCCATACCACAATTTTTCTGCTACCTTGCACCTGGACAGATAGCACGCACAAACACATGAGGTCGGCTAGTTGCTTAATGCTGGGATACCAGGTAACCTTAGCTGAGCTGGTGGTTCACACACTGTCGCCACAAAATGTTTAGGAAATTCTTGCATTTAACTAAATGTTCAAATTTTATTGCCTGTTGCTGGTAGCCTTTTTGATTTTGGTTACAAAGAGGGTATGCGCGTGATGTCACAGCAGTTCCGCCCACTGGTTCTTTGGTAAGCAGTAAGGACCACTGGAAAGTCCAACCGCCTTTAATTTGAGCAAATAATCACATGTTTTACTCCCTGTTTGTTGGTTACAGACCTCAGTGTTTGATTAGCTAACTGCTAAGACCTTCTGGGGTCAGTCATCTGCCATCACAAAAGCACTTTGTGCTTTTAATGTCTCTGTAAGGGAGGCATCTACTTACTTTAAAAGTGCCCTGCAGAACACCCCAGTGGTTACAAACAAGCCTAAACTTGTTGTTGGGCAAGGAAACATTTTGTGACACATAAAAATAATAAAAGCGATAATTCCATGTTTTATGTACCAATTTATCTAATGCAGACTACACCAACAACTCTTCAGGTTACTGTTATGGTGAATAAAATGGCAGCCATGTTGATTGTCTCCTTTTTAACCACATTATTATTATCAAGGCAGCTTGTGTGCCAATGACAGGTTCCTAACAGCGTGTCCCTGGTTTACAATCATGCCTGGAGAGATGTATGCTGTTTCCTGAGTATTTGGAAATCTATGCTACTGCTATGCTTTACTCTCAGAGAGTAAATGTGTACAGCAGGCAGTTATCTGAAGCCAAGGCCTCTGAAACTCCTGCAACACAAACAGTAGTTTGTCTTGGGAAATCAGTAGGCTAAATCATTTTTCTCATGCTAGTATATCTAGATAAAAGTATGCAAACCACCTGTTAAAAGGCTCCAGAGTGTGCAGTGTTGTGGCTGCGCAGGATGTAAGAGAAGCAACTTTTTAGGTCCATTCTTTCCCCCCAGCATCTGTCTCTCCATCTCCAGTTAACACAGTCATGCAGGTGAACGTACAGCCAGGTCTTACCTGACAAACAGGACTAGTTTCCAGGCGACTAAAAAGCCCGCCACAGAGAGCTTGTGCCTCCTCATCTCTCCAGAGGCTCGGAAACCTCTGCTCTCCTCGCGCCTCTTGACGCTTTCAGCACCGCGAACAGCGCTCGTGCTCCAGCTGTGGTCAGACAGCAGGAAGGGCGCAACTCACAGACATAGTGTAGCGAAAAGAACTCCCCAAACTCAGTGTTCGGTTAATTCCCGATCCTAGGACGAAGAAAAACATGGAAGCTCGGCATCTTACAGAATAAATCAGTTAAGTGAAATGGCTGAGATGAAAAGCGACGGAGCGCACGACAGCTGTTCAGACTGCTCTGGGCTCGATCTGTGCCCTCCTGAAACACGGGGACAGAGAGACCCGCCTCCATTCCGGATTGGCATGACTGCCAGACGGCTCAGCCAATCATCTATAGTGTTATTATTTTTTTCAGCTGAATCAAAATTAGAAGCCCAGTGAGCTGGATCAAATTTGACACCCACCCATGAATTATTACGCTTTCTCCTCCTGTGTGTGTCCGTATAGCTCTCCTCCTCCTCCTCCTCCTCCTCCTCTCCGTCTCCCTCTTACGCTTCTCTCTGTTTCTTTCTCCATCTGTCTCTCTCTCTCTCTCTCTCTCTCTCTCTCTGTCATTCCGCTCTGTTAGACAGGGTCGCACAGAGGCGCGTGTGGATTCCCGGCTGTACATCCTGTGTTTATGACAATTTGCCCTACTGTAGACCATGGGTCATTTAGTAGTGGCAATGAAATCACAAGCTATTACAGGAATATAAACATGGAATATAAAACAAGGAGCTATTTTAGGCACCTACAACACATAACTCTACATTCTTTGGAATCCACGTTAGGCCTACATCCAATATATTTTTGTTATTCCTGCAGGTGAAGTAACAAAGGAGCTTACACTATAGGTATAAAGTGTCTTAAGCGACAGTGTATTAATACTGAGAGCAGATGTTCAGCTCAGCTTATAGTGCTCAGCAGCACTATAGATCATTCTCCATCACTGTATCATCAGGGATACAGAGACAGAAACATAATTATGTAACTTAAGTTATGTAACTATCGTGCTTATTTGAACCCAAAACATGATCTTTTTCCTAAAACTAACCAAGAAGTTTTGATGCCTAAACTTAACCACACTGTGACTGTTTCACAGTTTTAGGTGTTATGTTAATAAAGCATGTTTTATTTTGAAATTCTAACCAGCCGTTGCAAATTTGAATAAAACTTTTAACATTACCTGTCAACTCTTCCTGCAGTCTAGCAATCTGTATTGTGTGTGCTATATTTTTAGAAATGGAATATTGGAAATACTGCATATTCAGATTTTATATATTCAGAATGTATTTATATTAAAACCATTATCCAGAATGTCTTGTGTGTGTATTTGTTAATGCATGTATAGTGTACCTCTGTGCTTTAACTGAGATGTGTATGACCACATGGATTTCACCTTGTGGAGAAATAAAGTTTACCTTGACCTTCATTCCTTATGGAATTCCATGTTTATTTGTAAAGTAATCTCCTCATCCATTCTGAAACTCAGTACTATACACATTTCAAAGTTACATTTATTCAAAAAATGTCTATTGACCATACTACATTTACTACACCAGTCCTGACTTATTGTGCTTGCATAATCCCGTCCTACATAAATGTGATGGCAATTTTACATGTTGGTCACATGTCTGAATAATGATGATGCTTCCAACACAGCAAGTCTAAATTAACTGCTGTCACATTACTGTAAAGACCAGAACAGCACAAGGTCAAACTAACAAAATAAAATCAATTATTATTATCAATCTCTGCTCTTGGCTCATTTTCGTGCACCAGGTTCCATGTATTGTGTGAGTATTTCTCTAACAGTACCATCAACAGACATAACAAACACATTTGTAACTGAGAGCTCTTTTTGAATGACAAAACACCATCAATGTAGCAGATAGCTGGAGCCAGAAATGTTACGTGTTCCATGTCTATAAAGGGATCTAGTTAGGAGATTGACGTCAACTCAGCAGGTAAAGCTGGTATGTACAGTATTTAGATCAATGTAATATTCATATTCTGAAACCAACAGTGTGGTGGAGTATTCTAAAACACAAAAACCACTGCATTTATCCTGGTTGGAAACAGGGTGCAACTTGCAACTTATGTTATGGATACTGAAGCCTATATAGTCTCTGTTGATGGTGATATTGATGCCTTTTGAGTGCACTTTGACTTGAGTCTCATCTGAGTGATCCTAGGATTTTTTAAATTGGTAACCCAGAGGCGAGCAAGAACTAGGCAAGAGGGTCCCACAACAACTGAACACTTCAACTCAAAATCATCTCATATCCTTTGATACAGTAATGACTATGGTTTTACAATGCATACTGTTCCAAACACTGCTTTTTCTACAGTACACCAGCTCATTAAACAGTTTGCACCCACAGGGCGATGTAAGACTAATAGCTTGATTGTTAATCTGTATTTTTTGTTTCCTATAATGCTGGCCTTCTTTTTCCATAATAGGGCACAAATGTACAAATATGGAAATTTCTTTTTTTTCCACCTACTTTTGTTACATGTTCCTATAGTCATCGCTTAATGCAGCACTATTGGAAAGTGCATTACAAAATAATATATCAGACGCTATCATAGATGATTGAAGGATATTCTTCATAATTTTAAAGATAATTAAAAAATGGTACAAGTAAAAATGTAATTGTTATATTGCAACAGGGTTGTAAAGCAAAATGCAGTTTGTAGTTTTCTTATGCTACAGAAGAGAAATAAGCTAAACTGCATAAAGCAGTGCTGAGGATGAATTTTCTTTAATTTTTTATTTAACCATTATTTAACCAGGAAGTCCCATTGAGATTCAGAATCTCTTTTACAAGAGACTATTTGAATTTAGGAGTCTCATAGGGGAAAAGGTCCATGTATGTTGTCCACTCTGCAAGAGTGTTGATTTCCTCCTTATATGTCTCATGATAAGTCCCATCATTATTTGAAATCCGGCCGATGATGGTGGTGTCATCTGCAAACTTCACAACAGAGTTTTCTCCATGTTGGGGGTTGCCGTCGTGGGTGTACAGCGTAACAGGAGGGGGCTGATAAAATGAAAGAAGCAGAGACCCAATGGCCAAATTTCTGGCCAAATAAAAAAGTATGAAGAAGCACCAGGTTGCACGACAGGCTGAATGTGACAACGGTGAGGAGCTAGGCAGACTAGCAAATAAAACTTTAACTAGCTTGATATATGAAGAGTAGGGGTGTGCATCGTCACTGATCTCACAATTTGATTTGATTACGATTATCAGGTCAACGTTTCGATTCGATTCCTCGATGCATCACCTCAAAGGATACAGATGTATTTTTTTCAATGTTTGACTATTTGGTACTTTTAAATCAAAGTATTTGTAACAATCCAAAGTAGTAGGTAAGTAAGGAAATGCAGCTATTTAATTTAAAGTTACTACATATAAATGTAACTAACATGTATTATTACCACATTATTACTGACCTCTGACCAGCTGATGTTAGTATAGAGTCAGATACGTGTTGAACTACGCACTTTACAACGCTCCAGCTAAACCACGTTCACTCCACCTTAATATCTAAGTTCCTTTTTTTGTCTTGACTAGTGTAGTAATACGTTTGTGTCTTGTCCTGTAAGTTGATTATTGTAATCTTGTAACGAGCACCATGGGCCTTGAGAAACAGCATTTCGTTCATTTGTGTACTCGATATGTGGATGAATGACAACAAACCAACTTTACAGCAGCCAAATAACATCCTGCTCAACTTTGATTGGTTGGTTTGATTTTGTTCTGGCCCGCCACATAACGGCTTGGAAAAGATGCCAGACTTATTTGGTGACCCCTGCTCTAAGAGCCTGATTAACTAAAGGTTTGCGTGAGCAAAAACGGAAGCAAACTTGATATCACCAGCAAATTAACAAGTAAGCTTATCTACTAACGGTGTGCACTCAGAATGACGTCTTTCAAAAGTGCAAGATAGCAGCTGTTGTTCATTTAGTACTTTTGCCTTAATGAATACGCAATTAGGGACGCTTCAGTTTTATTGTACAAAGTAATGGGAGGGTAACTTGCAAATACATTTATTTACTACACGCAGTGTGATCTAACAAGACTAAAGGCAATTTCATGTGAGTGCAACAGCGTCTGTGTTTTATACGTTTGAAAGGAAGGTGCAGAGATGGCTGCTGTTGGAGAAGGAGACACAGCCGTAATGAAAGAAGACGTAGAGAAATTAACAATATTAGATAAGATTATTCTATATCCAATTGATAGAAATAAAATTATTGTTATGTTATTTATTCTATGAACTATATAATTGAATTGTTTTTTTGTATTTTCATTGAAGCTTTGGCAATACTGTTTATACTTTTCTCCGTGAGATGGAAGAATTTAGAAAGTTGCGTGCCGCTGTGGAGAGCCCCCAGCTGCAGTAGTGCATGGATCACTGGTGTAATAGCAACACACCCATTGTGAGACATCAGAGAGGGACTGGGGCAATCGGGCACGGTGTGGACGGTCGGTGATTGTTCCCTCTGGCTGGATGAAGCACGATCTGCTGTCCCAAGTACTTACATACTCAGGACGCACTGAATGATTTTTACGCTGTAGCTGCTTTCCCTCCCGACTCTCCATAGCAGAAACCATTGAAACACACAAACCCCTCATTTAAATACTGCCGCCTCCATTGTGTTTGCTCCTGTTGTCATCTAATTCTTAGTTAATCACCCATACAATTGCACGTGCAATATTTTAGAATGCACACGCAATTTACAATCACACTGCACATTTTCGAGTGGCCTTTTATTGTGGCCAGCCTAAGGCCTTTTATTGTGACCAGCCTAAGGCACACCTGTGCAATCCCCATGCTGTCTGATCAGCATCTTGATATGCCACACCTGTGAGGTGGATGGATTATCTGGGAAAAGGAGAAGTGCTCACTGACACGGATTTTGACAGATTAATGAACAATATTTGAGAGCAATAGGTCTTTTGTGTACATAGAGAAATTCTAAGATCTTTGAGTTCAGCTCATGATGAATGTGTTACAGTTCAGAGTTACAGAGTGTGGAGAGGCAGGTTGGAGGACCCAAACGAAGAACACATGACTGGCAGGTATAGTTCAAAGATTTATTAACCAAAGGCGAGCGCACTTACTATCAGTGGCTGAGTCCAAAAGAATCCACAAGGGCAAGGGGAGAACACAAATCCAAATACAGGTTGACAAGGTTTCAGGCAGATATCCAGACAGCGCTTCTTCACACGACAAGAACACTGCAAACACTGTAAAATGACCCGACAAAGACAAGACAGAAAAAACAGGTATATATACACAGGGACTAACAAGCAGGGCGGGAGCAACACAGGTGACAGACATGAGGCTAACGAGACACAGGCAGGCAGAGAGAGAGCAGGGGAAAACAGAGAGAACACTTGACAGGCAAACATGGGGCAAAATGAACAACCAACAAAGACAGAAACGCACAAGTTAAAAAGTGCCAGAACCTAAAAGAGAACACAGAGTACAGAGGAGACTAAACCAAAATAATGTAAACAAGAACTAGGAGTGAATACTAAAACATGAACTAAGGACCAGGACTAAGAACAAAGATGTAGAACCAAAACCCAGACTCCCAAACAAGACACACAGACAGGATCATGACAGAGTGTGTGTCTGTTTTAACCATGTTTATTGTTGTTTTAGGACAGAATTCTCTGTGCCGTTCTGTGTCTGTCTTCCTGCCTGGTTCGATCTGCTCTGTGCTGCTTGACACGGCTTCTGACAAAAATAGACCTTGTACCTGTTCTCTGCGGGGCGGAGTGGAGAGCCACATCTGGCACTGACTATAATGGCTGCGATTAGCTCTGCAGCTGTAACGCACCGCAGCCGGAGTCAGTAGATTTTAGGTGGTAAAGAGGTGAGTTTTGATAAGTGATTGGAAAGAGTCCATTTCAGTACATTCTCACATGTGTATGGGTAGAGAGTTTCAGAAGGAGGGGGCTGTTTATCGTTTATCCAGCATTATAATAGCAATGCACCAAGGTACAAGCGCACCTGGCTTTTAAAGGGAATGGGAGATGATACTCTGTCATGCCCAAAACACACCCATGACTAATCCACAGACTAAGTACAACCCTTTTGAACCATGCACACTGACCATTTTTTTCAGCATGAAAAGGCGATGCTTTTACCCAAAGCAACTTTCAATTTCTATTTATGTCAGAGGTTGCTCAGGGACACGTCGCAGTGGGAACTGAACCCGCAACTCCCACTCCCATTCGCACCTGTACCTCCATGTGCACGGATGCTTGAACAGATATGTTGTTTTCCATTATGGGTCCTCAATTATAAAACTGTGCCTAGGATTCACTTCAAAAGGTTACCAGTGTTCCGTGCCAGTTTTCCCCTTTATAAATCACAATCAAGTTGAAAGTTGCCGCAGGTGAGCGAGGATCTTGTCTCACCCTTTTAACACCCATAGTTGCCTATAAACGGTCAGTGAAACCTAAACTATTAATTCATACTGACTGCATGAAGGATAAGGATTGCAAAGTTGACACACGTGTGAGATTGGAGTTGTTATTGGGGGAGGTTGAAGCAAAAGAGAACGTGCGCCCCTGGATACTGGAGCTCGACCCCGTGATAAGTGACTTGAAGGTATGGGACTCCTTTCTGAGTAGTGACGGTGGTGGAGGGACACACAGATACGCTGGATGACCCAGGTACATAATTTGGATTCCCTCGTTTGAATAGCGAGTAAACCAAATGCATTTCATTTGTGTTATAACATTTATTTACACGAACACTCAACTAAGGAGGCTGACAGGGAGTTAAAAGAAATACTATATTTAGATTTATTTTACACAGTAATTTCCATTTCAAACCGTTTCATCCTGCTGCCTTATAAGTTGCAATTTGCTTTTTATAAATCCCAAATTTTGCTTAGAAAGTGGCATCTGCTTTCTGTTGTGTGCATGCAACGTTTATAAATGAGGCCCCTGGTTATGGCCTTGGCTCTGTTAAGCCAGTGTATCCAGCTTTTATCACAGTCACCACTATAACACTTTATTTCAACTGTATCACATAACTGCTATCATCTGTGAGTGCCTCTGTGAAAGATGAGAAAAAGACTCATGTTAGACACACATATACCAAACAGCAGGCCCTTAATGCACAAAGCATGTGTGTGGCTCTATAGAGGTGACCTTCCTCTGAGGGAAGGATGACCCTCATTTAGGCCATTTTCTAGCTGACAGTGAAATGTTGAACAAATCGTAGGTTATAACACACGTGCACACAGACGCACACACACACACACCTCTGCAGGGTGTTAGCCTGTAGTTTCTCTCTCTCCTCGCAGCTGCTGGAGATGAACATGTTGACAGCACTTTACACTCTTTGTTAATAGACGCTAATCCTCAGAGGTTGTATCACAACTTACCTCCATTTTGTCACATTGCAGTAGCAGTGCATAATGACATCAGTCGTTTCATCAAGTGCCTCCTCTAGCGGCCACAGTAATTATGACAGGAGCAAAGGAGAAAGTCACAAGACGTTAATGTAAAGTGAAAAAAGTCCCCACAGGGAGGAAGTCGAAAACAAACCCTCAGACTTTAACACGGGACACTGTTTGTTTCCCGTTTCAAAGCCCAAGTCTTTTTAAAAGCATGACAACCATCGTTCCCTAACCACAACCACGTTTATTACTGTATCAGTGAAGCTCATTTTAACCCAAACCCGATCTCTCCCTAAATTTAACCAAGTTGTTTTTCAGCCTAAAACTAAGCTATTGATGTAACCAGTGGTATGTGACGGTTTTGGTAGGCACAGACAAAGTCATCCTGCTGATCGTCAGATAAGAAAACTCTTTTATTAGAAACAGCAACGACTACTCTTAACACTGATGTCCATGTAGACAATGATTACGTTTGGAAAGACAGAAAGCAAGCACATTTATTACAGGTTTAAAACTGGCTATTGCTGTTTGTAGGAACTAAACATTGGAACTCATAGAGTTGAAACACCATACACTCAAAAGTGGTGACCAATTGACACTCAAGCTGGGGATAGAACTCACAAGCTCTTGCAGCCTAAAATGGAGCCTTTAAGTCTGACACAGAATGAAGCTTTTGAGCCGTGATTTTGGTATTTTTAGTTAGAGCTTGAGTTGAGCCAGCTCTCACACTAACCACATGTTTCAAGAGGGAACATTTGTGTTGAATTGAACTGCAATGTTTTGTACAATGGCTTTTAGTAATCAGTGTACATTCTTCCCTCTTCCTCAGAATCTGTAGCAGAAATCTTAAGCGAGACTTGAAAATATGGGAGCAGGATTTGTTCCTTTGCATGTAAACTCACATCCTCATTATATTTAGCAGTGACCTTTGCTCCAGCGTGTTCCGTAATCTGGTGTCATTTAGGATAATTCATGCTCCAAAGCAACATTACAGAATGTAAAGAAGCACTTGGACAAAATAATGTCTTTTTGTAATGTATGGAGTCTCCCGTGAAAATCAGGAGGGTTAGCAAGTATGAGCTAACCAGGGCTAACCAGAGCTAACCTCTGTGGCACCTTGTTTACTTCTGTGTGACAGCGTGCTGCTTGTGACATCGTTGCGGGTCACTTTCAGGCCGTGGACTCTGATATGGGCCGCATTTAAACAATAATGTGAACTGTCAAACAAAAAAAATCGAATCTGGGGGAACAAAATTAGACTTGAGCATTAAGGCCTGCAGTGTGAACACAGCCTAAGAGAATGTTGATGGTTTAGAGGAAGAAATCATTGAAGTTAGTTGGTGAAGATCAATCAGTCTAAATGACTGTTATGTATATAAAGTTTTTACAGCTGTTTCTAAGGTTTGAAGATAGAGCGTTACTGGTTGAGGTTGGGAATTTTGTCTCTAATAATTATAATTTTATCATTAAAGAAGCTCATGAAGTTGTTACTACTGAAGGCTCTAGGAATACATAGTTTAAAGGTGCAGTGTGTAATATTTCTGAGGATTTATGGACAGAAATGCAACATAACTATGTTTTCGGTTGTGTATACTTACACATATACATAATAAACGGTTATGTTTCTATTACCTTAGAATGAACCATTTCTAGCTACATAACCGCGGGTCGCCCTGATATGGAGGGCGCCATGTTACGTCGCCATGTTTCTACAGTAGCCCAAACGGCACTGTGTTGTTGTTCTTCCAGCAGTGTCACTACGTTGAATGTGTATGAAGAAGGTCAAAGAGGAAATACAGTCTCTGAGTAGTCATCTGGTTTATTAGAAGTAAGAAGAGAAGTCAAACTTGGACAAATGGAGGAGCGCACGTGTTTTTTAGCGCGAGCCGATAGCGTGTGAATCTTCATGGTCAAAGAAGCGAAAACACAATGAAGCCAGATGAAGTCGGGACAGATGAGGATCGATTTTTTTGAAATCGTTTTTTCGAATCGATTTTCCCAGGTAGAAGGCTCTGATGCGGGACAAATGTTTTCAAAGCGGCTCTGAAGTTGCCTGTTTTCTAACTGGTCAGGTAATTATGTTAGTCCAACTTTAGCAATGCAAATGAAAGCTGGTCATAATCCCAGAGAGAAGTGTTGATATGTAGTTGGAATAATTGTAATGTAACGTTATGCTCCAGCGCCGTGTTTTGGCTTTGCTACATGGACAGAAAAATGTGCCACCTATGTTCATGAGACAATCAGCTGATGAATGTTATTGGCAATAAAACGCATGGAAACTCAGATCAGCCAGCTGAACTTTTACTGCCCAGGTAGAAAAAATATGTAGTTGGATTGTAATGTCATGTAGTTATTCTCCTGCGCTGTGTTTTGTCTTTGCCACGTGGACAGAAATGTGTTGATGACGTCACCCAGTAATAAGTTAAGTAATATCATTACTTTTTTAAGCAATTAGTAAGTTATTACAATTTCTGAGTAACTTGTCCAACACTGTTTATAATGGACTGTGGCACAGAAACAGTGAGGCTTACATTTTATCTGTCAGTGGTCAGACTTGATGCACTAGATGTGATAGTTGTAGTTATAGTGATAGTGCTGAAAAGAAACCTGGGGTTGTACTTTGTAATGCCAGAGCGAATTACTTGTCATTAATAGAGGGCCTTCCTATATGTTTTAAGACTATCTTGCCAAATTTACCGAGATTCTTTCAGATTGGTGGAACGTCATTTCCTTCTAAATTTTTAATAAATCTCTAACACTGACTGCTGATTGATTATATATATATATAAATCCTACAATATTAACATATATAAAAAGATAATATTATATAATAAGAAATTAGTCCTTAACTCCATCCCCCACACTTTCTTGACTACACCTCTACCTGCGGACGTGTATCAGGATGAGGATCATATTTCAAGAATGTCTCACTGCGGGCACGCCTCCCCTCCACTATTGACCAAAAAGAAGGAAGCAAGAAAACAGAAAAGCTCATACGTCTTTCTGAATCTAAAGGCAATAACTGCACTGACTTGCTTCTCAGATGGAGTCTCAGACCAAAACAGGGAAGGTTTTTCTCCAACCACGCAAAGCTGGCAAAGTAAGTACATAACAGATTTACTTTGAACTTTACTGTTTCCAGTAGGTGTGATAATTTATGAGCCTGAGATATTACATAGGATTCTTTCAGATGATATTACTTTTTAAATGTATGTTATGATTCCACTAAAAATAGAAAAGAAAACTGACTTGACTAAGTGTGAAAGACCGAGAGATGATGTTCTGTAATACTGGCTTATAATACTGTACGGCTCTGTGCTTTATGGATTTAACATGTGAAACAATATTATGTCTCGGTTTCATTCAGATTCCAGTTAGTTTAGGGAATAAAATATGAGCCATAGTTTCTGTAGAAAAAGCTCTCAGCCTTTCTGTGTGTTGCTCAAGGGACACTCCAGAGCAGAAATCCAAATGGACAAGTTGAAACACAACACAGTTTCCATGCCATGCATTCCTGTGTAGCACTGACAGCACACGCTCATGCTGTGCGGTATCACTGCAGCAGTATCACTGGATTGACTCAATCTTAATCTCAACCGCCTCATCTATAAATTAAACTGCTTCCTTTATAAACCTGCTTTAATCTATCAGATTGAAACGTGAGGTACAGTATTTGTGACTTACTTATTAGTTCTTTTAAAGCACAACTCACAAACACATGCATGCACTCCCTCCTTTATTTTGAAGGAATGGTTCAGAAGTGCCTGATGGTGTTTGTCCTTACTCACATTCTCTAGATTGTTTTATATGATTAACACGGAGAGGATGTGACTAATGTTTACTTCTCTGGGTCACATGTGGAAGGGTCACAATCACAGGGAAAAGGTTTAGGTAAGTGCATGTGTGTACGGGTAAAAGGTGGAGCTCATGTAGAGGGCGGAGGAGAAAATTATGTAATCCATCATAAACGTGAACTACTATATGTGATATAGCTATTTTGCTACTTCTACTACTCATTAACCATCTCTTGCTCACTCTTATCAGAGATGGAAGCCGGTGTGGATGTCTCTTTTTCCCTGCAGTAGCAGTGGAGTGGGTCGCCTGGAGATCCAGGAAATTGGAGGTATAGTAATGTTTTATACTGCTTGTATTTTTCCAAGTGTGGTATTAAAGGAAAGTTCCACAATATCAAATGTTTTGTATAATTTTATACCAGTTATGATAACATTATAATCACCAATCAATCATAAATAAGTAAATCACAACCAGCCAAACAACAACAACAATAAACAGCAGACATGAAACAACTGAGGGAGAATGAAAAAGTCAAGTAAAATACTTAAATTGCACAGCACACAAATGAGAGGGAAATTATCACAATTGAATTAAATAACTTATTGACATGCATAAATAATAATGCAACTACCTGTTGACATATGGACAACCATAAATTTGTGTGCAGGTGTGTGTGGGTGTATGTGTGTGTATATCAGCCTGCAACAGCGCTGCACCTGCCCCGACAGCAGGCAGGCAAAAAACGCAGTATCCACCCTGCAACCCTCCCCAGAGCGCAAAGTACTTGAAACCACATGCCCCAGGGACAGCCACACCGCCCCAAGGGGCAACAGCAGAGAGCAGTACCAGGGAGCCCCGGCGGCCAGGAAGCGAGAATGTGGGACAACCAGGGCTGACAGCCCCCAAGCCCAGCCAGAGCCTCCCCTTTCATCAAATGCAGGCAGAGCCAGGGGCCCGGCGAACCCGATGCCGGCCCAGACACCGGACGAGCAGGCCAAAGCCCTCCCCAAAAACAACCTTGTTTTGAGAGAGCCGGGAGACCACCCCCGCCAAAGAGGTCCTCCGCGAGGGGAGGAAACAACCGATCCCAGGCCCAGACACACGCCACCCCACCCAGACATGAGCAGAAGCTAGAGGCCCCAGGTCCCCAGAACCACAGCATGTCCTACACCAGGGGTGCCATGCCCCACCGCCCCGCCCCGCATTACCTGTCCTGGGTTCGCCTTGATGCACTGATAGTTAGTCAGATTTTAATTGAAGTTTGACCTTTTTAATAATAATAAATAAACATATAATAAATAGGGCTGTCAAGTGATAAAAACTTGAAGTTTTGTAATTAATTAATAGAATGACTCCAAATTAATCACCTCTCACATATCGAAATTTGCTGTGATAGGCATTTAAAATATTCAAATTCAAATAGATTTTGGTAGATGAGTGCATCAATGATAATAAACAAACTTATCTAGCAAAACATATTTATTTTCCCATACATTCAGAACCTTTTTTTCACGGTTCATATGCAATAACAATGCCACAACAATTTTTATTAAAAATACTAATAGTGTTTTTATGGTATTGAAGACCTTGAAGAAACTTTAGGATGATACCTGCCTCCTAGGTTTGAAAAAGCAAGTCACCACATCACTGAATTAAAACCAGGTCAAGCCTGAACAGGAACACTTAGGTCACAGTTACTAACTACCAACATGTCACGTGTACAGTCAGTCAGAAGGCTAAAATAGCTACAAATGTCTCTTGTGCCAAAATTTTTTCTTCTAAATTCACATTTTCTCACCATATTTACCGTCTCTGTTGTGCTTCTCACACAAACTGGATGGAAAGTAAACTCCAAAGTCGCAGCATATGTTAATATTGTAGGATTGAGTTTGCTTTCTCACGTGCCACTTATAATGTCTCTGCATTATTAGTTTTTTAGCTATGAACCTTAATTGATAGGTGACAGTCGTGTCTCTTTCATTCTCTGTTCTAACTCCAGCCTGAGTTCTCCCCCGTCACTAATTCTTTAACTTGCTATATCTTTCTACCTGTTTGGAGTTTGGACAGGCTTTAGCTAAAAACACCAAAATGATAGCTGCAAAGCTTTTTTTTTTAAATAAATGCACTTTTCTATCAAGAAATTATCAAATTAGTCTGCTCACTTGCTTAGAGTGCTGGTTTCCCATGCAGCTCTTTTTGGTCAGACCCAGGTTTGAATCCCACCTCCAGCTGCCATGATAATTGCTTTCAACTTCAAACACCCGTGTGGTGTTCAGTTCCCACTGCTACGCAGTAGTTCTTTTGAAATTTGTATGCTGATCGTCTTTCTAAATGCAATCAATGTTTATGGATATCAGTTTTTCCTTAAGATAGTTGATAATCTATATATTTTATTCGTCCACAGTGGACTGGACCTAAAAGAAAATACATTTACAAGCTAAACAGTGGTATGCTGGGAATGTTCGCTCGTTCAGCACCCTCTGTTGGTGCTTTGGAGGCATTTCATGTCCATTAAACCAGAGCAATAGAGAAAGTTGAAATCAGCTCTTAAAGAGGTGGTATTCTGCTTTTTGGCTTTCCCCTCTCCTTTATTGAGTTATTTACCTTTTGTGCTGTAACAGGTTTGCAAAGCGAAAAAACCCAAAGTCCAGCCCAAAGGGAGTTCCCATCTCCCACAGAAAACGGTTTGTAGTCCAGCCGCTTCCCTAAATGCGCTTCATAAAACTCTCGCCAAGCGGCTACTCGGACACGCCCTCAAAAACACCGGTTGAAAAACACTGAGCTGCAGCACCAACCCGTTCTCACTCCAGAGTCATCACATATGGACTCATAGTTGTCAGTTTGTGACGCACTGGGGATCCCTTTTCCGTCATGGTTCGACGTATTGGGGGAAGCCCTGCAGCGTCAGTTTTTGACGGTAAATGATATTTAACAGAAAACACTGAGTAAGGAGGTGGTTGGGGTTCCGGGGTTGAGCCAGGAGACTGGGGTTCGTGCCCCACGTGAAACAAAAAGTCAACATTACATATTTTTATTTAGGCAAGTTACCAAGTGACGTTACTTAACTTACTTAACTGACATACATAGTTATTTAAACCCAAACCATGATCATTTCCTAACCTTAACCAAGTATTTTCTGTGCCTAAACCCAACCAAACTGCAATATTTGAGGACTTTACTAACGGCATTGCAAAATGGCGATGTTTGGAAACGCTTTTATTTGGAAAGTCTAACCGGACGTTACATATTTATTGTTGCTAACTTTACAGAAAGTTGTGTTTATTGTTGCTAAGCATTGCTAACTTGACCACGGATCCCTTAACGTCAATAATTGACACAAAAGGGCTACCCAGATCGTTAAAAAGCGACGACAAAGGTGTTGGCAGCACACAGCTCTCCTCTCCCTTCCAAACACTAGCTACCCTCCAGGCAGTCAGTGGACATAAAGTTGTTCCTGTGATGTAGAGACAGAGCTCAGTTAAAACTTTATGGATACAGATTAATAACTCACCGCTCTGAAACTCTCGCTCCAGTCCGTGTTGCCGAGCCGGTCGGCAACACGTACGGCTGAACCCGAGCTGTTTACCGGCTTCTCGCTGACCCGCCCTACTCTGCTTCTGATTGGCTAGTAGTCCTTAACTAGGAACTGAGCATGTGCAACTCCCAACAAAGATCATTTAGAGGCAAGATGTATCACTCCATAGCTAAAACGAAGCCTAAATCCTAAATAACTTGTGTCCTCTAGGCTACATAGTAACTTAGGTTTAAGTATGTGTGTATATATATATATATATATATATATATATATGATATTTTACAGCAGCAGGCCAACTGATCTGCCACTTTAACATCATTATGTGCAAAACCCAACACAATGGTAGATCTATGGTATTAGCCTAATATCACAGGATTATTGCTGTAGTGCACTAATCACATTTTTCCTGGCTGATTCTAGTTACTGATATTTTTTAAAAGGTCTGACCTGCCGATTCTAATGTTGGCCGATTCCAATATTATTTCTTTCTAAGATCTATAACTGACAGCATACACAAACATTTTTGTAAGTATTTATTGGAAAAATGTATTTTTAATAGGATCCCCATCAGCACCAATAAAATGTTAGCTATGGTCACTGGTCTCATTTGTATGGTCATAATGAAACACTGATTATAAAATAACATTTTCACTGGAAGGAGCTGAAAATAAATTGCACAGCATTTTAATTCTACTTAATTATCCAATTTATTTTTGTGTTTAATCACAAACTACAGTAATCTGCAGGCAGTGGACTCAAAATGTTTCTAAACTTAAAAAGCACTTTCATTGCCCTGTTTGCTTTTGTCTTGTTTTACTATTTACACAATGCTATTTTAAGTATATTTCATTATATTATTTGATGGTTTTTAAGGGGGGGACATGACCCCCTGGACATGACTGGAAAACAGAACTGAAGAACTATTTCTGCAAACACATTTCATTATTTGATGGACTAAATAGTCTCGAAAACCTACAAAACTTTGCACACACGGCAGGCAGGTCAACAACCAACAGAAAGTCAGCCATTTTGGATTTAATTGTCATATTTGGCGATGTAAGGGCAGAAAATTGTTTTCTTCCTACACTTATCATCTTTTATGCAAGTACTTACAAGAGTGCTATTTTTCTCCTTTTATTATGTCTTATATATTGTTTTAAATCTTTAACCTGTTCTATCTTTATTATTGTTCTTGTTATTCCAGTCTGTCTACATGTGTGGGGTTTAGGTCAGGGATGTGGGGTTGTTTTCCTCACTAGCTGTTCTTCTCCTTCTCCATCTTTTGTTCCCCAAAAATTATTTCAAAATAACAATCCTGTGTCTGTTTGTCCATCATGTGTTCTTCAGGCGGTGGTGCTGGAGGTGATCATGGTTCTGGGGTCAGGAGACATCACCAGCTTCGTGAGGAAAAGAAGATGAAAGTTGTCCGACTGTCCGAGCTGATCAGCGTCCTCAGACTCCCCCCAAATGCTGAGGCCTGTCCCATGGTCAGCCTTTCTAGTGCCTTTCATGTTCACATGTATCATTAATGGTTGAAGAAGTACTACAAGCTGCGATCTGTGCTGTTTGCAGGAGAACATGTCAGCATTTTGTGTAGAGACACAGGACAGAACAATGGTGTTTGCTGCACTCAAAGACGACTGTGTGGAGTGGGTAGAAAAACTGTGTCACAGCACGTTTCAGGTGAGAGGTAACAGAATTTACATCAATAATTGTTAGGCCTCTGATTATTGTTGTTCTGGCAAAACGGACCATAAGTAGGCAGCATTCAAATTTTGTAAGTAGTATAAATCAGTTTGCATGCAGCACATTTGATAACTCTGTGCTTCCCTTTCATTTCCTTGCTCTCTGTTTCTCTTTCAGAAAGGTGTTGGCTCAGGCTCTCGTCATCATCATATGGAGGAGAACCAGATTTATGCCTCAACAGATGAAGGTAAATCTTCTGCTCCTATGCAATTTCTGCTCTCCACCTCTCACAAACTCTTTCCCTCATTGAGCTCCACAAATTACTTTTAATTACTGAATTGAAAGTGATTGGCTGCATGCAATACATACCTGATTTGCCTGCAGAGTCTGTAGGTAACTTCTCATTCTAGTTACTTGTCATTCTAACCAGCAAAAGCAAAGGTATCTGCATGCAACAAACCTAAACAGTTTACTGTGGTAGAGACAAGCAGAATCTGTGGAGTTATCCATACTTGCTAAATGTAATGTAATAGTAATGAAAAAAATATCCTCCTTTTTCTTTCCAGTCTCAGAGTTCTGGGTGGTGGTTCAGAGGAACGATGCAGCGACACGTTGCGGCCTGCAGGGGTCGTACTGGCTCCAGGTGGGGCAAGAGGCACTGCTACTGAGAGAAACACAGAAGAACATTGTTAGAGAATGGCCCTATGAACTGCTGAGACGATATGGAAAAGATAAGGTGAGGTGTTTAATATCATAAATAATCCCAATGTCCCCTTTAACTGATCCTACCGTGACCATTAAAATGGAATTATAGGCTATCTAAGGGTAGGAACTGTGATAATCCAGTTTATCCACAGCAAAATGCATGCAGAATATGTTCTCTGCATTTAACCTGGGGGTGGTGATGGGACCGTGGATAAGACACATGAGTTCAATTCCCACTGTGACACATCAGAGAAAGACACTTAACCCTTAAGTGTCTTTAAGTCAAAGCGACTTAACTTAAAAGTGTAAGTCGCTTTGGATATTAAGCATTAGCTTAATGAATAAATGTAAATGTAACCCATCCTAATTAGGAGGAGTGGGCAGCCATTGTGCAGGGCCTGGGGAGCAGTTAGAGTTTCAGGACCTTGCTCAGGGGCACCTTTGACAGTGGTCTGTCCTGTACTCAAACAGGTGACCCTCTGGTTCTGAAGCCAAGCCCCCACATACTGAGATAATGCAGCCCCACTATTACTGTCATATTGTCTCTTATTATGACAGAGATTAGAGCCTGACCGATTTATCGTTTTGCAGATATTATCGACAGATATATCTGCATCGGCCGATATATGACTATTAAAAAAGAGAAACAGAGAGTCGGATCCTTCACTCATGTCATGAGTGTTGCATAGTTTGCCCACCAGAGGGCGCGCTGCAGCACCACAGAACCACACATCAGCTGACAGCGGTCTACCGGAGCTCAGAGCCGGTGTTCTGTCGATTTATGATACCTATCGAGATGTGCTACTGCGCAGGTGTATGACCCACAAGCGTGGTCTGTTTCCACGCCCATAAATCTGTGCAACCTTGCTGTTGGGAATGCCGTCGAGAAAGTGGCTGATAGGTCAATATCTGTCAGTAATATAAAAAAACAACAACATTATTAGACGCTACCCCTGATATCTTAATTAAAGACGGCATAATATAGTATTTCAACATGCTCCCCGTCTCCGTACACATGGAGTAGTGGTGCAATATAAAATGATTTTGTAGTGGGAGCATTATTTGATAGCGGATATTAGATATCAGTATACGCTGCCCCTGAAATGATGTTTTAATATAATCAAAAAACAGAAGATGTCATAATACTGTGAGAGTTTTTTATGGGATTTTTATGCTGTCGATTTGCGCTACGGTAGCATTTTTCAATAAGGCAGCATATATCGTCAGAACACGGAGCTATGTTGAGTAGGTCCTGGTAGCTCTCACACTCAGCGTTCCTGGTGAGTTGGTCTTTTGTCACGTCAATTATATGACTTAAATATTAATAAAAATAGCCCTCATCACTTTTCCTCTTCGGAGACCAGACCTGATAACCCTCCCATTTTTCACTGCCCTCTCCAGGCTCAGCAGTGTGTTTAATGTTACGGTAACCTCGTGTTGGAGGCTACGCTGCTGACAGACGTGCATGTAGATTTATTTATTTAACAGTTTGGCAGATCTAGCGACCGGGCCTCTCATTTTTCTCTCATTTAATTACTTCTAAATATTTTCTAACATCACCAACAGCAGATAACGCTGCCTGTTGCTAAATTAGACACAAAGCTAATGCCCTGTTTATCAGTGGACGATTACACTGTAGTTTCTACAGTTGGCGTGTGAGAAATGATTAAACCAGAGGAGCCTTGTGAATAGTCGTGAGTTGAACCAGTATCTAACACACAGTTGCAGGTCCTCATTGCAGACAGTCATGTAGAATTAGATTAATTCAAGGGCAGCGTTTCCTCTGCGTCACTGTGTCATAGAGCCAGAAGTGTGTTAGGAAATAGTTTCTGCATTAGAAGATAGAATTAACAGCGTGCAGGTGAAACTAGATGCAGAAAGCAGTCATCGTGGCAGATTATATGTAAGGTAATAACTACTGCATGACAAAAAATATACATATCTAATTATTTGCCTGTGTAGGAGAGCCCTGTTTATCATTATTATGATAGCAATGACATGAGAGATGATATATGGTATTAGTATTTTTAGTAGTAGTAGTATTATATTGGTATTTTTTAGTTTCTGTTTGGCTGGTCCCCACAATACATACACTATTTAATTTAACGTTCATTAGTCGTAGTAATTTATAATGAATCAGATATTTTAATATAGTTTTCTGTAATTTTATACATTTGACTATTATTTATCAAAACTTTAATATATTTTGTTGTACTTTTGTTCAAAGTACTATTTCTAACAATAACAAAGTTTATTTTTAAACAGCATTATGTCAGGGTATCTCGGTGAGGTCTCAACATGACAAATGTTAGGGATAATCTGTGTTTATGTTATGTGTTTCTTAAGAGGGGAAAAAGAATGTCGGCTGATAAATCGGCTATCGGATTTTAAAATATTCAAATATCAAAAACGGTGTCAGACTTAAAAATCCCATATTAGCCGGGCCTGGAATCGCCAGATTAGTCTGGAACCTCTTCATTTTCCAAGGGTCGTTATCAGCGGGCACAGACCAAAATGCCTTTGGCCGCAATTTGATAGACCCGGTGCAGCCATCGGCAGCCATCTGATTGTTTATAAAAATGTCTCAATGGCGCTCCTCTGTCATCGTATCTAACTCATGCCATGTTAGATAAATGGCTGTGATTGGCCTGACCGTATCCAGGACAGGTAGAAATCTGTATCTGTCTGATTGGGCCAGACGTATACGCCAGAGCAAATGAAACCCGAGTTTGCAGATTCGAAAGGCTTTTCATTTATAGAACTGCTGCTTACATGAACATGCTTTATATGCCTCTTTGTGTTTTCTTACTAGCTGGCCTTAACCATTGAAGCAGGTAGACGCTGTGACTCAGGTCCTGGAACGTTCATCTTTGAGACACAGCAGGCTGAGAAAATATTCTCCCTGATTCAGAGTACCATCAAACGTAAGACTTCAGCTGTTACCTCAGGAAACCAAAACCAAGAGGGTGAGAAAGTTATTGTAACCAACATACAGGCTCACTCCCCTCTCCCCAAAATACCTGATATGACCAGTATGGCTGCCATTCTGGAGAACAACCCGAAGACACAGGAGAGGAAATCTGCTGCTTTAGAAGAGAGTGCACACGCTCAAGAAGATTTGGTTGGTTCATCAGAGTGTGTATCACAGCAGCCAGCTTCTATCACCCTCATGCCTCTCCCGCTGATCCCCACACACGACAGCCACTCTGAAGGTCAGCTTGGTGACCAATCAGAAGCTGTATATGCTGACCCAGCTGACTGTATCCAATCTGTACCAAAACGGCAACCAAACTCGGCCCTGTATGTAGACCCTGCAAGTGTTCTCCCACTCAAACCCCCCAGTTCAAAAGAATCTCTCACTATCCCTCGTAACTCCTCTGCTCCACTTCTGTTATTTAACATTGATCACCCAGATTCAGTCTACTCGGAGGTGTACGACAAAATATTTCCACTCCAGAATAAACAAACTTTCAGTCAGAGCAAGGGAAACACAAAGTGCTGTGCAGATAATGAACCCATTTACAGTGAGCCCATAAGCAAAAAAGAGGAAGTGTCTCGTAAAAATGAAAGCAAACCAGACCCATTTGCCCACCTTTACGCTCAAGTCTGCAAAACACCATCATCTAGTCTTTCGTCGTCCTCAAAAACCATCCCATCTAGCTCTGCTTCCTCATCCAGCACAACAGAAGCCACGGACCAGTTGCTTGATGATGTCATTTACGAAAACCTGGGCATTATTTAATTCAGTTGTCAAGTGTAGCTTCATACTGAAATACCTAAATCACGTTTGTTAATATTTCACGATCAGCTCTGGGCATTGAATGACAAGTTTCTGACTTTTCAGATATTTATACCCAGTACTTCTAACACCAAAAATAAATTACATTAAAATGTTAAATAACTTAAAACTTAAATTAAAAACAAAGGAATGATTCATTATCGATACATTATCCAATAGTCTACTGCAGGTTGAAATGAACCATTCGATAGTAGCCTAATTCCCAGTTTTGTGTAAAGGCCTGTTCCATTCAGACAGCTATCCTACAGGCAGGGTGAGTTCAGTGATTGAAGCAAATAAAAACCGGTCTATTGACTTAAGTTTAAGAGTATATGTTTGTTTGTTTTCTTAATATTTTGTTCTGCTAAATAACTGCAGAAAAAGTCCAATAGTTATTTTTCATTTATATCAGATTGTTTGTATAAATAGTGAAAGAAAGAAAGAATTTTTGTATTGCACTTTCATACTGTGTTACTCAAAGTCCCATCACCCCTTTCTATCTGAACCACATAAATTGTACCTCCAATACATAGTGAAACCATTGTATATCATCTGTTTTTAATTAATGTGTTTGTTAAACAATTTCATACAACCCAATACATTTTAAGCAGTTTATAATTACAACAATGTAACAATGTTATCAACACTATTTTCACCTCTTCCATACAATATGTCATGTGTTGAATATATATATATATATATATGTAAAGATACACATAAATTGTCTTTATAGTGGATGTTAATATATGTCGATCTTGAATGTAAACTGAACATTTCACTGGTATGTAGATTCAATCTGCTTGATTATTTGATGGGCAGTTTTCTGAGCTCAAGGCATTATGTACTAAATGTCCGCTCTTATATTAGTAGATAAATGAAACAAACAGATTTGTTGCCATTTTAGCTCGCTACATTAAAATGTGCTTCAAGGAGCGTCAAGGAAGAAACATTGGGGAGGTGACTAAACTGACAACTGACTGTTTTGCTGTCATGGTAGGAGTGTTTTCTGAAATACCTTTGTGTCGCATTAGGTCTGCCTTCCCTCTCAATATTTTGCATTACATTGCAATATGTTTTGAATTCCCTCTGATTCACAGAGAAAACTGAGCACATTCGTATTATGTATTATGTAGTAGACTGCTGGTTGTGACTGCTGTTTGTTTAAATTCTGATTAACTCTTCAGCTTTATTGGCAAATCTTAAAGCAACATTATTGAGTAATTTACCACTGTGGTAAATAAGGTGAGCTGTGTACATTCATTTGTTATGATTACATTACTTATGATCCAAAACTAGCAAGTCGACAACATTGCTAACAGCCAAACAAAAACATAACATAATAACACAAAGCTATAATACTTACTAGTCCAACAGAAAGGCAAGCATCTGTCTCGCTGCCTTTTATTTCACCAAGTTCTTGGAGCCCGTTCTCATCTCAGGGCGTCATATAGCGACGATTTGAGAAAGAGTGACAAAGCGTAGGTATTTGACGGGACCTTTAGTGTCTGTGCGTCCCGTACAGACCGGAAGTGCTGCAACGTAGGAAACGGGGGCGTTTCATACGGACGCTGAAGGGTACCTTTAGCGTAAAATCCTTACGCTTTGTCACGCCGTCTGAAAGCGTTGAGATGAGAACGTGTTGGAGTTCTTGCCAACATCCGGGAACCTCTTTCTTGGTCTCTTTTTCTCTTCTCGGCTTCCTCTGTCAACATCCTCTCTGGTCTCTTAGCCTCTGCCATTAGCTAACGTTATGTCCATAGAGGCTGCTGAGCCCAGATATGTTTTCCACTTTCCAGGCTCCAGCTAAACACCACCATCTGTTATTTTATGAAAAAGTTACATAAGCCTGCTTGAAACTTGGGTAGCAAGCTAGCCAACAAAGCTAGCCAGCAACCGACGGAAGAGAACTTCCATTGAGTGTGTCATCCAGTAAGTTCGCTAACATCAAGTGAAGATTTAATACCAGCGGCTAAACCAATGTCTGTGACACCTCTGTCTGATTTTGCTCGAGTCGACAACTTTTCTATCACAGGCAGACATCAAGCAAACGCAACAACAATAGAAACAGCAAGCAGCTAACAAGTTATTACTAACTAAACCAACAGTGAGAAGGCAGCTCAGCATCTGCATCCTTTCAGCTCTTTATGTTCACGCCGATAAGTAAAAGCCAGTCCGATATTTACTCTTGTCTAGTCTCTTGCTTGGTCACTCTCTCTGTTTCTCTGTCTTGCTTCCTCTGACCACGTCTTCTTTGGTCTCTTCACAGCCTCTGCCGTGAGATCCATACTGAGAATACCGAGCTGGCTTCTTTTAAAGAATGTACATTATATACTTTTGCTTCTTATAGCTTGCTTGCTGAAGAGTCGTGTTGGTGCTATAAAGCTTTATGCCATTGTCGTGAAAGGTTTTGTTCACGGGATTCCACGGGATGTTCACGGCCGGATCATTCACCCCACGCCAATTCAAAAAAAGCAGTGCAGAATGTTCGTGTATGTGTA
Organism: Micropterus salmoides; assembly: GCF_014851395.1. Classification (NCBI taxonomy): domain Eukaryota; kingdom Metazoa; phylum Chordata; class Actinopteri; order Centrarchiformes; family Centrarchidae; genus Micropterus; species Micropterus salmoides. The sequence continues at coordinate 33,351,368 of NW_024040263.1, read as the reverse complement.
TATAAATAACTGTATTTTTGTTTTATTATTATTTTATATGTTAATATACACTAACTTATATGTTAAGTTCTGTGTGTAGTATGAAGGTACTACAAACTTTGTTTTGTTATACAACCTTGAGCTGTATAATGACAAATAAACGACTTTGTACCTTGAGTTGTATCTTTACACATATTAGTCACTCTGTAAATACACGATCTACACAGACCTTTCCAACTACATATTTACATATTCATTTTAGCCTGTGAAAAACTCTTTTTTTCCATTATAGAGGAGGAACTCTAAGACTTCTTTCTAGAGTCTCCCACTCAATCCAGTTGAAACTGTGGTGTTTTAATGTGTTCTCCTCTGAATCCTGTGCTGTTTGGTTTTAATTTGACAGAGCAACCAAATATTCTACAGTGAAAACACTAGAACATAAAAGTTCCTGACTGAAATGTTTGAGGATTCGGGACTTTTCAATAGATTTCCATCCAAATGTGGCCTCAGAACAGTATTTCACTCACCAGAAAAACGACAATATAGGTCGTTTGTGCAGCTCGTTACGACCCACATTTACTTTTATTGTAGCTGCAACCTCTAGTGGCCGTAGACATGAAGTCCACGTAAGGAGGTATGATGGGGCGGTCGGATGGGTCGGAACTTCGGGCTTTCACTCAGGAGAACCTATGTTGGTGTTTAGCTTGGAGGACTTGTTGGTATTAAATGCTGATGAGTTATAAGACGGAGCTACAATACAGCTTTGTAACTGTGATTATGTGTCTTAAACGTATCAATACACATAAATACCAGATGCTATGGAAAACCTAGAGAGATATGTTAAAATCTCCTACCAGTGCTGATTATGTCGCTTTTATTTTAGATTGTCAGCCACCAAAACTGATACTGTTCTGAGCTTTAACATTGTGGTAGACATCTTAAAAAAAATTGTCTCTTCCAAGACTTACATTTTTACCAGGGCACTTTGATAGCACATAACCAAGCGAGAAGCTTCTGGTCAGCGATCTGAAGTCCCTGAAACTTGAATACTATTAAACGGCCAGCAGGGGGGCGACTCTTAACCTAACCACGGCAGTGTGTAAATTTAACCAGCGCCGTTGAAAAAGCTTATTAGGAGTTGGCTGTTCATTTTCTCTGGTGAGTACATTTAGTTTTAAGCCTTCTGTTCGCTACACAAACTTATCAGCCCTGTTAAAATGACAGTTAAGGTGAATCACAGCACCTAGCTAAGCAAGCTAGCTATCGACCAAACTCGAGGCTTCACAACTGTAGTCCACAAACCAACAGGTGATGTCACCTTCTTATATACAGTATATGCAATTAACCAATAGCATTAACCAACAAATACAATTCTGTACATTTTATTTATATATGCAAGCAAGTTTATGTCTTTACAAATAAAAAAGCCACCGTCTGCCAGGCTGTTGGAAAAACACATGATGATCAGTTTAAGGTCACAGACTGTAATCAGCTTTTAGACCTGTGGTTCAGTTTGGATGGACAAGAGCTGAATTTATTCAGGCACAGAGGATCAAATTTTTTTATCCATACTGAGCTGAGAATTTATAGTTATATATAATTAGATCAAAACTTTCTCACAGGGGATTGAAAATCAGATATAATGTTAGCTATCATAGAATTACTATAATTTTGGCCAAATTCATGGTTTATTATACTGACATGGTCACTTTTCTTAATACAGTCACAAATGTGTGTGGTCGGGGTTATGGAATGGTGTGTTCATGTTCCGCCATGGTCAGTGAACGGAAGACAAGAAGGACACGGGATTAGTACGCGTCAATACACATGTTTACAAGGAGACTTGGGTTAGAAAGTAAATGAGGAGACTTAAACGAACGAAGAGCAGACAGATCACATCCTCTTCCTGTTGTCAGCAGCAGCTGGATCTTCCCACGGCTGTTGAAACCATATAGATCAGATTGTAGGTGCTTTGGCTTAATTTAGGCTATATTTACACCGTCTGGTAAAGATTGTATTGTAAAGAAATGTAGCCTAAATTTATTTATTTTTTGTTCAAATGAAAAACTAATCTAGTAGATGTCTATGAAGATTCTCAGTCATCCAGGTCATAGTTATCCAACGAAGGTTAAAATTCAGTTCTGAAGAAGTCCTTTGGATGAGGGACGAAACGTCTTCCAGTATCTTCAACCAAGTCCAGTTGCCCTTGATTTTAACCTTCGTTGGATAATCTAGTAGAATTTGTCTGTTTGGAGCCATATCCATATTTAGAGATCACATCATCTGCCAGTGTTCAGTCACTGCGGCCCGCAATCATTCTTCTTCACCTTCAAGTGTGATTGTGCAGCTCTAAATTATGATTTTGCTTTGTTAGTGTCCACTGAAGATGGTGATTTGTCTATGTGAGCTGGGCAGATTGTTTTTGTTGCTAGGCTACATGGAGCTTTATTTATACAGTATTATGCAGTATGCAATATCAGTGACTGTTGTGAACACATGCCAGTTTTTTCAAGCATACATCAGAAATCAGAAATAAATCACTTCTAAATAAGGTTAAAAAAAATGATTTGGACATCCAGAGCTGTGGTGCATAAATGGCCAGCATGAGTGGGTGCAGGAAAATGGGTGGCCAGAGCAATACATTACACCACATCTGCAAATCTGCTTTATTAGGATCAACAATAGAGAACACCATGATCATATCACTTAAGACTTGCAATCATAGATTCATGCACTTGTATGCCAGAAATGTACAGGTATGGACTTCTCGTTTACGTCTTGATTTCGTCAAACGGCTACAATATATTGCTCTGGTGGTAAACAACTGAGCAAGCAAGCTAGCTTAGCAACATCTTTAGCAACAGGAATCCCAATACAGCATGCTGAAAAGTGGAGGAAAAACAGCGCCAGTGGAAAGAAATGATTTTTTTGTATTGTTTTAATCATTAAAATTATGACCATTGAATGCATTACCATGCCACAAACAACAACTAGATTCACTGTCTTTTTTTTTTTTTTTTTACCTAGAATAAGATTATCTTCATTATAATGAATTCATTTGTTTTCATCATTGTTATTTCTTCAGGATATAACCAATGCTGCAAGACTATACACAGGTCCCACAATGGGGATCTTAATGCACTTACACACCAAGAATAAGAGAGAGAGCGAGAGAGAGAGAGAGAGAGAGAGAGAGAGAGAGAGAGAGCTCACAATGGTCAATAAGTGCACAAAACTATTTTTTTTTCTTTTATCAGAGGTTAAAAACACTGACAAGACATCCATTGTCAGGCAATTAAATGATAGAATACTGTTACTGTAAAATTAGACCCTTAAAAATATTGACTGTATGCAGCCGAGACACACCTGAAAAGGACACGAGTCTGGCGGAGTCTCCCTTTATCGACACTGGTGGTACATAATCTTTGTCAAATTCAGTTGCAATTACACAACACAAAAAAAAGATTTTGAGAGATTTGGTCACATAGTATTTTTACAATTTGACACTGCTCTGATTTGCTCATGGTCTTTAATACAAAACCCCCCAACACATTCTATACTAGGCTGAGGTGCCATATCATCACCATTTCTACCTGTTAACAGACTATACAGGTGGCTTTGTATTTTTACCTGTTTTACTGCAATTAACATTTTTTGTACATTTCATGATTGCCAAACTTTTTTCTAAAATTAGTTTTAGATATTTTTAAATGTTTTTACTATCTTTAATTCAGCCAATATATCCATTATCATGTGAAAATCATCTCAAGCACGATCACAAGGATTGTGTTTGTGAAATCACTTGTGGAAGTGATTCGTGGTGTTTTGCAAAAACCCATCTTTTGTGTATGTAAATGCAGCTCTCTTAGGGAGTAAAAACTCAGGACATTGGGACTGAACCACCTCCTCCAGACTCTGTAACCAATAGGAAATCATTCTCCCTGCTGCTCACCTCAACTGTTTCACATATATGTATATCTTTATACAGAGCTATGTACTGTAGGTACAGTGCTTAATATTGCCCACAAAAAAAGGGAACAAAACATGTTTCTTTTTTTCTAATTAAATGATTTCACATTCAAAAAGTTTCAAAGATTAAAAGTTGATAATGAAATGTTATCGGTGAAAGGTAAAAGAGCAAAGAACTAAGACTCAGAGTGATGGTGGTGGTGGAGTGTGTGTCTGTATTTGTGTATGTGTGTTTGTGTGCTGGTAATCTCATCAAATCAAATCCTGCAATGACCAATGTCATCATCATCATCATCATCATCATCACCTTCATCTTCATCATCAGTACCATAAAAATTCTGAAGACAAACTGAATTCCCTCTCCGTCATCTCTACTGGCAGATAGAGAATTATCACTTTCCTTCACAGCTTATTTCAATGGTTGGCTACAGCCCTGCACATCAGTGACAGACAATTAGAATCTTTTCATTTTCAAAACTCCCTCTTTTAAATCTGCTGTATACATTTCATAAGAACAAAATAAGTTAAAGTTTAAAGTTATTCCCATTCATAGGTCTGATTTTTGGCATTTTAATGAAAATAAGTTTAATCGGCGTCTTAAAAAAGTAGCAGCAAGGGTTCAAATCAAAATCTCAATAAGAATGATTTTAGTTTGTCTTTTATGAAACCCCTAATTTTAAAATCCAATCCTAGCAGCTTATTTAAAGTTGCATCCCAGCAAGTGTAGTTCAGCTGATCCAAAATACGGTAAACAGCTTCCCATATAGAAGCACCTGAGGAGATTATTAGGACTCCAGATATAAACTGGGAACAGCCTTTAAAACCACCAGTAAAGCAAAGCATTACTAAACAATGAGCCCATTAGCTAGGACACCATTCATCTGGGTCTTCATTCCCACTAACAATACTTCAGTTGAATCAAATCCATGCAGCTACTAATGGGGAGTTTTATCTCCTTTTTCCTTGTTCACTTTCCTGTAACACTTCCAGTACTTTTTAAAATTTTATAATTCAGTGTTGCCATCTCAAGTTACACCACTCCATCCCACCGCGCCCATCTATTTCAAACACCTCGCAAACTTAACCAAACTCTCCGTCAGAGGTACAAATTTCTAAACCTTAAAATGCTTTTGGGAAATGCATCCTCCGTCTAGAAATACACCCTGCTGGGACCAAAAGTAAATAGCTCTGTCTTTACAACCTTCAATGTAGCTACTCCTGCACAACCAAGACACCACCCAGAATTCACAGTAAGTATCTGTTTATGTCACCGGTGACAAGTTGACTATTAGTATTGGTGATTTTTTTAAAAACTCAACTTACAAATAAACAGTAATTTTGGTCACATTAGGATATAAAAATGAAAATATGGCAATGAGAGAATTAAAACTCTCAAGATGATCGGTGTATACATGTTTATGTGTGTCTGTTTGTGTTTGTGTGTGTGCAGAACCACTGAAGTACAGAATCATTACATGAAAATGTGATATAACGCCCCTCACACACACACACACATGCACACACCTGCCCCATTAAAATACCCTCAATGCTAAAATTACACATAAATAATACTGATAAAATGTGGCAAAATTGAGATGTGTGAAAAAACACTAGTTTTCAGACTGATGAGAACATGACACACGTTAAAAAGACATTGTGCTGCTAAGATGTGCTATTTCTGAGGACAAATCACAAGTTTATACAAACAGGGGATGGAGGGGTTAGGACACAAAGCCCGTTTCACTAGTTGCTTTAAATGGCCTCTTTAAAATCCCCAACGCCATCTTAAGTGCTTTTACTTTGAAGTTCAAGTGAGCCTGACATGTGATATACAGTACAAATAAAGCAACATTAGGGGAATTTCGAAAATAAGATAATTTGTGACATCAATTCATCTTGATATTTTGCCAATCAATATGTGGTTTTCATTATTATTATGGGCTATTAAGCCTGCATTTTATTTCAAAAAACCCAATCCCCTGCCCTGCAAATGGCCACATACCGTATGTCTAACAAGAATACTGTATCTGGAACAACTAATGAAACTGGGCTCAAGATGAAGAAGTCACAGAGTAGAGAGAGAGGAGGTGTTTTAGGAAAAAGGAGGGGAAAGTTAGCAAAGCTACTTATTTGTACCCAGGAGGTACGAATTTCCTTAGGGACCATATTTCTCTGCAATACCAGTCATCATAATGTGGCGAAACGACACAACACAGCATGACACCACCAAACAACACTGCCTGCACAACACCAACCATTCAGCCACATCTATGTTTGTGTGTGTGTGTGAGAGTTTTCTGTGTGGATCAATCATGTGTGATGTGTGTCCTGCAGGTATCGAGGCTGTTGGGGGGGGGGGGATACAGTGACACTGTCCTGTTGGACGGCTCCCACATTCAATGATGAGCTCATAGACACCAAAGTCAGTCATGTGTCTGCTGTAGATGTTGGCTTTAGTGAGCTGTCCGAACACAGCTCATAGCCGGGAGACTCGCGTTTTCGTTCCACAGGGAGTTACAATTCTATTTCTCCCAGTTTATGACAAATGTTTACAACTTTTTCTCCTTTTCATTTCCACAACCTGTTTCTGTCACTGTGCAGAGAGAAGAAACCCTCCAACACTCTCGCTATATAATACAGCTATTCCAAATGTTATTTCCTAGTATTAAAGTGTTTGTCCATTGTTACTTTCTTAGGCCAAATGAAGTTGATTGTTCTGCATATGCTCACACTGCAAAGCTACTTTGGGGCATTGGGTTTGAAAGGGATACTGTGCTTAGGGCTCCAATAAGGCTGAGGCCAGCCCTGCTAAATGTATTAATTAATCTACAGAGTAAAATATCACAAACGCATTAAAGTTGATGTAGCCAGACTTTTAAAAAGAGCAGCATGTATTTAGCTTATTTTGTATTTGGCAGTAGTCTCTGCTTTCACTTTTAGGGTAAAGCTTAAGGCTTCCTTACACTCAAAAGTCAAAGTCATGGTTAATAAAAGTATGCATGGAGCAAACTCACATGTCAGCATAGGCCTCCTGAGCCAGTGATCTACTGTGGACACGAGGATTAATATGGTGTCTGTGTTTTCATCATTCATTTTAACTCATTTCTGCAGTGTAATTGACCCTTCGTTAAGCCACCCCCTGAATACGCAGCTGGCCAATCACAGCGCAGTATAAGTCTCTCTCTAACTGAGGTCCGACACCTTCATGGCTGCTCTCCACTGACTCGTATGCAAAAGAAGTCATTTTCTCGCTTTTTTTGCTGTATTTTTCCAAGATATGGTCAAACGCTTTTCCTGGGGCATCTTGTAATAGTTCCCTTTCCAAAACCTGAAACAAATCCAGAAAAACGTTGGCTGTAGATTGTTCCTAATGTGATGTAGCTAACTAACTTACTACTGAATGTAACTTTATATAGCCCTACTAGATGCAGTGCTTCACTTTTACTTTTAGCCTCTGTCATTATTTTTTTCACGTCAGTTTGACAGCCTGAACACAAACCTCAAATGGACAATGCAAACCTTTCTGTCAATATTTCTCCAGGGAGTGCAGTAATAGACAGTGGTGGCGCTTTAACAAAAGTCTGTCAGTTTGTCGGACTTAGCAACAGTAACTAAGGGGGGCGTGGCTTAGCGAAGGGTTAACTGTGTCTTTGAATGTATGTTTGTGTTGTATGTTTTTTCACTCATTTAGTTACTCGTGTTTCTGCTATCTTTAGGCTTGTGTGAGACCCTGCGGGTGTGTGTGTGTGTGTGTGTGCATGTATCATCTTGTGTGTGTCTGACAGGTAAATGTGTGTGTGTGTCGTTTCTAGTAGGTATGTGTTTATGTGTAGGCATTGAGGCGTTCTTTGGAGCGTGTTGAATGGATGTCATGCAGCTCCTGCTCCTCCTTCGACTTGATGTCCTCATACTTCTGCATCCGGCTGGCGTCCTTCAGATAGCCCCAGTTAGCAGCTAGAGCCATCAGAAAATGGACCTGAAGGAGAGGAAAAGTCAGGGTTAAAGATAAACATATGTACCGTGCTAAGTACTGTAAAATACAATGTAGCAGACACAGCTGACTCCCAAATAAGACTTTCATACTACATACTAATTCTATACATTGAAATCTCAACGTCCCTTGGTTGGTTCCAGCTTGTGGCATGTCAGGCAACTGTTGTCGGTTACAAAGCTTGAAAAACCTATATGCTAACTGGTTAGCACCAAAGAGCAAACGGACGCAGCAAGGTGAAGCATTTAGCAGCTAAAAAGCCAGGTATTTTCTTCAGGGGTTGGTGGAGACCAAAAGAGAGCTAAAAGGAGAGTGATTATTGGACTTACATTCATCAGGTGAACAAAAACATGACTCCAAATAAATGTTACTACTATCTGCCAGACGTGTAAATAGGCAGTTGTTTGCTCACAGGTTTGCCATTAAAAGGTAATATGTCAGATGTTTACGGCTTGCTTCTGCTACCCCAAACTTGAATTAATAAAAGGTATTTTTGAATTGAATTACCTCAACAGTTTATGTAATTAGACCATGCTTCATCAAAACTTTGTTACTTTTAGTTTGCTTTTTCTTGCCAGGTACATTTTTAGTATTGTAGTACATTAGTAATTGAAGCAACCTGTAGTATTCTGACTACTTTCCCTTTCACAAATCCATCATGAAGACCCTTTTGCACGCTCAAAACTACCCAAATAAGAGTATAAGTATGATTACAATACAATTTATAATATTACAATTTACTCAAAAAAGTTCCTTGAATACATGTAACGGAGTAAATGTAACTTGTTACCATCCACCTTTTGGAAAACAGCCACCATCATCCCTGTCTCCAAGAAACCCCGCCCCTCTGAACTGAATCATTACAGATCAGCAGCACTCACCTCCATAATCGCTAAATGTCTTGAGAAACTGGTACTGAACACCATCCTCCCGGCTGTCTGCCCACAGCTGGACCCCTACCAGTTTGCCTACAAGGCCAAAAGAGGAACAGAGGACGCTCTAGCATGCCTCCTTCACACTCTACTTCAACATCTGGACTCCCCCGGCCATTATGCCAGGATTCTCTTTGTAGACTTTAGCTCTGCCACCTCTCCTCATTCACTGAATCCATAATTTCCTCAGTGACAGACCACAGGCAGCGAGGGTGGGAAGCACCACATCCACCACCATTACTGTCAACACCGGAGCCCCCCAAGGCTGCGTCTTCAGCCTCCTTTTCTACACTCTATACACCAAGGACTGCCTTAGCCCTTCTCCCATTACAAAATACTTCAAACACTCTGGTGACACAGCCGTACTCACCTTCCTCACTAACACAGATAAATATAGCATGCTGTCAATATTTTAGAGAACCCCCAAAATATCAAAAATCATGGGGAGCTGATGTCTTATTAAGGGGAGCTAAGCCCCCCCCCTGGGTCCCACATAGTTCACACCCTGACTGAACCCATCCTCTTGTACTGTGCTACCTGCTACTTCACCATGCTCACTCTCACCAATAAGAATAAGCTTCTTAAAATCACCAACACTTCCTCCAAAATAATAGGTCTTCCCACTCCCAACCTGCCAGCCCTTTTAATACTGCCACTCCTCGTAGAGCAACTACCATAGTACAAAATCCCAGCCACCCTCTCAGCTCATGCTTCACCCTGATGGTGCTCTTTGTACAGACTGTGAAAACAAATTTCCTCCACTGAGGACAATAAAGAATGAATCTGAATCTGAATCTGTCGTGCTGGGATGAGACGGTTTTGGTGCAGCGGGATCCGGTTGTGAAGTCAGTAGGCTACACCGTGCTGACTTCTTTTGTAATCGCACTTGATGGATACACACAGGGAATATTCTCCTGTTGAAAATATGGTTGGTTATCTAAGCAGGAGATGATGCAAGTGTATGTTCACTTCTTTAACTTTACCTGAGGAAGAACGTCTGGAATAATTCTAGTCAAATCCACATCAAAGAAAAGACCCATTGTTTTTTTTCATAAGTCACTAGTTACTCACTACTCAAGTAATCTTTATAGTAAACACTTGTACTCTTACTCAAGTAGTTATTTGATGACCCCTTCTACTTTTACTTGAGTACAGAGTTATATTCATGCATAACAGCCTTATGCATGAACTTTGAACTTTGGGGTTCTTTAGCATATTATCATGTTTAATATAATCTATATTGCTGTAAGCTTTGACATATCATTAGCAGAACCAGCTGTCACAAAGCGGAAATACATCTGATCACTTTCAACAGACAGTATGTTAAAAGGCTTCACAGCTTGTTTCTCTGAAAGAAGCTGTGGGGAAGGTGGAGAATATTTTTTGGGTAGACTCCAAAGATGGGTTGGAGGTCATACCAATCTGTACCAATAAGTACATCAGGCCCATAGTCAGTCAGATATGAGGATAATGATCCTCACCATAGCGATTACAGCAGCTCCTGCTCCTGCCAGTGCGCACACAAACAGATGGAAGGTCAAGTCCAGCTGTAACACACAACACAAGTGTTATCTTATTTTTCTTTTTCTTCTTTGTCTTGAAAGGGGTCACATATCTCTCCTCTGTCACATTTCTTCAGACTCCTCCCCAGGTTGCTTCTTACCTCATTGGATTCACACATCTTGAAGAACTTCTCAGATCCTGTGCACACCCTCCTCTCCTCAGAGATGGTCACAGCTCCTGATAAAAAGAAATATTAAAAACATAAACTTCATTATTTTACTACTTCTTTAAGCTTATACAACAGTGTGTAACTAGAATGAATCAGCCATTTAATTGGATGATCTAACGTGGTGCCAGAAGTCACAGATACTAAATTAAACCATAAACCATTCTGTTCTGAAATGCAGAGGTGTGTAAATGTAATGTTGTTGTCCTAGAAGTCTTAACTGGACAATTGATGGTTATTATTTCTTCAGTGACACAAATTTCTAGAATTCAAGGAGCAGGCTGCATTCAGAGGCTGATCAACAGTTTATGTGGATTCCACTTAAAAAATAATAAAGGGAGAAAAAATAGATTTTTCATTCAAAATGTATAACTTAAAGTTGTAGTCTGAATAATGTCGTCCAACACATATCACTATGGACCACAGTTCCTCTCAGGCCACAGCAGCAGTGGATAGGCTCAAAAGCAGGTCAGAGTTAACCAAGCTTGAACTCAGAAAGCTGAGGGAGATAGCTGCTTTTCTCTGTCCTCTCTATGCATTTGAAGTGAAGTGAGTGAAATACAAAAGTGTAACCTGGCTGCACTATAAAAGTAAGTCTTTATGTCTTGTGGCATGTAAGCATTTCCAATTCTATGTTTCTCTTTTCAGAGAAATTCTTTCTGTCTTTCTTAGAACTGGATTTGGGGATTCACCCAATGTACTGTAGGTATATTGGGTGAATCCAATATAATTTAAGGACATTGCAGAAGAGAATGCAGAAACGTTAAGCTCACTATTTCAGTATTAAAAATAGATATGACCATTCTGTGTTTTTATGTTGCATGGTGCATACCAAACTGACGCAGGTCCAGGCAGAGGTTTGTTCCCTCCACCAAGCTGGTGTTCTGACACATGGACCAAACGTTGAAGTACATGAAGACCGGAAGGCTGGTAAATGCTGTCACTCCGAGCCAAACCAAGAAGAACAGGTAGGCCAGGAACATCAGCTGCAAACACAGAGACAAGACATGATGAGTGACAGAGACAGAGATGAGTTATTTAACCACCTTAAAGATATTAACTAGAGTTTTAAAAATTACAATTAGTAGGGCAACAGGGTTGCTTAATGACAGGTACTCAGAACTGATTTCAAACAGGTGTGACCAAATGACATTTACTTTATATACTAGATGCTGTATGCACAACAAGTACACTATTTCTTTGCGAACTGTGTTTCATATTATGCCATTAACACTCAATCATAATTTCACACAGAGGCAAAAACACCTTTTATAGAACTGACTATTTTCTCTCTACTCATCCCTTTTTCCTTTTAGCTTTCTCTAAGTGTGTGTTTGTGTGTGTGTTCTCTGCTGCACAGAGAACTACAGATGTAAGGGAAAAATTTCCTGAGCAGATGTGAACAATTGCTCCCTCTGTCTCCCTCCTCCACATGAATACATGAATCAGACGTGACCAACAGAGAGATGCCAGAAGGAGACTAGGTTTTGCAGTGAAAAACACAAACCAAAAAATAATTCAGGGAATAGATACACAAAGATCTGTCAGGCTGACACATTGAGTTAAATCAGCCTTGTTTTGTTCCAAACCAGTATTTACTTCTCAAAAGAATCGCTCAGTTCATGCTTGCAGTGCTTAATTTTACAGTACCAATGCTGGCTAACATCACTACTACACAATATGCATATCTAAATATTATTATCAGATGTTAATTGAATGTGCAAAGTTCTGTTTTAGATAAGATGAGTAGTATACTGTATGTTGCATTTTAACTTGTGATAGTCACGTATTAATTGAGAACTCAGTTTGATAGACAACATGATGGTGATATTAGACTGACTGAAGTGGTTATAATATCATATTAATGAAATATCATAATTCTTTACAGTGTGCAGAAATACACTGTATGTAGCCAGCAACATGTAGGTGTCTCAAAAGATATTGGATATATAAAAATAACCACCCTGATGAAGCAGGGTTGGTCATAATGTAATGCACACATTAAGAAGAACAACATTTATTATTTGTATTATTTTTGCTCACATTATGCATGTAAAACATTATAATTACATAAGGAATAAATGTCTCTGAAAGATTCTGCGTCGATGCAGTGACTGAACATAATCGGTACGTTGATTGTTGTTTTTCCCCCCATTGCTGGACAATAAAGTTATAAAGTTACGTTGCAATGTCTCTCGACATCTGGGCCAATTTGGATTTTATGAACTTAATGGAAAGCACAAACTAGGCAAGATGTGTAATATCTGCCTAACAAAAATTGATACAATGAAATTGAGTGACCTCCATCTCTGAGAGAGTTTTTGTGGCACACACAGATACTGGAATTTAAAAGGTGCCACTTTTATATTTGAGAATGTTGTAGTGATAGTGCTTTTTGAAAGCACTTTCTAAATAAAATGGGAGTTTAGATTTATCTGACTGCTTGTATTAATTAATGAAAAGCAGTAATACAGAAACCTGAAGGACACCACATCAGTTACTGCTAACTATACAAAACATCTTGCTACATGCACCTTTTGCATCTGAACGTGTATCACATTAGTTTTACTGGTTACAAAGATTTCTTACAAATGCAGTCAGGCAGCGTCCGCAGGCAGTGATCTTGAACTCTCCATAGAGATCCCTTATAGCTCCGGTGGTGAAAAAGCCTTCCACCAGCAGCAGCACTCCAAACACAAAGAATCCAGCTGCAAGGCCGTAGATGATGTACTGCAGGATGTCAATACTGTGGAGAGAACACAGACATACACTCTCAGTCATTAATGAGTAGGCCGATTTGATAAATATTGTCATGCTGGACTGTATTTTGAAATGTTATTTGTCCTAAGTCCCTCCCCTTCCGGTGGACCACCACTTCATAAAAAAACAAAAATGTATGGTGATCAATGGCAAGAGACAACAAATTTTTTGATTCCGTTTGAATTTTGCTCTGAATTACACATATGATGATGGTTAATTTAAAATATACATTTACAAGTCAAGAAAGTCGCAGTTTGATATAAAACTGTTGAGGTATAAAATACATAATTACAAAACCAAAAGTCGCGTATGGGATGGCGTAACTTTTTCTCACGACTGAAGCTAACATTACTGAAGCTACCGTCAAAGAACTTACATGTGTAGTTGATGTGATAAAAGGACCAGGAGTTGTTAGATTAAACAATCAGGTGAGATATTTTAAGTTAACTAGCTAGCAGCAACCAAGCAATGAACGTTCGCTAGCATTACCGCATTAACATGTTGGTGACGTATATTGTGCGAGACAAAAGATGTAGTTCAATGAACGGTTTTGACAAAAAACTAAATTTTACTTTACTGTTTTATGACAAACTGCAATTTTCTTGACGCACAAAATTATCTTTTAAATTGACAAACATCATATGTGTAATTCAGGGCACAGCTCAAACAGGATCAAAAGTTGTCTCTCGCCATTGACTAGCGTACATATTTTTTCCGAAATAAGGTCCCATGGGCCGGAAGCGGAAGCAAGTGACTTAGGCTCTCTATATATATCTTCAGCTAAATCACCACCAAACAATAAATTGTTTTCAAATCAAATTTGCGATTTGAAAGAACACGATTAGCTAATCGTGAAGACAGCGATTAAAATGCAGGTGTATTTAAACAGTAGCAGTTTAAAATTCATTCCGTTGACTTCCTAGTGTGACAGATCTGCTCGCCAATCAAAAGCGCCATGCGCCTCCTCTTACGGTCCCACTCACCAATCAGAGCGGGCACAGGGCGTGCACATTTTACACCAACAAACGACACTAGAGGAAAACGTGGGATAATTGCACCAGCTGAACTGACAGAGGCAGCGGCTGTATAGCCTACATGTTGTTGATGGGTTGTTAATTTGCAATTTTGTGTGCTTCAACTACGGATGACAGCTCTCTGTGAGCCCGTCTTCGTTCCGTTCTCTGCAGTTACAGTTTACATATTTTGCCTGATTTTGCTTATTTGTTCAGTTGTCCTTGATTTTTATTTGTTTCTACTATGGTTAAGTAGCTACGTAGTTAAATTGTTTCTCTTTTTTTTGTCTGTTTTAACTGTGTTTATTGTTGATGTACGATCAGAAGTCTGCAAAGGGTGTTTTATTTTGAAAATCGACCGGACTTCCTGCCTGGTTCATCTGCTCTGTGCTGCTTGATATGGCTTCCGTCAAAAAAAGACTGGCAGTGAAAATTTTACTTTAGCAAAACTTCAATAAAAAGAAAATCGCAAATCGAATTATAGTCGCAATATCTGGCAGAAAAATCGTTCAGTCCTTGTAATCACCATAAACAAGTCAGAGATAATAAGTTTATGAGTTTTGACAGCAGCCTCACCTTGTTAGCTGAGTTGTATTCGTCCTACAAGGCTGTTTCTGTTTCAGTTAATGATTATGTTTCAACCTGCAGTACATCTTGAATTTATGATCATTGGCACCTGTTTGGTATTTTGTGTAATCTTACACCTGATCATAGTCTAAAAACTCCCTGACTTTGTGCAAGTGTACCTAGAAGAACTGATTCTGTTTCCAAAGTAAAAGGTGGTCACACTAAATGTGATTTAGAATTTTCTTCTGTTCAGTCAATGTGCATTTTGTTAACTGATGTATTACCATGTTTATTTTTGAAAGCCTTCACCTGCCTTAAACCTGCACAGTACTATACCTCTTCTTTTTTGAACTGAAAATAAGATTTACATTTACCCGATTATATTGTTTATTTTAAAGTGCAACATCTTTTCAACAATTTTATTCAACTTCTCTGAATCTGAATATAAACAGAAATTACAAGCTGGGCAGTAGGCTACCGTACATTAGATAGGAAGTACCCAAAAAGCACAGTTAATTGATTAGCTTTTTTAAACATGCATTTTTATCTTGTGGTTAGGTTCAGGGGCTCTGTCTGTAACAGTCCTAGTATGTCTTTTTAAAGCTAAGGCTTCTGCCTTTGTTCTACTATATTTTATACACAAAATTTTCCCTGTCAGGCCATCTGTAGCTTTTAGATTACGGCTTATTGTTTGGATGAACTTGAATTATGAGTGTTGCAAGACCTGAAAGATACTGCAGTTGTGCTCAGTCGGTGAAAGTGATTTTAATGCAATACAAAACTGAACTTAAAAAGAGTCATTTTAAATTTGGCCATATTTGTGACTTGTATGAGCTGTGGCTCAGGAGGTAGAGAGCGGGCTGCCCGTTAATCGGAAGATTGGTGGGTCAATCCTCGCCTCCTCCAGGCTGCATGTCCTTGGGCAAGATACTGAACCCTGAATTGCCCCTGATGGCTGTTCCATCGGTGTGTGAATGGGTTAATCGATGTAGTGTAAAAGCGCTTTGACTGGTTGCATTTAAATCTTGTGTTGTATTTTTATCTATGTGTTTTCACTGAGATTATTTCCTAAATGATTATTGTTATTCTCAAAATGCATTAAAATGCATAGATTTATACTATAGTCTTCCAAATATTCTCAGGGTGTATGCCTCCAAACCTATCTCGCAGGGCTAACAATAAAATACCTATCCCAATCGAAAAGCTCTGCGCTTAACAGAAGAATTTGTCACTTTCGACTGGCAATATGCCCACTAGCTTTAATGCTGCTGTAGTTAAACCTCTATATAAGAAACCAGGGTCTTGAAATCCTCCTTAGTGCTTCTATTACAGGATCTCAGTGCAGCTTTTGATACCATATAAAAAAAATCTATTTGGCTCAGTCTGGCTTGGCTCTCGTGTGGTTAAAGTCCTACCTAACTGACAGAACACAGCGTGGTTCCTATAATAATACTACATCAAACTTTTCTAATGTGAAATATGGAGTACCTCAGTGCTCTGTTCTTGGCCTGCTGCTCTTCTCTCTTTATATTCACCCCCAGTCACATTTTATCCCTGCTTCTAAATTCTGATTCTGAAGAGATGCTGGTCACTGGACCAGCTTGATACAGACAGCTTGATAGGACACCAGTAACTCTTGGCAACAGTGTGATATCCCAAGAATCTTGGTGTTACCTTTTATTGTGCTCTTTCTTCTGATAAACACATTAAAGGGGCCAGACGTCAGCGAGATGGCCTTTTCCCACCTATGGAACATGGCTAAAATATTGCAGATATCCCGATTCACACCTCAAACCATCCAGACTTAAATTTCTGTGACATTTTGCTGTTAAGCTTAGTATGTACTACAGTAGTATATGTTGGTTAAACTTCCTCACTCTGAATGAAAATAAAACCGAGATCATCACGTGTGGACATTTAGACGCACCGGGTGACCCTCTTGGCACTTTGGGCCCCTGAGCCTCCCAAAATCGATCCTCTATTAAAAATCTTGGTGTTATTTTTGACACCTCGTTCACTTTGAATAAGCAAATCAGTGCAGTCGTCAAGACCGGCTTCTTCCAGTTAAGACTTCTAGCTAAAATAAAGATTTTATTACTTGTTTTTAAGGCCTTAAATGGTTTGGCGCCACCTTATCCGGCTGATCAGTCTGAACACTGGGGTCACCAAATCAGCTGCTCTTGGATGTCCCGAGATCAAAGCTAAAAAATAAGAGCGACAGAGCCTTTGCAGTGGGCGCCCCCATCCTTTGGAACAGCCTCCCCGTGCATATTAAAGCTGCACAGACCCTACAAACGTTTAAATCGCTGCTTAAGACGCACCTTTTTCGTTAAACCAGGTTTCTGATGTTTTAAAGTTTTGTTGTTTTGCTTCCCTGTGATTCACTTTGGTTGTAGTAATTTTTACACTTGTTATTTATGTATTTGGCATCAACCCTGTTCAGCACTTTCGTCAACTGTTGCTGTTTTTAAATGTGCTATAGAAATAAAATTGACATTGACATTGCTGATAAAAATATTGTAAACTTTGCGAAAACCAGTGCATCCCTCTGTCCCAGCCAATTATCCACTCCCTCGTCCTCTCCATCCTTTGTTGTGGATGTTGTGGATGTTCATCCTCCAGAGATTCAGTCTCTCCTCTTCTCCCTCTGTCTGAATCTCTCCCTTTCTCTTTGCGAATGATGAGTTTTTTGTGTGATTGTGTGTTCTGTCCTCTTCTAGATTTCATGGTGGTTGGTTGTTTTTCTCCGGTGCTGTACAGTCTTTTCTTTCATTTTAAATCCTGTGCATATACACTAACACCCTGTTTTGAGCCTGAACTGTCATAGAGCTTCTTTAAGTCAAATATTTGAAATGATACTGTACGAAGAATAAATGTTCAGCTTGCTCAGTGGTATATCAAGATGTCATCTTTGAAGTGTTCATGCATGATGTCTGGTTTGTATCACAATCTGTGGGTTACTGTTGCTGAATCAGTTTTTATTTCACTACTGAGACAATAAATGCAGTAACAAAATGCTCTCTATACATTTATGAACTCATTGTTGATTTTCTTAGCACACTGTAACACATTTCCTTGGAACATAGGAATGAGAAACTTGTGGCATGAGTGTAATGTAACGCAACATGCAATTTACAGTTATGGTGCTAAATCCTGAAAACCCACACATATGGTCTTTTTAAGCTTTCTGAGATATTAAGGTAAAATCAAGTCAAGTCTCACATGGTGAACACGTCCAGCGTTTCTCCCGGGGCTCTGATGACTTCAAAGTAGTTCTGGAGGATGGTGACCGTGCCGCTCAAAGCCTCGTGGCCACACCCACAGAACAAGGCCACACCCATGTAAAGGAGAATAGTAGCGATGAGTGAGGCCCATGGCAGACTGCCCACACATCGCTCACAGCACTCCTTACAGCCTAAACACACACAAAAAGACAGAATTTTAATGCTAATAATCGTTAACATTTAGCATGATTATAACAGCAATCAACAGAATGTTTATATGTACTATTCAAAAAGAAAGCTGATGGCGAATATCTTTAAGCAAGTACACACGATGTGTAATGATGATATAAGACACATGTATAAAAACTTCAGCCGCCAGGGGAAATTCAGGGTACAGTGTACCCAAGGACACTTCAACATGCAGCCTGGGGGAACCGGGATTGAACCACCAAGCTTCCGATTAACGGCCAACCCGCTCTACCTCCTGAGCCACAGCCGCCCCAAATCCAACAGATGACAAAAAAGTATGAGTGAAAACCAGATCTAACAGGGTATGACTACCCCAGAGGAAGTAATAAAAGAATCACAGCTCCATTGAGACTGGTAATATGAAAAGTATTATGAAACATTTCCTAACTGCTTCCCAAGGCGTATTCATTAATTAGTGTTATTAAAATAAATTATAATTTAAATTTACTATAGTAATATTAAGACACAAAGCTTGAATCATATTATACAAATACACTTAAGCACCAACTGGTTGGGAACCTACAGTAAAATAATGGTCTCATTTACATTCATTTGCTAATGAGAAGATGATAGTGTGCAGAGGAAAGAGGCTTTCTATCCACTCATTGAGGAAATAGTCCTTTTTGAAAAATATTGATACTATTTCTGGACAGTGATGTTGCTGCAGTAATTTTTCAAAGCTGTGAGCACCACAAACTTTTCAATTATACTTTACATGACAAAACCTATGAGAGAAAGACAATAATATTCTCAGTTACAGAAACATTAGCAGTTTGAATAAAGGAATATCCAAAGTTTGCAAAAGATTTACAATAATGATTATTATTATTATCCATCCATCCATCCATCATCAACCGCTTATCCTGCGTACAGAGTCGCGGGGGGGCTGGAGCCAATCCCAGCTGACATCAGGCGAAAGGCGGGGTCCACCCTGGACAGGCCGCCAGTCCCTTGCAGGGCCACACATAGACGAACAACCACTCACGCTCACACTCACACCTAAGGACAATTTAGAGCCACCAATCAACCTGGGCCGCATGTCTTTGGACGGTGGGAGGAAACCGGAGCACCCGGAGAGAACATGCAAACTCCACACAGAAAGGCCCGCGGCAACCGGGGTTTGAACCCGTGACCTATTATTATCATTATAGTTTTATAGTATTTATATATGAATATCTATAAATAAAAAAGTCTCTATATTAGCCTTAACACACAGTACATGCATGGTCTTCAAAATAAGCAGTCATCCAGCCGCGCCACCTCACTGTGTAGGCAGAGCGGCAGAAAGCGAGAGAAAGATAAAGAGAATCACACACACATCGCTTCCCTCCTTCACCTCCCTTTTGCACAGAAAGGGGTTTATGTGTGTGTGTGTGTGTGTGTGTGTGTGAGTGTGAGTCATTGTGCTGCTCAGGTTTAATTGACCAGCCTTGTTGCCATGCCAACACGGGTGTGGCAGGAGCCTGCTGACCCACTTAGCCTGTTGCGTTGTCATGGCAACAGCGCAGCTCTGCGAGCATTACAGTCACACTAATGCACATTTTCACACACACACACACACAGAAACACTCACACGCAGCATCCATTTGCATAGACACAAAGTCTGTTCTCATTTTTATTATTGTCTTAGTTTGTGGAAACTATCAATGTCCAGTTTCTCAACAAAATATTAGCCACTAACAGAGGAACAAAAATGGCTGCTACGCCCATTAGAAAGGTGCTTTTTTGCACTGACTGACTCCATTTAATAAAACATTGTTGCTAGCATGCTACATGCTATTTTTTGTCCTTTATACACGCATCTGAGTCACATCACTCCACCTCACTAAAGAATAAGATTCAGGTCACATTAATGCGACAACTCTGAGGCAGATGGACAGGCGAAGAGACAAGTGTGATGTTGTGATATAATGTGTTATAAGCATGTGTAAAGGTGTTTTTGAGAGAAGGTTTTTCTGCAGCCTGTTTGTGTCTTTCATTTAAATATTTTCATATCTGCATGTGCATGATCGTGTGGTTGTGTGTCTGACACTCTGTGTCCTGAATGTCAGCCATGTTATAATCCTCGCCATATTTCCCTATTTGGGCTCTGAATGTAGGAAACACCCAGTGACCTGGTAAAAACTGGGGAAGGCTAAACACAAACGGAGTGACGTCTGTGCAATATATGTGTGGCTGTTTCCTTTTCTTTGTTTAGGAAGAGGTTTCCAGACATGATATGACAGTAAGCACCTATTTGCTGTCCCGTTATCCAAAATTGATAAGTTGATCATGTCCATTGTAATGCCTATAAAGTCGGGGTGTGACGAGACACTTAACCCACGAGACAACACGAGATTCGAGATAGGGTTCATGAGATTAAGACGAGAGGAGACGAGATTTTAACACTATTTTTAAGAAATCTTTAATGCTAAATTACATGAAAAATGTCATGCATTAAAGATTTCTTAAAAATAGTGTTAAAATCTCGTCTCGTCTTAATCTTAACAATATATATATATATTTCCTGCATTCTGAAGAATTTTTCTGCACCAGTTGATGGTGATTTTTTTAATGTATAGAGAAACACAATAATCAGATGGCAGGTGACAATTCAAAATCTATAGCACAACAGCATTTAATGCAGTGTAATGGACTTTAATAGCTTTAATAGTTCAAAACTTTCTGCACATTCAGAATATCTCTCACATCTGTGTCATTTGACATGCCCAGAAAAAAGTCATGAAATCACGACACTAACGTCATCATTTGTTGAGAATTCTACCTGCCCTATATAGTCTGTTGTGCATTACGTATCATTGATCTGCTGGTAGTAACGTTATTCCCTTCAGACCATTTACCGACGCAGTTTGGGACTGCATGTTGCATGTTAAACCGAAACTAAGTGACAACACTTGTGATCAGGCAGAAATCTCGCCACAAATCCACAGATGTTAACTTCAGCAACTCTGGTAAAGTTTATGTTGTAAAGCTCTACCATCTAAGTTACCACTCGTCACAGCTGTCTGGACTCACAGCGCGAGCGGGTTCAGTTGATTACTATCAGGGTGTACTCCAGTGTCGCATCAGCTGGGCAGATATGATTAGCTCCCCAAGTTTATCTTATCAGTTATACATTTGGATTTCACCGTGTGAGAAAATTAGCATGTGACTTGACAGCATGTAAAAAATGTCTATTGTGTGAGTCTTGCAAGACAGATTTTTACCTGGCGAGAAATCTTGTCACAGTTTAATCTCACGCTCCTAGTATAGAGAGATGTACACAGTAATATGTAATATGTTTGGTATTGTTTAAAAGACAGCAATTACATACACAATGGTTACTAGATAGCATCCCCCATATGGAAACTCAATATGTTTTACTAAATTGCCCAGTATAAAGTGTTTTTCCAACCCTGATAATCTGGTTTTTCACTACGATGGCCTACAAAATATTTTAAATTTTCTGGCTCCTTTAAAAACCCGCACTGTTTCCTTCACCCATTCTGCCCCATGTTTTACATCAAAACTACGCCAGCTCAAGATAAAAGGTCGTCGCCTGGAACGTCTTTACAAGAAATCTGGACTCAATGTGCACCAAGAAATGTACAAAAACCACATTCTCCACTACAAGGACACTCTTTCTACAGCCAAATCCACCTATTATGCAGGTATAATTAGTTCAGGCGAAGGAAACACCAGAGCCTTGTTCTCCATGGTCAACGACATACCACGACCACCGGACTCTCTGTACTCAGCTGCTTACTGTAACTCTTTAATGTCATTTTTTAATGCCAAAGTACACAAGATTCACAAGCAACTGACTACTAAATCTCTCACAGTCTGTCTTTTTCAGTTCTCCCAACACCTCTATCTCGTTCATTTTCAAGTTTCTCGCTTCCCTCTGTTTCTGAAATATTGGACATTATTAGAAATTCGAAACCAACTACTTGTCAGCTTGACCCTCTTCCTACCGTCTTAATAAAAGACTGCTCACCCTCTCTCTCTTCCCAAATAACTACCATTATACATTCCTCTCTCACCTCTGGTATTGTTCCCTCATCTCTAAAATCAGCTGCAATAACTCCTACACTTAAGAAACCTGGTGCAGACCCCAACAATTTCAACAACTTCTGTCCTATTTCTAACCTACCTTTTCTTTCTAAAATCCTTGAAAAAACAGTTGCATATCAGGTCCATGCACACGTCTGACAATAACCTCTATGAACAATTCCAATCTGGTTTCTGTCCCACAGAAACAGTGCTGGTAAAAATCACCAATGATCTTCTCATGGAAGCTGATTCTGGACTGCTAACTATCTTCATCCTCCTTGATCTGAGTGCAGCCTTTGACAGCATCTCTCATAACCTCCTCCTTGACAGATTAGTCTCTATTGGTTTCACTGACACACCCTTGGACTGGTTTAAATCATATCTCTCTGGCCGCACTCAGTTCATCCAACTCAAACTTTTCAAATCAGAGCTATCCCCTGTCACTACCGGTGTTCCCCAGGGCTCTGTCCTGGGGCCCCTTCTGTTCATCATCTATCTGCTTCCTCTTGGCCATATCTTTCGTAAATTTCCACAACATCCATTTCCACTGCTATGTGGATGTTGCCTGCCTAGTTTTGAGGTTTTAGATTAAAGATACTAGACTGCTGTTAGCCTAAAGGTTGTGCCTGCTTAGCTTTCGGCCTCGGCCTGTGCCACCCACCAACAAGAGCACCTTTGTACAGACCTTCATTTGTTGTGGCAATGTGCCTAACAGCTGGCCTGGTCCACCCTGCTTCGTACTTCTGATTGCTACAGGAATGCTGCCAACTGTGTTACACCCCAGTGCCTTCCTACATTCCGGGCAAGAAGTTTTGGCTTTCCATGCAGGACCTGCTCCTTTGAGTGAAGTCAAGAAAGCTGTGGGCCCATTTCCCATCTCTAAGGTCATCAAAACCGCAGCTGTGAACCTACATCTCCCCTGTGCCATGTGCATTCATTCTACTTTCTATTTTCTCACAGCTCAAGGTAGTTAAGGAAAGCAAGTTTCAACTGGTTTTCCCTGCCACTCCCTCCTATAACTTTTTCCTGCCAGTTTTACCACCTGACTTGCTCCCCCCACTTACTCACCAGCTCCCCATTCCCTCTGATTATCTCACTAGTATAAATATCGACCCACTTCCACTAACCCTCTGTCAGATTGTCTTTTCCATGATCCTGCCTGCCTGATTTCCTGGGTCTTAATTATTCATCTGCCCCATACCTGGCTAGGTTTGCCTGCCTGGTTTTGACCTCTGTCTATTTTTCAACCAAAAAAATTGGACTTTGCTCTTAAGCTAACTGTCCTGAGTTGCTCTTGTGGGTTTCTGCCTGTTCTGTGCTAACCCCAACTATTTAAGTAATATTTGCATCATGACATATGTTTCTATGTTACTAACTATCTTATATCATGGAATTTCTTTATTGGGTGTCTATGCAACGTGTTATCCTCCAATTACCAAATCACATCAACTCTAACTTGGATTGGTCACACAGTATGATTATAAGTTCATCTTTTCTTTGTTGTTAATGTCATTTAATGTCAGTCTCCATCATTTAAAAGTTGAAAATAAGTCCAGGACTTATGTCTGATGTTATATTTTATAGGTGTATTTGAATATTGTCAATAAGCAAAACAAAAATAAACCAAACTGTGTACATAACTGTAACATGATCATAAATAAACAGATTATTATAAAATGAACAGGAAGCTTTAAGTTTAAATGTTTTTTCATTTGTGGCAAATTTTAATTGTAATTAAATGTCTTTCTAATTTCTAAATAAAACCTTTATCGGAAAAATTATTCAGTAAAATGGGAGTTAATGATGAATGACAAGATATTGGCTTAATTTAGTTTTTAGCAGCACCCCCCCCCCAAAATGTCCAAACCATATATTTATACCAAGAACATATTATACATTTATTTCATTTGTTCATTTATTTCAGGCTCATAACTTTTAGATAAATGTCCCTCTTACACCATGAGAAATCGTTGTAGCTGAACAAATGTCATCCATAAATTGACAGAAATTTGACTTGATGACATGTGAGAGTGTCTGTTTTTCTAGCGTTTCAAACTCAAACACACATTCATGCTTTCACAATGGGACTTGCTGCTCATTAGGCAGCAATTTGGGCAGCACTGTCTAGCCTGATTGTCTAACAGTCAACAACATAACTGTTGTCTGTCTGTGGGACTAGATAACTGTCTAAGAGAGAGTTATTGAGGCCTCTGGCATCAAAAACATGACCTTTTGGTGGAGGTAATGGCAAGTTCAGGCACAGTTCAGCAAAGTTAAGAATAACCCAGACAAATATCAATTTATGTGTATTTCATGGTCTTCACCATAAAATGATTTACATTTTTGTCCCCAATAGGAATGTGAGTCCCCACAATACGAAATTTATGTCATCACAACATGAGGAATTCACGTCCACACACACACAGTGCGAGCTATGTGTCAGTGATAGGATGCCACAAAGACAGTGTTTGCCATTTTACCTCGAGTCAGATCAGAAAAACAACAATCTTAATCGGAAGTCCAGAAGTTTTGACACGCCAAGACTGGTGTTAAATCCACAAACATGTTGGCTTTCATTTCTTGTACTGGATGCCCTTCACCTATGTAAATGTAAATTAACTGTACTTTTATAGCACCTTTTGAGTCTTTCAACCACTCAAAGCGCTTTACAATACATGACACATTCACCTACTCACACACATTCATACACCGATTGCAGCGGTTGCTGGTGGCAGTGGCAGCTAAACAGAACGGAACTAACATTCATACGCACGGTCACATCAGTGCCACAGCCATGGCGAGCAACTTGGGGTTCAGTATCTTGCTCAAGGACACTTCGACATGCAGATTGGAGAAGCTGGCGAGCAAACCAACCATGGACGCTCTGCTATACATCCTCCACAACCACCCCTTTGTTCACCTACAGTAGATACAGATCAGGACAGAAGTGTTGACTGGATGAATAAATGAATAAATAAATCACCAAGAAATTGTTCATCTACCTGTGAAATCACTATTAGAGAAAAGTAATTCAGTAACCCAGCAATCGATACTATGTATGCAAATAATACTCATTTGGTATTGATTGGTATACTGATTGTACTGATACAAAGTACTGATTTCAAAAGGCTTTTGTTTTGTGAACTATGTACTACTGCACTTCTGCAAGACGTTTGTTCACTTTTACTATTTGTGTCAGTGAACAAACTTTGAAGTAAAAATCTTGGGAGCACCACACATCACTGGCATCCTCAGTTTTCATCAGTCTGTCAAAGAGGAGAATAGCCGGCATGTGGTCACAGCCCCCACAATAGCTGAGCAAAACTGTAAGATAATGTCGTAATATTTCTCTTTTCTGGTAGAGAAAATATCTGCAGCTGTGATATTTTCAGGAAAGCTGTCTGCACCAGTATAGATCTGTGAAAACGTACGATAATCTTGAGAAAGAGGATACAGAGCAGCAATAAAAGAGAAAGGAGGAAAGGAAATCCCCAGTGAGACCAATCACATTACAGTAATGGTACCAACTGTATCCAAGCATGGCTTTAATTATTAATGGCTCTTGATTATTAATCAGTTGATTTTGTGAAATACTGGAATGGTCAGTTACTGCTCATGTTTACCTGCCAAAACAAACTACATTTGTATGTGGGACAAAATTGTAAGGTGTTAATCTAGATATTTTTGCAGCTGGTTTACCAAGTAACAATTACAGCAGTTAACAGAAAATGTTCAACAACAAACAAAACAAAAGCCGCTGCAAATAATTTTTGGGCTCCAATCATAAAAAAGAAAATGAACATTCTGGAGTGATTTTCCTTTTCCTTAATTGTTAAAATAAAAATCTAATGCTTTCCATGGTGTACTCCAATAAGCATTTATAGAAGATTCTTGTATTATAAAGGTCGCTGTTGAGTCAGCCAAATCTCAAAACTCTGTGTGAGTGTCCACCAAGGGTCAATTTGTGTTGAAAAGTGGTGGGGACATTTAAGGGCTCAGATTAGGGGTTTGCCGAAACACTTAGGCCGTGAGACGTGATGATGCGCAATTTTGGGGTCACGAGAACCAGACAAGATAATTTAAAACTATTCAGAGGAAATATTTATTGATAAGATATATGATTGGGTGGTCTGGTGGTCCAGAAGATTTTGAGCACTAAACACATAATTTCCCGCATTCTGGAGACATTTTCTGCACCAATTGTGGAAATGTCTCTATTTATATAGAGGGAAACACAAAATTCAGGTGGCAGGTGACAATTCAAAATATAACAATATACTGGAATATAATGTAGTAATTAGTAGCTTGCTTTTTTTAAGCTTAGGTAACTTTTTTTGGACAATGCAGATCTGTTTCTTCTATAGTTACATTGCATTGCAATTCTTATTCAATTCTTTTGCACCAAGACATTTTGACTTACAGAACTCATTGTGTATTGAAATGGAAAATGGAGGAAGAAGAAAGCCTGCAAGGCGGTGAACAGAAATGTAAAGTGTACAATATTTGTCGTTATTGTAGTTAAATGTACATGATTCCACTAAAATCCCTTTGCAATGGTCAAACACCAACCTCAGTACACTGTGCACCAAAATACACAGCGTGTTATTTGCGGGGAGTCTGGAGCTGATCCCAGCTGTACTGACTTTTTTCATTCTCATTAAAGACAAATATTCAGAACAGCACTCTTGGCAAGTGAAAAGCTTTTGAAAAACCATTTTTAGACCATCACAGAAACCTTCCACTAAAATTCAGACTACAGAAATTTCTTTAGCGTGTTTTACACCCAACTAATAACTAATTTACAACTAAATATATTTAATAACTAAATATATTAAAGTAATGTTGAAGCACCATAGATGGTGAAAACTGGAAAAACTGCCAGGACTCTATAATAGCAGCATCAGTGACTTTACAGTGTTATGGAAGCATTTGTTGTCTGATTCACAGCTGGAAACCCCGTATTAAATACCTCGATGTGTGTGTGATTATGTAGTGTAGGTTCCTCTGGGCATTGATGAATAATTAAACTAGGAGTAGTGTAGTGTAGATAACATAAAAAACACACCATATCCAGCAACATGTTCTGCCACAACTCCTCACAGAGATAAACCTGAGGAAATAAATGCATCATCAATAAATGCACCCCCTCCCCTGCTGTCTCTACTCTCACCCACAGTGGGGCTGTTAAGTTGATTTGAATTGACTCACATTCTCCTCTACATTAAGTATTTTTCATTTAGTGGTCATAAAAATGAAGTGATATGGTCCACATTCAGATGGTATATTTGTGTTTGTTTTTTTTGTATTTTTTGTCATGTGGGTGATGGTCCATGCCCAGTAATCAGAATATTTATGCCCCCTTCTAATCCTGCCGGACAGTCCTAGGACAAAAAGTCTTATTAAAGATCTAAACATTCTACTGTCAATGCTAATTTCATTGATTCAGCGTCAGACCCTGATACTGATTGATCGTCATTTTGCACCCTTACTTAATATTGAAACAACATTGAAATCACAACTAAAAATCAGCAGAATTTCAATTCTATTTCAATCATTATTACTGTTGACACAACATCTAACATAAAATGCAGTCATAGATTGAACCGGGAGACTTCCTTAAAGTTGTAGATGACTGACGTGTCAAGTTAGCTGGCTTTTTTAAAGTTAGTAAAATGACAGGGGTGTTAGCAAGGATAAGTTAACTTACGAGAAAGAAAGAAAGGCAAGCATATATTTCGTAAACCACTTGAAATCTGAGCCAAGATAAAATACAGTTATCTTGATTTACAATCCTAATATCTGGAGGATAATATCTACCCGTGAAAAGGTTAGCATTTATGCTAGCGAAATATCCTTTTACGATTGGAACTTGGATATTGTGCAATTTGTCAGTTTAAAATATATTGAAAGACTTGAAATTAAAGTATTCTATAACTGCAAAATGTTAAGACAACGTCAATAAATGGTAATCATTTACAAATTTTACATTTGGTACAATTTAGCATTAGTAATAAATAAATAAATGCTTACTTGATGTGGACTCATTCAGTGTTCAGGAACGTTGATACACCAAGCGGTCAGCTATAATGCAATGACTTTTTAATCAAATTTCCCAGTCAATTATATATAGATGGTTTTTAACAATGTTGTTGTTACCCTGTCAACTACAAATCAATGCTTAATCAATTATAATCAGGACAAAAAAACAAACTGACCTTTGTCAACCCTTGATCAACTCTGGGCGTGAGGGGTTGGCGGGCTTTTGGCCAGGGAGGCCTTGCTTCCTGACATGTGGTCTCAGGTCCTTTGCGCTTTTGGGGGGTCGTGGGGTGCCCTGGCTGTTACTGGGGTTGCTGCGGCCCTGTTGTGGTGTCGCACTCTCACTAACATATGAGAGGCCATTTAGGGTGTAAACTCTCACTAACATATGAGAGGCCATTTAGGGTGGAAACAATGTAATACAGATGCACACGTACTGAAAACAGTCACACACCACCGACTATGTATTCGCAAACTCACATTGAAAACACTGAAATTGCGTGTAAAATTATTTCAGTGCGCCCGGAAGCTGTTGTAGTTTAACAGGAGGACTTATTCCTGTCCTAACTTTCAAAATAAAAGCATGGAGAACATGATAAAACATGGATTTATGTGCTGAGCGATATTCCTTGTAGTGACATATTGTGTAGGGTGACTGGGTGTCACTCTACCTCGCTACTTTGGCTACTTACCAAGATATATTGGTGCATAAATACAAAAATATATTTATAAATAAAAAAGCAAGTACTGTGACCACATGTTACGGCTGCCTAGGGCATTTGTATAGCCACCCATTTTGGAATCACGGTTGCCAAAACGTTATTGAAAAAGGATCTCCGCATCCGGATTATTGATGGCTTGATAGATCAGGGGGAGATTGTGCTACCTGAGCAGGCTCAGCAACCTGTGGGAGTGACACTTCCCGCAGCCATCCCTACAGAGGTAGAGGATGTGCCTGGCCGCCAATTTTAAGAAGTGTCTCCCTGACAGTGTGGTGATGTACCTAAATGAGCAAAAGGTGCAGACACTTGCAGCAGCTGCTACCTTAGCTGATGAGTATGTGCTTACGCATAAGACTGTTTTCTCCACGGTAGCAGGTGGTAAACCTCGCAGTATCCGCCACACTCCACCCTCACCGGCGCTTAGCCCACCCAAAGCAACACAAGCTAAGAAGGATGATCGTAAGTGTTACTACTGCCATCAGAGCGGACATGTAATCGCTAACTGCTACACATTGAAGCGTAAGGAGCAATCTCCTAGAGTTTCCCAGCCTAAGGGTGTCGGTTTGATCAAAGCAGAGTCCCACACGCTTAGTCATATAGATGAGTGTACAGACATAGATGCCTGCTTTAAGCCTTTTGTTTTCGAGGCATGTATTTCACTTACCGGGTTACCTGCTGACCAGCGCCTAGTTAAAGTGTTACGAGACACTGCTTGTTCTCAGTCAGTGATTTTAGCCTCAGCCTTGCCTGATCAGACAGCCTGTGGTTTTGGTTCCGTATTACGTGACATCGAAATGGGATATGTTCCGCTGCCGGTGCACCAGATACATGTACAGTCCGATTTAATTACTGGTTTCTTCCCAGTAGCGGTGTGTCCTGAGCTACCTGTCCAGGGTGTAGTACTACTGATGGGTAATGACATTGCTGGAGGCAAGGTTACCCCTACACTAGAGGTCCTGAACTCGCCGCCGGGTAATGTAACTCTCCCTGATAATACTGGTTTGGTTAAAGTGTTCCCCGCCTGTGTGATCACCCATGCACAAGCCCGTATGAGTGAGAATGAAAGCCTTGACATATAATTTATGTGACAGTGTCCTCATGCCAGCTTTCACAGGTGTGCCTGACCTGAAAGAGGTGGTGGAGAAGCCTGACAGGGGACCTCAGTCTGAGGAGGCTGAGGCAGAAAAGCCCCCAGGTTCTGATTGTCTGCCAGTCACCTGTGAGCGCCTTGTTGCTGAGCAGAGAGCTGACCCAACACTACAACCGTGTTTCGCAAAAGTGGTAAGTGACAACAACAGAGCAAGTAGGGAAAAAGTCATTTATTTCTTAGATATGGATGTTCTAGCACGCCGATGGTCACTGCTCTTAGGGGCTGATTCTGGAGGGGATAGTGTAGAACAAATAGTTGTGCCTTTGCCGTATCGACAGTATGTTTTGTCCATAGCGCATGAGAGCAAGTGGTCAGGTCATCTAGGCGTTACCAAGACATACCAAAACATTCTCAGGCATTTGTTTTGGCCAGGGTTGAAATCCGATGTAGCCCGATTTTGCCGCAGTTGCCATGTATGTCAAATCGCAGGTAAGCCAAACCAGGTAATTCCCCCCGCGCCTCTGTGTCCAATCCCAGTGATTGATGACCCGTTCGACCAAGTCCTAATTGACTGTGTAGGACCCTTACCTCGCACTTGTTGCAAATGATGTGCGCTGCTACACGGTTCCCTGAAGCCGTCCCCCTGCGCACTATTACCGCCCGTGTTATCGTTAAAGCGCTGACTAAGTTCTTTGCTACCTTTGGGTTGCCCCGCATTATTCAGTCCGACAGAGGGACCAATTTCCAAGCTAACCTTTTCAAACAGGTGCTTAAAACACTGAATGTGCGCCATGTGGTCTCATCAGCGTATCACCCTGAGTCACAAGGAGCTTTGGAACGGTGGCATCAGACGTTAAAGTCGATGCTCCGTAAATATTGAGGAGAATGGGACTGATTGGGATGAGGGAGTCCCCTTTATGCTGTTTGCTGCCTGTGATGCGGTGCAAGAATCATTAGGGTTTAGTCCAGCACAGCTCGTGTTCGCACACACACCCCGCGGGCCACTAAAAGTACTGCATGATCAGTTCCTGTCTCGTGAGTGTGTGTGCCCCCGCGACGTATTAGACTACGTTAGTCAGTTCAGAGAATGCTTGCAACCAGCTAATGCCACCGCCAAGCAGTTTCTCTCTGCGTCATAGGCAGTGATGAAAGCCCGCTACGATCGTTCTACGGTGTCCCGACGTTTTCATTAGGCGATAAGGTATTAACACTACTACCCGTTACAGATTCGTCCCTTTCCGCTAGGTTTTCTGGACCTTATGAAGTCCATGAGTGTCTAAGTGACACGGATTATGTGATTAGTACTCCCGAGAGGAGGAAGGAAACCCGGGTCTGTCATATAAATATGATGAAGCTATACCACGCTAGAGACAGAGATACAGTTCCGGTTAAGGGAAATAAGTCCACCTCGTCAACCGCTACGCCCGGCCCGCTGTTGCTGCAGAAATTGTTACAGAGCCTGCATCCGCGCCCGATCCTGATGACCTGCGGCCACGTCATCCGGAGCATCCGAGCGCCCGGCTCCTCAACACCGAAGCCTTGCAAACTCTGCCGGTTACAGCACTTGCCTGCTGCAGCCCAACAGGACGTAATACAGCTAGTTGACCAGTTCTTGTGTCTATTTAGTGACATCCCGACCAGGACTCATATTATTGAGCATGATGTTGAGCTGACAGACCCCCGGCCCATAAAAGTTCACCCGTACCGTGCTAATCAAAACAAGCGTGAGTTAATGAAGGGAGAAGTCCAGTACCTCCTCCAACACGGTTTAGCTGTACCCAGCTCAAGCCCATGGAGCTCCCCTTGTTTAGTTGAAGCGAAGTCTGATGGTTCACCACGTTTTATCACAGATTTCAGGAAGGTTAACTCTGTCACAGTGCGCGACTCATACCCGTTGCCCCGCATGGAGGACTGTGTCGACAATTTGGGAAATGCCTGTGTTGTCAGTAAATTGGACCTGTTAAAAGGCTACTGGCAAGTCCCGTTGACCGAGCGTGCCTTCAATGTTTCTGCGTTTGTTACTCCCGATCACTTCCTGCAGTATACCGTCATGCCCTTTGGTATGTGCAATGCGCCCGCCACGTTCCAACGTTTGGTAAACACTGTGTTAGCTGGTGTCAGTAACTGTAGCGCGTACTTGGACGACCTAGTACTCTACACCGACACTTGGGAGGAGCACCTGCTTCTCCTTACACAGGTTTTTGACCGTCTTGTCCAGGCCAATCTCACCCTGAATCTAGCCAAATGTGAGTTTGGTAAAGCCACCGTCACATACTTAGGAAAACAGGTTGGACAGGGACAGGTTCGCCCTGTCGAGGCTAAGGTTGCTGCGGTGAGTGCCTGTCCTGTCCCGGCTATGCGTAAGGCACTTTGCTCTTTTCTAGGCATGGCCGGTTATTACAGGGGTTTCTGTAGGAAACTGTAGCGTTCCTTTCCCGCATGTACAATCAGAACCAACGGCTTATGCGCTGGGCTCTGATTGTTCAGGATTACAACCTTGAGATACGCCACAAGAAAGGGACTGAAAATGTGACCGCTGACGCATTATCTAGGCTGTGAGAATGACGTATAGAGATGTACGTTATGTAGGGATCTGTCTTTATTTCAAACCTTATAGTCTGTATTTTATGGGGGGGGAGTGTTACGGCTGCCTAGGGCAGCCGTCTGTGAGTCACTGCTGCTGTGCTTCTCCCTACATGTGTTACACTGTGAGGTGGGGGATTGGCTGGTCTGCGGCAAGTCTGGCTGATCCCGCCTCCCACCTCAGACGATCCTGATTGGAGCGGCGCACCAGCCCTTCTCCAATCGCTGAGCTGCCTGCAGGACCGCCTTCGTGCCTTCCCCCTCAAATAGGCTGGTCTGCTGCTGGTTTGAGGCAGCTACCTTTTGCCATGTAGTTTTCCCCGACGCTGGTCCTAACTTTGAACTCTGTGTGCGCGTATCCTCAGTGGAAACAACCATGTCTGTGTTTGTAAGATCTGTGTGTTACTGAGAGTTGGTAACTCACCTGGGCTGATCCCAGTAGTTGGTCTACAGACTTGGGCTAGGGGAAGCTCGTTTACTGATCACTCACACCTGCTAGAGAGGTTTTTGTTCATCCTTTTTTTCAAGTAGTTTAGTAATCCCTCACGTAGGAGGGATCTCTTTTTGTTATATTTGGTTTTTTGTTTTACGCAGCACCCACTTGCCCATTTTCTGTTTGACCATTTTGTGTGTATCAGACTGTTTAATAAATAATCTTTCCACCCATACCAAATCCATCTGGTTTATGTTTACGTCTCTCCTACCCCTAGAGAGCGGTGACGTAACACCACAACTTTACTGTACACTAACAATGTAAAGTCTAATAATAATGATAATAATAAAGCAATGACCTGAACTGGACTGGTTGGAAAGACTGGATCTTTCCAGCCAGTGATGGGCAAGGTATTTCATGTCCACAAGTCAAGGGTGTTGTGTGGAGAAGTTCCTATCAGAACAACAAGATGAGACACATGTGCACACACCCAAAAGTGTGCGAGGTGATTATCATAAATTATAATTCATTAAATGTAACTGATAATAATCTATAGTACCATGAAACCCCCTCCCTCGCTCTGTCTCCCCGCACAACCGGAGAACTACAACTTCAGTTTATGTAAGACACAGGCAATTATCAAGCGGGTCAACGGGCAGTGGAAATGCCACTTTCGCTGCCTGCATGCTGAGCTTCCTGTGTATCCGGGCAGAGCGTGCAATATCATTCTTTTATTTCTGTTCAACTTATTGAAAGAATTTGCAGTAAATGAGGAGGACGGGCAGCATGCGACCACAGAAGAGGCCGAGGAGGATGGAGAGGAAGGAACTAAAACCAATGACTACACTGTGCGAGTGACCATAGTGAACAATTTCTTTAGCTTGAAGAAATAATAATAGACTATGGAATGATTCCAAAAAATTATTTAATTAAATAACTGTATGTGTTACTGAAATCTAGACTGGAATGATTATGAATATTTAATAATTAATGTTTAATTCATTGTTAAGTTAAGTTGTTTGTTATAAAGTAAAATATAAATCAGGCAAAGTACAATACCTTGGGTAACTCCTGACATTATGCAGCTTTTAAAAAAGAAGGCCACCTATTTGAAAGCATACAGATCATTAAAAACACCTGAGGCTAAGCTTATTTTCACATAGTTCAGAAATAAGTGCAATTTTGAATTATTCAAAGAAAAACAGCTATATTTTGAAAATCAAATAAACCGAACGGTTTCCAACCCAAGAACATTATGGAAAACAATTAAATCTATAACTGGTGAAAATAAATTAAAAAATAATAACAGTTTACTAACTATCCATAAATGGTACTCTTCTCACCGATCATGATAAAATTGCTAATTCTTTCAACGAGTATTTTGTTGCATCTGTTCAGGAGTTATCTTCTGGATTTATTGTTCCTCAGTTTCTCCCATCAGTACCAGCGGCATCTCAGCAATTCTCCTTTTCTGAAATTGCACAAAGCGATATAACTAACATTTTGGGTTCTTTGAATGCTTCTCATGCTTGTGATACAAATAATTTAAATATGATTTTTCTTAAAACTCACGCTAGTACACTTATTCTGCTTTTCCATCATTTAGTTAATCTGTGTATTAGGCAATCAGTATTTCCTGCCATGTGGAAAACAGCCCAGATCACCCCGATTCTTAAGTCTGATGATCCAACTAATATCTCCAATTACCGCCCAATTGCAATTCTCCCAACTGTTTCTAAGTTACTTGAAAAAACATTATATAATCAATTAATTAATCACCTTGAATACAATAACCTGCTCAGTGATTGTCAGCATGGCTTTCGACCATTGCGGTCAACTATGTCGGCTTTGCTGCTTTTTACTGAGCAGATACGGGCGTCTTTAAATAAAGGTCAGGTTACTGGAGTCATATACATAGACTTTCGATACAGTTAACCATCAAATTTTGTTAAATAAACTTCTTTCTTTTCATTTGTCCTCCTCTGCAATAGATATGTTTAAATCATATTTAAGTGACAGATCTCAGACTGTAAGAATCGGCTCAGTAACATCACAGTCACGAGTGTGTTCTATGGGAGTTCCACAGGGCAGCATCTTAGGTCCTTTTACTTTTCCTTATGTACATTAATGATCTTCCTAATGTGTTTGATGTTTCTAGTACTTTGTTATATGCTGATGACACTGTCATTTTTTTGTCTGGCTCAGATATTGATACAATTAATTACAAACTTAACTCAGACCTACAGCATTTACATGATTGGCTCCAGGATAACCATTTAACACTTAATACTAAGAAAACAGAATGTATGTATTTTTATTCATCTAGGAAACAACTGTCTATATCAAATTTCATCACCTTTTCTAATCAAAAACTTTCAATTGTATCCACGTATAAGTATCTGGGAGTCTCTCTTGACTCACATCTTACTCATCGTGACCATGTCCAAATTTTAACCAGAAAGTTAAACCAAAAGTTATTTGTTTATAGTAAAATTAGACCATATTTACTGCATTCTGTTTCTAAAACATATCTTCATGCCATTATATTGTCCATTCTGTCATATTGTTTACTTGTTTGGTCACTCACAACAAATGAGATCCTTGAACCTGTAGCGGGACTCTACAATAGAGCCTATAAGATTCACAACAGGCTTCCAGGCTGGACTCACCACTGTGTTGCATCTTTGAGTAATGCCTTGACATTTCAGAACTATAGAATAAGCCATGGTTTGAACCTTTTTTATCAGATCTTAAATGGACACACTACTGCAGGATTGACTGCGCTGGCTCCAAAACTCAGCTCAAGGCCCGAACGCACTACGAGATCTGTTGCAAATGAACTTCTCCCTATACCAGCTTTTAGAAACTGCTATGGACAGAAATCTTTCTTTAATTTGCTCACTAGAGCCTGGAATGAGACTCCACAGGACATCAGATCTATAACATCAATAAGACTATTTTAAACAAACTTTTGCTCGCCATCTGATGGACAGGTATATCTGTGAACACTGAGATAGCTTTATGGCCTCCTGCTGAAGCTTGTTTAACTATCGTAGTTTGTGTGCTTGTTGCTGTGTGTTTGTTATTGTATGGTCTTGGAATTTTGTTGTGTTTGAGGTATTCATGTTCTGCAGAACAGGAACCTGCTGAAAATCAGTTCTATACTGAGTCAGGCCTGATTGCTCTTAATCTTTTCCTGTTTAAATAAATAAATAAAATAAAATAAAAAAAGTGGATCGATGGCCTATATTTCTAGTTTAGTTATTTTATTTTATTTTCAAACTTATTATTATCTAACTTATAGACAACTCAAATATAAATACAACTCTGTAAATAAATAATAAATACACAATTTACATTTTTATTTTGCATTTGTTCTAATCTTTGTTTTTTAGTGAACATGCATATCGCTTATTTTATACTAATTATCCAA
This sequence comes from Micropterus salmoides, assembly GCF_014851395.1. Lineage (NCBI taxonomy): Eukaryota > Metazoa > Chordata > Actinopteri > Centrarchiformes > Centrarchidae > Micropterus > Micropterus salmoides. Next base: position 33,314,623 of record NW_024040263.1, on the reverse strand, counting down.
TATTTGTAAATTCAGGTTCAACAGTTGTAACAACTCAAATAGGTTTTTGATAGGAATTGCAAATACATTTATTTAGATATATTTGTGGATTCATATTAAATTTATAACAACAACAATAAATATAAATAAATGCCAAAATATATTTGTCTATACAATACACAAATATTTTACATAATTGCTGACCATGTTATAACCTGCTGCATTTTAAATGGTTTTAATGATGTTTCCTGACAGGCAGCTATTGGTTTTCACTTATTTCCACACCTTATAAAAATCACTTAGCAGACTTATCACAGCGAAGTCAATTCCAGTCGTTTCGGGAATCTCTTTGATTTGTATTTTGCGCGTAAAAGAATCACATTTTGTAATAACAAATCAAAGGGATTCCTCTGTAAGGTTTACATATATCAAGTTAGTGATATGTGTTCACCCGTGTTGATTGTGTCTTCCTCCAAACAGAAATAAGTCTCACTGCATTAGTCCTGCTCCATTACTTTAATGGTAAATATACAGGCTAAATGAGCGGAGTGGGAGTTCAGTTAATCTCAAGTATACAAGGAGCAAATGCCATTAAAACTGTAACTGTTGTAAGCACTGTGAGGTCAGTACTTTGGGTGCTACCCGAAGGATTTTTGGCAGTGAAGATATTTACACATCAAAATATGCAATCATTAAATGATCTGTAATCATAACATAGCATTGGAGGACTTTGTGATTCACAGCTGGAAACCCCATATTTAAATACACGTCACCTTGATGTGTGTGTGTGATTATGTAGTATAGGTTCGTCTGGGCATTTATGAATAATTAAATGAGGAGTTAGTGTAGGTAAGAATGTGAGGAAATAAATGCATCATAGATTGGACTTCTTGCTGGGAGTATTTTAGACTAACAGCTCTTATGTATATTTGGTCCTTTGGATATATATGGTGACTTTTCGAATAGTGAGATTAAAAACCGGCTGGCATGAGAGGGACAGTCATTCATTCATTACAATGAAAAAGATGAGACATGCTGAGACACTTTGACCTGCTTGTGGTACTAGAAACATTCAGTATGAAAAAGGTTGATTCTCTGGGGAGCATGAATGTGCTCAGCCCAAATTTTTTGCTGATGTTACAAGACATTTCATGGCAGTCTGCCCGGGCATGATATCTACATCAAAGAGTTGGTCAGACAAACCAAACACTAGCAGAGTAACAAGATATTGTAATCGTGGCTAGAGTTTACCTCTTTCACCCACTATTGGTAGGAAAACAGCCACAGTGTGTAAATGCGATACACTCACATGGAGCAGATTAAGCTAGTTTCTCTCCCTCTCTCCTCCTCCCCTGCTCGCTACACTCTCACCCACAGGTCTAAATCGGTTTGTATCGACTTAATCTTCTCTCCATTAGGTTTCTTTCTATAAGTGGTCATAATAATGAAATGGACATGAGACAAATAGCAAGGCCCACCTTCAGTTGCTTGACCGCAGTCAATTTTCCCATCAACGTCCACAATAATTTAGAAATTAATAGTTCAAATTGTGGGCGGCATGGTGGTGCAGTGGTTAGCCTCACAGCAAGAAGGTTGCAGGTTCAAACCCCGGTTGCCCTGGCCTTTCTGTGTGGAGTTTGCATGTGCTCTGGGTTCCTCCCACCATCCAAAGACATGCAGACTAGGTTGATTGGTGACCCTAAATTGTCTTTAGGTGTGACTGGTTGTTTGTCTATGTGTGGCCCTGCGATGGACTGGCGACCTGTCCAGGATGGACCCCACCTTTCACCCGATGTTGGGTTTGGCTCCAGCCCCCCGCGACCCTGTACGCAGGATAAGCGGTTGACGATGGATGGATAGTTCAAATTGTCCTGGGCCTTTACTGCAGGTTTAGGAAGTGGCCGCACAAAGTATCCATAGATAAACCACCAATTCTATGCTAAGAACTAAACCCCTTCTTGCTTTTTCCTGAAAAGCACTTTGTAAAATGGTTATTTTATATTTTTAAAGTGTTTTATATTGAGGATCAAAGGATTTTTGGCAGTTAAGCTGTTTATACATAAAAATACACTCCAGTAAACGAACCACCCTTGCTGAATCCACACTATAGATTAGGACTCACTATAGTCATTTATAATAAGGTGAGACCAAATAAACGACTATTACAATATATAGACAAACCAAGTGAGATTTCCAGTTGACCCCAAAGTTACCCATGAACAAACAAACAGCCCTACATTTAGATAAAGAACCTGCCTTTCCAATTAAGCCCCACAAATCTCTAAAAGCAGCGCTAAGTCCTCAGCAGGATGACCTGCTACAGAAAACAGATCAAAACCTGTCAGTGTGTCTCTCTCACACTTTTTCAGATTAGATTAGAAGACATTTTAAATTTGGGGGGTTGTAAATGCAGAAACTACTAACAGGATACAGTAAATACGTTCATTATAAATCCTATAAGATGATGCAGCTGAGATGATGAGTTCTAAATCCTATGGTCCCACTGTTTCCATTGATATTTGTATTTTGAGAAGTATAACCCGGACTAAAGCTCCTTTCGGACTGAATTTATTGGGGAGGTGGGGAGATTTAAACATTATAGGTCAGTGATTCTAATCCTCTCCCAATGGGGTAATTCTTCACCGCCACCACAAAATGAACTACAGTCACACTTACTGTTTTTCTGTGAACTTACTGGTCCTACTGTAATTTACATTCTACCCCGAGCGACATCCTTGTGTTTTAAACTGAACACCTGAGATTTTTCTGGGGAAAGAGCTGTTCGTCCTTCTTTATCAGTTCATAATGGAGAATGACTTTTGCCTGGAAATGAAAGAAGTCAAATTTTTGCTAAACTGATGAAACATGCTAACGCCGTCATGTAGGTCTATTTGGGAAACAATATGACAAAAGAAAATGCCATCAGGTGAGCAAGAGCTCGTCAAATGGGCTACAGGAAGCTACTGTTTTTTTCTTTTAGACCTGTTTTTTTAGACTTTACTGGTTTACATTTTGTGAAACTGGCACCTTTGCTGAATTAGCTATTAGCACATCCCGCTTATAGTTTGCTGCTACGCGGCTTTATGGGCGTCCGCAATGGACATTGGACATAATGATAACCTCAAGAAGTGTGTCACAGTGAACCAAATAAAATTTAGTTCAAGTCTGTGAGCTAAGATTTCACTCAGATATTACTCTGACAAATTGCCTCAAATTCACCTCACGCAGGATATTTACCTAACCTTCAACCCTCCAGCGCTCCCAGGAGAGACTCCTTTCATCTTTCTCTTTTAGCTTTGTCCTGCTGAATGTCTATTTCTATTACAGACCACATCCTGTAATTTCCCAATTGTTAAAATGACATCTGGCACATTTAGTTAAATTAAAGTGGTGCACAGTGAATATTTAACCTGCCCCTCCCCCTACAATGTTAATGTCCCAGCCAAATGGTCTTACGAGAAACATAGCTTAATATAAAAGCATCTAAACGTTTTGCAAAATCAATTTTCATTTTGGAGACACCGGTAACTTCTAAAGCAGCACGGGAATGGCTGTGATGTTGGTAAATAACAGCGTGCCATGATACCACTTCAACACATAGCCTACTGGACAATTAGGAATTAATGTGTAGTAAATGAATTATAGTGTGTGGATGTGTGAATGATTTTAACAGCCTATATAGCATTGACAAACATACAGTATCCACACTGCTGACAAGACCTAACCACTACCTTGTATTGTGTATGCATATAAGAAACAATATGTATATGTTTTTTATTTTAAATATCTGTACTTATGTTCTGTTTGTGTAGTGTGAAGGGGGCTTCAACTTTAATTTCGTTGCTCAGCCCTGTCCTGTAGAATGACAAATAAATGTACCTTGAACCTTACAGCATGCATCCTATTCATTGGTCAAATTCATGTGATTTATTTGCACGTCCTCATCCCTAAACACAAAAATAGGTTGTCTGTCAAGGACTCCAAAAACGACATACAGAACTGTTTCCCTAAACGACCAGTTCAGCTACAGGCGTACTGGACCTTCACTACGTGACCTAAGTCGCGTGACGTCAAACACGTGATTAATGTTGTGAAACAGTCAGTTTGGTTATGTTAAAGAAACAAAAACTACTTGCTAAGATTTAGGAAAACATCGTAGTTTGGATTAAAATAAGTATGATACATAAGTCACACGACATCAGTCAGAAACACTATTTAACTTAAACTCTAAATAACTCGTGCTCTTTATGTAATGTCACGTGACTTGATTCTTTGCTACCACTGAGGTTGTGGCCACAATTCAGTAAATGTAAATATGGGTCGCAATAAGCGGCTTGAACAAACATGGTGAGGACAGTCTGTGTGTTTGCCAGTAACCAACGGCAAACTCAAAGCAACAACTGGCAAATAACACTTGATCATGTGAGTTTAGTCGTTATTACTAGATAGATAGATGTAACATTTAGCACTGGGATTCACACGTGTAGAACTTACGGTCGGCTAATCACTTGACGATTTGGTTTCACAATAAACATAAGTGTGGGTGGTTTTAACGTGTTGAACAAACAACCTATTTGGTCATTTTTCTGGGGAGGACAGGTTGATTATATGCTGTATAATAATTATCAGAATCTTTAACTAGAGGAAAGACATACAAGGAAAATGGATTTGTCATTTTACAACAGGTTTGTGGAATGACTCTATTGTGGCATTCAGAGTTTTATTATTAATAAAATTAACCAGGAACAGATCTTGTGTGCTAGTCATCTGTTAAGCCAACTTCAGCAAAACAAGCAAAGAAACAGCCAGTTATTCTAAAATATCAGATTTCTCAGAAGTGCAGAGAAGTGCTTCTTTGTGCAACAAGTTAAATTTAAACTGATTTGAGACCCGAACACGTGCAAACAAATTGACAAATTTTCTAACTACAAAACTAGCAGCATTAAATATGTGAAAAATATCATCAATACTAAGGTTAAAGGTACTTAACGGTAATTTATCAATTAAAAATGAAGTCCATGTATATGAACAGTTTCTCTGTAATGGATCTAACATCTGCATCACTCGCTCTCTCTGCCTCGTCTTACAGATGCACATTTTCCTCCATCTCTCCTTCTCACCTGTCCTGTCTTATTTCATCACACACACACACCTGTATTGGTCAGCTATTTATTCCCTCACCTGATGTCAGCTGGGATTGGCTCCAGCCCCCCAGACCCAGAGAGAGGGGAGGCCGGTGACTAAATAATTCTAAATAAGGTTGTAAAAAGAAAACAATGAAGATGAAAAGAATGAAACGCAAATAGGATGGTTGATAGCTAGAAAATAAGGAACAAGAAATGGTGGCTGGAATCCTAAATCATTTGTTTGTTTGAAATATACATACTTCCTGATTGGCTAAGACAGGCTCATTCCAGAAAACCCCCCACATGAATCCACCTATGACACAACCGACACAGACAACTGTTCCATAATGGTGTTAACATATATGTAGTGTTAATAAATGTTGATATGGTGATAAATGCAAATGATAATTTATTTTTCATCTAAAATACCTCCATCATCGTTTGCGTTTCTGAATCTGTGTAAGCAGCACCGCTTATGTCTGATTACAGAGTGAAGGTGCAATGAAGAAAATGGACACGCCCATTTTTACCGCCAACAGCCAGCATAATATGGGATAAAAAACACATATACAGTATCTGCATAAACCAAACGTACAGCAAGAGATTACCTTAAATGGAATGAGTTGGATTAGAAATAGGCAAAAATGAACGGAGGAAGAGAAATTCTGAATAAAAGCTGGGAATGGGGGGAGAAAGAGAGGGAGGGAACTGACAGAGCGAGATAGATGTGAGCAGGAGATGAGTCAGAATAGAGGGCTGACGAGAGAGAGGCAGAAAAAGACAGAAAGAGAAAACAAGAGACAGAGACCTGCAGAGGCAGAGAGACAGGTGGAAAGACCCAGAAAATCAAGTCTGAAATATATATATATATATATATATATAGAAATACACATAAAGGGAGAGGGCTGGTCATCGAGAGGAAGAAAATGGAGGGAAAAGGGTAGGGGGAGACACAGCCAGCAGAAAAAAAGTGAGACATGCAGAGAGCGAGGGAGAGAGGAGAGGAAAAGGCGTTCAGACAAGCGTGAAGCATCAACAATGGAGGCTAACAAAGAAAATCCCAATGGATGCATCAATCACTGCTCCACTTATCCCTCCTCCCTCTGATTTTTAGTCTTTAACGGAAGGTTTTGCCCCAACTCCCTCCTTCTCTCACCCCCCCCCCACCGCCACTCCCACCTCCTCCATCGATCCATCCAACCCTCTATCCATCTGTCCATCCATCTGTGTGTCCAGTCTCCAAAACAACACAGACCCTCGAGTGTTCTTTCTCCTCTCATCCATAGCCAAACAATCTCCTTATTTATGCATCCATTTGTCAAGAAAAAAAAAAAAAAACCCACATAAAAAACAGGGTTGTATAATCCGCGGTATTATCATAAGCAGACATATAGATGGCATGATTAACATCACAGCCCAGCTTTCCATTTTTCGCTTGGAAGAACGATGAGGAAATTGTGAGAAGAAATGTGCAAATTAATGAACAGACACAAATCTATGCTTTGTTTTTTTTTTTCCGCAGAACATGTATGTTGCCTTCTTTCTCTCTGCCCACAACACACACAAAGGAATTCCATGATACCGAGAGAGGGACGGATGAACAAAACAATGACAGAATGGCACAGCTGATGAAAGATAAAAATGACCAAATTTCTCTTCTGTCCTACCTTTCTGGCTTTGCGATTCATCCATGTTTTCCTCCATTGTGGTAGGTTACAGTCCCTTTGTCTGTTTAGTGTGAAGCTGTTTAAAGCCCCTTGCTAGCTCTCAGCACAGTGTGAGTGTGTATGTGGGAGGCTGTGTGTGTGTGAGTGTATTTTTATTTTTTTTGCCTCCCTGCAGATGATAGAGGCTCAGGGAAGTCCCTATTTCCAAACTGCTCTCTCTCCTCACTCTGCCTATTTGGGCTTCGCCAGCATCTTATCTCTGTTTCTATCTATAGCTTTCGCTTTCTATACAGATATTTCTTTAAAAGATCTATATCTTATATTCGAATATTAAATAAAATCTTCTTTATATAAAGCTTTTCTTCTCTGTTGAATTGAAGTTTTAATCGAGACATTATTAGATAAAAAAATAATAATAGCGGATGTCAAATGCATACATACAGGTATGCTCATTTAATATAAAAACAAGTTAAAAGTGGTTGACGTCAGTCTGCATTCACTCTAAGTATGTAAGACACTGACGAGATCTAAGATTTACAAATACTGACACATGATAAAATCACACACAGACACAACACAATCAAAAGCATAAAGCGCAGGATTTTTCTGAGCAAAATATGCTGGCAAACACCAACAAAGGACTCATTAAACAAGGCAGCTCTACACACTTAAATGACAAAGATTTAAACCTCTGCCACACAAAAATCTGACCAGGATAAATTAATCTAGTATATTATCTTGAAGCTCTACTGAAAAAAGCGGTTACAGATATCCGTCTCTGCCCCAGTCCCAGTGCAATAAGTTGAGTTGAATGGAATTTCCTTGGTGGTGCTCACGGCATTGGGAAAATAAGATCAGCTTTTTATTAGAACTACTTTCTTCCAAAGAAAGAGGTCCTATTGGAAGTTAGAGTTAAATAAGAAAATAGACGGACTATAGGGAGTCAGTCAACTTAGCTAACAGCATAAAGACCGGAGACAGGGGAACAGCTAGCGAGTCCAAAGTCCAAAAATACATCGATCAGCACTGAATGTTGTTTCTTGTTTGTTTAATAATGAACACAAACAAATAAGTTGTCCAGTAGTAATGTACGGGAACTATTGAAGCTGTAAGCAATGTTTTCATATGAACACTGGATCAAATGACAATGTGTAAAGTCACTTGTAATGACAAACCCACAGTTCCCTACGCTCTGGAGCAGAGGTCACTAATAGGCGGACCGCCGACCTACAGCCTATTTATTATTGAGAATTACTTCACGGTGACGGAGAGTTTATTTTTTTAACCTTCGCAGCTTTTCTAGCATTTACTGTACTGGTTTAGTGGCCCGAGGTAGATACACCGGAGATGTTTTGGAAACACACAGCGAGAGAGGAGGCGAAAGAGAAAAGAGATTTCACATGGCGTTTAATCAAGAATGTACAGATTCTTACATGTGCGTTCCTCCCACGGGCAGTTCAGAGCCAGAATATCTCATATAGCTACGATTATTTATTTTTTTCTGAAATTAAGCACTTTATTTTAGTTTACTTAAATTTAGAATTTATTACAAGAGTAGTTATTATTTGTTATCCCTCCACTTTGATGTGAAAACTGAATATTGTTGAAATATTGTAAGTTGTTGACTAAAAACACATGAACACACATGACTGAATGATAACGCAAGTTAGTCGTTATGATGTTCTGGACCTTTGCTTCGGGAAATTTTCTCTAACTGGACCTCTTTGAATTCTAACTGAAGACCCCTGCTCTAGAGCTTTTCAGTGTCTTTCAGGTAAATATTTTGAGCTTGCACCTACTACTCGCTGCTCTAACTGTCCATGTTTTCAGCTTTAGGTGGATGAAGACCAAAACACTGCCAAAAAGTGAGTTAATATTGGACTTTTCAGGTGACCACAAAACACAACTCCAAATAAATCCTAATATAATTCTGTCTGCTGAATGTGAAAATAGGCAACTTAAGCTTTAAAAACACGAGGCTATTTTATGCAGGCTTATGTGTTTGTTGACGTGGGTGTTTTTCTCTCAGCACTGGGCCAAACAACAATAGTGAAGGCTCTATTCGAGTTAAGTGTCCCTTTAAGCCATGCCCATGGGCCAGCGTGCTTAAAGCCCTGGAACTGGAACACCTGAATGGACTGTAGTAATATTAAGTGTAACAATGAATTTGTTTAGTTGATTAAAATTACAGGGTTTCAGCCAGCATGTGCCACAAACAAAACACAAAATGCTCTGTCTATGGAAGCATATCGTACATTACCAACGCTCAGGCTACTATCCCAGCCATATTACAAATAATATCTCATCTTGGAGCATTTTCAGGTTAGAGAATTAACTGGTCAAAGAGTGAATTAATGCCTGTTAGGTTCCTGTGACCCACGGTTTGACTGTATGTGTATTCAAAGCCAGTGAGCAACGGACTTTCAAAATAATAATAATAAAATAAAAACTGTGTTAACATGCGATAACATAATTGTCGGCATTAATTAATTAATGCGTTAACGCGATAATAACGCGTTAACGTGTCCAGCCCTAATATTTTTATATATATATATATATATGTACTGTGTGTATATATATTTATATATGTACTGTATATGTATACACACAAACACATACATTCACACACAATGCAGCATGATTTTCCACTTGTGCAAGTACCCTGTCGTTGCACTAAATATGATTAAACAGATCCACAAACATCACAATATATATATATTTAAAAAATTCAACATACATAAGTTACAAGAATTACAACATTACAGGAACTCACACTCACTAAGTTTATCTTATGTTTGATAACAAATACTTTATTTGCAATCTCAAGGTACAAGCATTGGTTCACCATTTGCTCCGAATTATGCTAATTTGTTCATGGGTTTGTGGGAAGACGTGTATTTTCAATAATAACCCCTTTGCAAACTACAAAGGATATATTAAAAGATATATTGATGATATCCTCATGGGGTTTAAAGGTTCTGAGGATGAACGAAGGGGACTTAGTGAACACATCACTAACACTTATCCAACTCTGCATTTCACTTTGGTACACAGCAAAAGTTCAATTTCTGGATCTTTCGATCACAGTTAATGAAAATAGACAACTGGAGACATCTATCTATCGATAAGAAAACAACAAAAAATTTACACGCCACTAGTTGCCATCCTAGCCACGTGATTAGTAATATACCATATGGTCAGTTTGTGAGATTAAGAAGAACAGGATTATCATATAAAGGTTAAAGAAATGGCTGGATGATTTAGACAACGGGGATATGATCGAGCACTTATTGACCAGGCTGTGGAAGAAACCAATAGAAAAGAATTATTGAAGCCTTCCCCTAAACCTGTAACAGAACAACATTTGTGTCAGAATATTGTACCATCTCCAGACAAGTTAATCAGATCATAAATAAACATTGGAGTTTCGTAGAATGTGACCCAAATTTGAAACATTTAGCAGTGTCTAGACCTCGTATTTGCTTCAGGAGAGGCAGAAACATCAGGCATTTTGTTGTCAGTTCCATGTGGGCCAGTAGATTAGATTAGATTACTGGCCCACAGAAGATACTACAGTATTACAGAGTAAAAGTAGGCTTCAGTTTTAAAAAAGCAACATGACTTTTTTATTTTATTTATTTTGCAAAATTATGTTACTTGTAACAAGTCACTACCCCTCCTGCAGCAGGAGTCCCCACTGCTGTCTTCAGTTACAAAAAGAACAGAAAAAAGAAACACAATATTGAGACACTTTGCCTCGAGCGAACTCTTTTTTTTTCTCCCTTTAACTTTTCAGCACCGCATTTGCGTTGTGTCGCATGTTTTCTATGGGCCTACATGATTTTTGTCCACATTTCAACCGTTTAATCATGTCTGATGCGGAGTGTGTGATTGATTATCCACTCAAACCGCCAAACTCCAAAATCGCCACAAAAAAGTGAGGGGGACAAAACACAGATTTTGAAATGTGGAGGGGACATGTCCCCCTTATGTATAATGGCTCCTACACGTATGCATTTGACACTAAACATTTAACCGTCCACATTCAGGAAAGAAAAACAACATAAGATAATTAATTAATTGTCTATCTACTCATGTTGTCTATGTTTTGAAATTTCATTGTGGCTTAATGAACGTGGGCCAAACTAAATGGAATCTCAAAGTGAGAATGGCAGAACATAAGGCTGCCGTTAGAAATGGGAACATGGATTATGCCATTGCTAGACATTATAAAGAGAAAAACCATGGGTCGGCCTCTTCCCGTAAATTTATTGGCATTGAAAGATTGAGTCCTAATTGTCACTCATCTACACCACTGATGTCCATTTTGAGCCCATTCCTGTAATGTTGGTTATTATATGTCTATCTCTGAGGTGGGTTTTTCCTTCAGAGAAAGTTAAGATACTGATTGTCCTAGCCTCCCTTTTAGGGATATATGATAGAGGTAGAAACGTCAGGCTATTTTGCCTTAAGATATTTACGAGATGAGTAACGATCGAGAAGCTAATCATGTTAGCTCGCTAATGGCACTTTTACATGTTAAATAAGCATCGTGCTAATCGTAGTTAACGTGAAAGCAAGAGTCATATCCAGGAAAAATTGTGACCTTTATTTTTTATTTCTGTATTTATGTTTCACTGTGCTTCTGATAGTAAACATCCCATAATTGCTCCAGTCTCCAGGATCTTTATTAACAATGCCAACTCGACAATGTCAGATCCAACATCAAAGCATACGTTATTCTAAATAACGCTGCATTCTAGAGACTTTTTAGGCCGGAAGGTTACCAAGTGCCGCTTCGATCGTATATAGTTGTGATTCCTTTTTTACCCAAGAGGTTTTAACACTTTTTGTTTGGCTTCCTGACATGGAAAAGGACCGGACGTGATGTATGAAGATAGGCAGCATCGCTCAGCCAATAGATAACTGTTTGTCCCAAAGACAGCAGCAAAAAATGTAAAGAAAATATTTTGGAGAGTGCACAGAGACAATAGAGAGAGACAAAATATATTTAATATGTGGTCCCTTGCATGGCACACATAAAAACAGGGAAAAAATTCTCTAAATCATTTCAAAATAATTTTTGATGTTCATTTTTTCCTGATTGCCAAGACTTGGGGGAACAATTCTGAGAAACCAAAAATATTGTTCATAAAATTTTTGAATGTGATTTAAATACAGTTCTGTGAGATTCATTTTCCATTTTCTTTTTTTGTATTTACGGTCATATAACTATTAATACATAATGTGACAGGTCATAGCAGTATTTACCTGAGGTTAACAGCTAATTAAAAAATTAAATTAAAATTAAAACTTTATCAAAATTAGTTCTAATATATTAGGCAACAAACCTGTAATGTCTGCTGGACTGTATGCATACTATAGTGTATATATAGTAAACATACTATAGTCCAATATCATCTCAAATGACAACAAATCATTTGTATCAAGTATGTCATTACCAAAAGCTCATAAATTCAGTACCTAGTGGAAACAGTGAACTTTTCCAAGTGAGACTCGATTTGTAATGCAATACAACACTTCTTGACCGCAACAGACAGACCCAAGGCTGTTAACAGTATTCCTATAACTTGTGTATTTTACGCAGGAACTGTAACAGAGCTGCTATATTGTCACTAATACTAGTAGGCTATTGCAGTAATGCTAAGTGTATATGTAAATCAGAATGGTTGTATTAGTCTCGGCTTGACACTGCCCAGACGGCCACTGATCTTAAGGCTTTCGGGTATGAGCAAGTTAGTGCTTGAGTTACGTTGTTTTTTAACATGTTCCATGCATCTTTTAGGCAAATTTACACAGGCTATGGCAGCAACAGACACACACACCTGAGAAAGCATGTGCGTCTACAGTAGGGGTGTGGAAAATAATAGATTTTTAGATGCATCACGATGCAGATTTAGACAATTATGAATCGATTAACAAATGTCAATAATCGATTATCTAGAGGTTGATTACGGAACGAAAAAGGTGGAACTCGGAAATGCAGGAGTGCAGCTCCGGACCGTCTGTGTGGTGCTCACTATGGGTTCTCCCTGTTTAGCAAAGACAGGCAACTATTGAGTGCTAAAATTTCACATGATCAATAAAGTCAATGCGTAACTCACCCGCACACTGTGCAGCATGGTAGCGCTTAGCTAGCGTCCTTATTCTTCAAATGACAGCTATGTGACAGGTGGCAGTAGGTGATGGGGAAAACAAGCGGAGCGGAGGAAACCATGAGCGCTACGTTTCAGTCTGGCTGTAAATGTACAGTGCAGGTCACCGCCGGTACGTTTATTAAAGTCTGTCTGTTGTTTTCCAACTATTAGAAAGGAAGTTAGCGCTAGAATGAATTAAAAATTCATAGAATTCAAATGAACGAAATGCTGTTTCTCAAGGCCCATGGTGCTCAATACAAGATTACAATAATCAACTTACAGGACAAGACACAAACGTATTACTACACTACACGAGACAAAAGAGGAACAGATATAAGGTGGAGTGAACGTGGTTTGGCTGGAGAGTTGTAAAGTGCGTAGTTCAACACGTATCTGACTCTATACTAACATCAGCCTCATAAATAAAAATAGCAGCAGCAGAGGTCAGTAATAATGCTGTAGTAATGTAATAATGCAAAGTAACATTAAATACATGCATTCAACTACTACTTTGGATTGTTACAAATACTTTGCTTTAAAAGTACCAAATACTCAAACACAAACTTTTTATGAAATTTTCCTTCACAAAAAGAATCAGATCTGACCTTTAACGCTTTGAAGGAGAGATGGAGCAGAAACAGGTGGGGGTGGAATCCTCTCCAGTGTAGAGCACACCTGTATGTAAGAAGGCTTGTTGGTGGGAGGCACCAAAGTGAACTGACTGTATCTCAGTAGCATATTGGCAGGAATAGACCACATGTATCAGACATTCTTCAGATGACATGTTTTTCTTAAGTTCTCTGGTGTAAGCAAACTGTCCTCTCAGTCTTACAGGTGATTTTGAAGGACATGCTCTCGTTTTCATTCGACTTCTTCACCTCTCTTGTCTCTGTCCCCCACTGTGTACATGTCACCATAGCGTCAGCATCATCCGTGTTGTCTAAGGGAACGTTCATCAGCTTGCATGCAGTGCAGTCTCCATACATACATTCCTTGTTTGGCTCACAAGAGATGCTCTCCAGCAGAGTCTCAAGATTTCTGTGATTCAGAATGTTCATTTCATGAAGCTTGTCTACCACAAAGGCTAGATATTCATGCTGCTTGCAAAGGCAACTCTCCCTGTCAGCATTAGTTGGACGGACGACCCAAAATGGCTTCAATCGGCAGAACAAGGCATAAAACATCACTCTGCTTGCATTTTCACTGAGGAACTTCTGGTGGAGATTTTTCATGGTGTCCATGAGCATTGCATTTTGATTTTGTTGTATGTTTTTGTCTGCTTCCTTCCTGTAGTTACTCGGCTTACGTTCAAAGAAGGCAGCTGCATCTTGTTTCACAAAGCCAGGTATGCTACAGTTCCCTCGCCTTGTGTAGGAACACAGATCATCCACTTTGTTGTTCCACCTTTTTTGGGAAAATCCCTGTGCGAGCCTTTGGAGCCTGTATTTTTTTTTCTATCTTGCCCGTGAATATTCTTGATAGGATTTGCTTCTCCTTGTCTTTTCTTGTACTTTCATATTTGGCTCTCAAGTCAGTTAGCAGGGCATTGTGGTAAAGCAGGGTTTTTCTCACTGTTTTATTTGTCGTTGTGTTTTTGACCGGAGGGAGAGTGTTTTCTGTAGAAGACGATATTATCTTTTTCTAAAACTCTTTCCTTTCTTTTCTTTGTGCAGACTCAGTTTACATTGGTTTATCTAACCCAAAGTACTTCAGTCAGTTGAGCCATTGAGTCTTTTTCTCTCACTTTCTTCTCCACTGTCCATTTATGTTCTCTCTCTCTCTGTCTCACACACACACACATGGCATTACATGCTGGATGTTATTTCTTACTACGTTAGTCTTAGTTCGTGGACATTGTATTTACAAGGTTAATACAATGTTATTAGTAATCACTATTATCTAACTACCCAACTTCCCTTAACTCTTGAGTTAAGGGAACCTTGAGGGCCCTGCTGTCATCCATCAGAGGGGCTTTCTGGTGGTGTTTTGAGCTCAGAGGCTGTCCTGGCTACTCTACTCTTTCTTTGTGCTTTTTTCCATTTCTTTCTCTTTGTGCTCTCTGGCTGAGATCCTTGATTGCTGTTTTTTTCCCCCCAATTCAAAAAGTCTTTTCTCCATTTCATGCGTTCTGTTTCTAAATAATTCTGTCTCCTCTCTGGATCTGCATCTCGTCTCTGGCGGTAACGCCTCTGTTTCTCAGCTGGTGTTACAGCCATTGAAAGTGCAAGCAGATTAATCAGTACATTTCTCCTATTTGCATACAGCTGGGAATATATATATATATATTTTCCTTCATAACCCGGCTTAAAGGCCATGACAAATGCGGAGAGGACATGGAGAGGATTGCCAAAAGTAAGCATATTTATTGTAACAACTTTAAACTAATAATTAACAATGTAGAGTGTGTTAGTCAGTGACATCAGTGGTGTAGATGTAGATGAGTGACAAGTTTTTAGGAGTGTTAACAAAACATAGTAACAAAACAGATGTGCTGCTGCAGCTGCTGGCAGGAGTGGGACCAGATCAGAGAGAGAGCGAAAGCAAAAGGGCCAATCTCACCCTGCACTAAACTCACAGTCAAGATCCATCTTGTGCAAAGGTGCTGGAAACACACTCAATCCCATTCCACAACTGAGAACAAAGTCACCAGTATCTGTATCCCCTGAAAAAAGTTACACAGAATTAATTAGGAGTTGCAGGCCCCCCGTACCCCTCAGGATCTTCAGTGTCCATGAGTGACACAGACCCGTCTCGAATGAAAGGAGCACAAGCTGCCAGAACATCTGCTTCACAAATGGGAGCTGAACACACTCAGTTTTAACAGCTGCAGCAAATGCCACAGGTAACATTAGCTTTCATTCCCTTTGTCTTAGTCTTTAACGCAGCACAATCCACCTTCCAATGTCCCCATTCACGACAGTAGTTACAGACATTATCATTGTCAAATGTACGACTTGTTTTACCGTCAGGTTTCATATGACCGGTTTTCCTTGAACCCACCATATCAGACGGCGCATCAAAACCACTACATCGTGCACCAAAATCAGGAGCTACATGACGCTCCCTGAAAATGGAGTAACACATACCCATCGGCTGCAACAGCAGCGCCCCCGCCGTAGCCACGTTCCGTTCTGAGATGTATGTGGAACCCGTTCTGGCAGAGTATTTTTAAACTGCTCCATTATTACCAAGTTGCACAGATCCTCAAAGGTGGTGACTTCAAGTGCAGTTAACCACCGCCTAAAGTGAGTTGAAAGGTCTCTCCTTTCCCTAAGACCTGAAACGTTGGCGAAATGCTTCTGGTACAAAAGAACAGACTTTATTTTATCATTGCTAGAGCTATCTTCAGGACTTAAAGACGCATACGCCTCTTGTGCTTTCCCAGAAAGCACACACTGAAGCATCAGAGTCACCTTCAGGCCAGTTCCTGGCCTTAGCAACACGTTCAAATAGAAAAAATGTGTCTGGGTCTTTTTCATCAGATGGTGGCAACAAGCGCAAGTTACTTACATCAAAACAGTCAGATGATCTGGACTGCAGCTGGCCGCCATGAGCCTCACTGGACAATAAGCCATCCCTGATCATTGACAACCGATATTCCTTTAAGTCCTTTTCGGTGCTCTGGCAAAATCTCTTCACTTCCAGTTGCATCATCAACATCTCTTTCTGTTGCTCAAAAGTTAACCCATGTGTCGTTGTACTCTCACATAATTCCGGCTACTAGTAACTTAGATTTAACAGCCAATTTAATGGTTTCCTTGACACGTTTGCCTCCGACCACCTCCAGTGAATAATGCTCAGGATTCTGGAGCAACTGCTCTTTTGTGCTTTTATGGAGCGGCAATAAATGCTTCAACTTCAGACATGTTAAATTGCCTATACAACAACCTGGAAAAACTAAATGTACTTCACTCAGACCAGATAGACACCCGACATTCACCTGTGTGCACAAAGGCTTAATCCCAACGTGGTTCGGAGTTTCCCCGCTATCTAAAACCAGTACGACTAACTAAGCTCCCCCCTAGTCTTCACGTGGCTAGTTGTGGTGGGTATTTATGCACTACAGACCACTGGATCAGGAAAGCGACGGGCGAACCAGCAACACTCCCGAAACCACGGACATGCTCCCAAGCAACAGCTTTTGCCATGTTCGTCACAACACTACCCCCGAAACAGCTCAACGAACCCAAAGGGGAAGGTCGCTACAACCTACAAGGGAAAACTCATCACCACTACACAAAACTACACACAGGCAACCCGGCAAATGTCAACTGGATCAGCTGATCACAATATGAACCACCGGCAAATAACAAGTGCTTTATTAAAGCCAAACTACAGGTAAGAAACAGTACACACAAAGAGCAAATAGCTTACCGACAAATCATCCTCAAGTGCGTGTTCTTCCTGTTAATCCAAAAAAAAGTTTACCAGCCCACACCTGCCCAGGTAAACCACAGAACAAAGACAGCTGAGCGCGGCATGAGCGCTCTGAACAAGCTCTACGCATCCACGCATCAGATCTACGTGTGAAATACAAAGCAGACTTACAAACTACCTGGCTCAAAGGCCATGACAAGTGCGGAAAGGACACGGAGGATTTCCAAAAGTAAACATATTTATTGTAACAACTTAAACAATAAAACTAAGTGTGTTAGTCAAATAAATATGAGAAAAAGTTAATAATTGCAGGAGATGCAGGAGACACTTACTTCACCCCAGGCTAAGCTGTTCCCAAAAGGCAGATGATGTCACTTCTAAAGAGTAATGTGATATGTGGGTCAGTCCAATATTACTTTTCATTAAAGTAACAGGGTTGACGAGAGATGTAGGTACACAAGTAAAATCCATCCATCCATCGTCAACCGCTTATCCTGCGTACAGGGTCGCGGGGGGCTGGAGCCAATCCCATCTGACATTGGGCGAAAGGCGGGGTCCACCCTGGACAGGACGCCAGTCCATCGCAGGGCCACACATAGACAAACAACCAGTCACGCTCAGGCTCACACCTAAGGACAATTTAGGGTCACCAATCAACCTGGGCCGCATGTCTTTGGATGGTGGGAGGAAACCAGAGCACCCGGAGAGAACATGCAAACTCCACACAGAAAGGCCGGGGCAACCGGGGTTTGAACCCACGACCTTCTTGCTTACAAGTAAATTGTTCTTTTTAAATAAATTATTTATATGTCAGTCTTAAAATACGTAATTTAAGAAGAAGAGGATACATTGAACTTTGACTAATGCATTTTGTTTATTATTATTTTTGTATATTTTGTACTTTAAAGGCTATTGGAAGAACAACTACGCCAGTCATACAAATGTTTTAATTTAATTTTTTAATTATGGCATTATATTATTCATTTGCATCTTACATTAAGAGAAACAATTTCATATGATGAAACCTTCAAAGTATAAATGCTTAACTTGAACATAGTGCATATTATATGCAAATATATCAGAGGGACACAAAGACCATCCATTTCGTAGAATGACCCTTATGAAGGAAAGTTTTATATATTATTTTATATCATATTTTCTGGTTTACCTCTGATGTCCTCCGGCTGCTCTGCCTCAGCTCTGTGATATGTGGAGTTTCCTGATGGACAGATAACTTTACTTGTCATTAAGGCTCCAGTAAGCTGTAGCTACTGCTAACTGTAGTTGCCATTATCAGCTGACTCGGCCTGAATTAGGGGCTCCCAGTGATCCAAAGCTTGTCTACTAACAGAGGTGTAAACACCAAAACAACCCTGGAGAACGAAGCTTCCAGTCCAGGCAGAGTCAGCTAACAGGATGGCTAGCTGCACGGCTCACTGAGCTAACTAGCTAGTAGCAGCTACTGTTAGCAGTAGTCAGCAGCTAAAGTAAAGTAAAGTAAGTAGCTAGTTTCTGGGGAGGGTCCCAGGAAGTTGGCCAATCAGAAGAAAGTGGGCTTTAAAGGAGGGGAGACTGGAGTGTTCAGAGTGAATATTCATAGTTTTCACGTGACGTCACATTCCAAGGACAACGCTCCCTTAGAGGGCGAATACGTTATTCTCCGCTGCCCGCCAACCAATGAGCAAGTGGTATCCTGTTACTTTGAGTTTGTTACTTTTTGCGTTGCCAAAATGCTGGATGGATGTTGAGCTTTCGGATTTACTATTCAAGGAGGAGACAAGCCCGGGCTGTGTTCGGTGAGGGATTCCCCAGAAGGTAAAAGTAACCGCAGTCGAGCGGCGGCAGGGACCTGGTGGTTTTTGACGTTGTATGGATCGGATATACCCAACACTTGGAGTTTGTGTTCATATCTTTCTTTTTCTTAAGTTGAAAGGTGATAAGAATAAAATACGAAAGCTTTTGCGGCATCTCCGGGGGGGGGGGGGGGGGGGGTCGCGGTCTTGGTCGCATGAATGGACAGTACGAGAGAGATAATGTGTTATGGAACAAACATTTTCTAGTAGACAACCCTGAGGATGGATTAGTGAGGGTCATAAATTGGCCCATAGTCACAGAGCTTCTTTAGGAGTCAGAGGCCATATGCAGGTTGTTGAAAATATGAAATATCTGAACATTTTCAGATCAGTATTAACATTTTTGAAACCTCTTTATGAACTAAGACCTTTGAATGGAATTAGTTAACTTGCTATAAGGGGAAAGCCCTACTTTTAACACAATGACACAAGTAGTGGTCGGTTCCACTACTCGCTAAAATAACGTGTAACAATACAAAATCCATCCTTTCAGGTTGTAGTGGGCTATGCAAATCCTAGGCAGAGCAAAGCAAGAATGAAACCTACTACAGGAGAATGACTCCTGAGATTATACCTTTGAGGTCCTTTTTAAAGAAAAAACAAAACAAACAAACAACTCATTCTCTTTACCAGACTTACAGTAGGAGCTTGGTTTTGAGGTTTTTGTGAGAAAGTTACATGAAGACTTATTGTTGAGGAATTGTTAAGGACAGAAACCTGGACACCTTTCATCTGCCTATCAAAATCGTTTCCCGTTGAAAACAAATGCAAAGTCCTTCCCACAAATTCACAAAACAAGACAAACAATATTTTTTATGTTACACAAGCACCAAAGAGAGTGCATAGGATGGAGGTGGACATGACAACCAAGCATATGTATGATATGTATTTCTGAATCCTCACGAAGAAACGGTGGTAGACCTTCCATGGATGTCCTCTTCCTCTGTACTGCAGACGTCTGAAAACCAGTCAACAAGAGACTTTAAGAGCAATTTATCTGCTAAAATAAAAGACACACTAGGCATGAATTCTGATTCTTCTCGCTGCATCATCTGAACACAGGAAGAGGGTGGAGGTTGAAAAAGAGAGAGAAAACAGTAGCCCATTGTAAAATCAGAGGCGAACTGCGCCTGCAAGAGCTGGGGTGAAATATGACTAAACAGTGACAGCAGGATTAAACACATTGACATGGAATACAGGTGAAGCCTAGAAGTTATGCCCGAAGCAAGCAGCAAAGTCTAATCTAAATCTAAAATCTCGAATAAATTCAAATGAAAGATTATAAGGATGATTGTTAGTTCTTCTCTCAAGCTGAGCTGCAAAAAGTGTCTCCTTTTGTTATTAGGCAAGGGCTGCATCAACACCCATCAGCAGTTTATGACATACCTGAGAGAATCCTGCCAGGGCAGAGGTATTGGAATAAAGTCATTTGTGAATAAATATATTAAAAGATTAACCCCATGTCAACCTTCTTTTTCATCATCAGACCAAAGGCTCCCTTCCTGCCACAGCAGGACAGCTTCAGCAAACCTACTAATTTGTTCAAGCCAGGTCAGCTGATACTGCCTAAACCCAAAATCAACCACCAGAGGGCAACATAAATACACTCTACTGGACATTTCAAAAAGAGGCCTTGATTAAAGTGAAATGTTTCCTTAATAGTCTGCAGTTATTTCATATATTAGTGTAATGTAGAGAAATAGCATGGAATAATAATAATTGTATTAATAATCATCATCATCTTAATGTGAGCCTACTGAATGAATGAATTTGTCATTTCTGCAGCTCCTCACTTTTCTCTGCAACACCATCTATAATCTTGTTGCCACTCTCCGGCATCTTCAGAACATCTTGCTGAGAAGCCATGAGCATAAAAGGCTCCAGGTGCTGTTGAGAGAGAGCCTGTTCTTGATAACTTTCAGAGTAGGAAAGCTTTGCACGCTGCCTGTGTGATGTACAGAGTAAGCAGGAGACTGTATGCAAGGCCAGTGATGTGGTTTGCATCTATCAGGAGGTTGTGCTGCCTGCGAACATGTTAGCAACACAATGGGCACTTTTTGGTCACCGTCTCCAGTTCATCTTCGGCATCCCTGTATATTTGTCAAATATAGATGACTTCAACCTAATCCACTGTCCTGAAACCTTTATACTGGCCTTGCATGTTTGAGGCCCCATTAGTAGAACTGCCAATGCACTGCTTCACATCCAGGTTCATGTTTTCCAGCACTTCACTTACAACTTAGACAAAGTGCTGCCCAGTGCATGCCTCACAATTAATTACAACAACAAGCCTCTCACGAACAATATCTGTCACACATTGTATAACAACAGAGCACTGATCTTGGGCTGTAATGTCCTGCGTGGTATTGATCTAAACACAGAACATACCAGCTTCCTGGAGCGATAATGGCCTTCAGTAGGTTTTGGATGGTTGTGATGATGTTGTTGACAGTTCTTTTGGATAGGAGAGTGACTAAAGAACCTCTCCATCCACATTTTTGTATTTTCATCCTCTTCTCTATGCAGAGAGTGATTTGTTCCTTCAGACAAACGTCATCATTTCCAAGCAAAATGATCAAGTTGCCCTGATCAGTCATCATCTATCATATAAGCTGCCAATTAGTGTAACCGCATCTATGATGCGTTCCAACACCTGCTGCCTCTTGCGCAGAGACATCTGACTGCCCATAATACAGTTTTCAGTATTACCTTTGGAGGACATAAGGAAATATGTCTCAGCACAACCTCTGTGCAGAATGCTCCTCTCATGCTCTCCCTCTGATGGATATGTGTAATGTTACTCATTCCAGTGATGAATGAGCTACTATCTGCAGGCTTAGCAAATGCCATACAAAGAGAGCAGAAGAGTGCTGGTCTCGCTTTACTGTATGACATTTGCCATTTTCTATTAGTGCCATCTATGCAAATAAAAACTCGACAGACTTGTCTGCCTTTTGCTGGGGGTGAAACTCAAAGACGAAGTTTAAGGTCTCTGCTTTTGGCCTTGTGAAACTTTTTTAAAGGGGGACTGACTTCCAGGCCCTGGCTATCTGTCGCAACAGCAGGATTATCCTCAGGCTAGATTAGTATTAGGATTAGGATATCATGTAAGAATCCCACTAAAATATAATCTATTTAATATTAAACATAAGGTTAAGATTTTAATATACATTCATTAGTATAGTAGCCCTAGTAGTACTAGTCAGGGGCTGACTTTACCATTAGGCAGTTTAGCAGTCATTGTAGTAACGGAATAATTTCAACTGGACAGTAGCTACAGCAGGTTGAGAATTACACGGCCACCATTGATCATTTTAATAGTTTTTGTTTCATTAACCTAGAAAAAAGATCTGACTTGTGGTTAGTCCCTGAGCTAATCAAACAAAAAAACAGTAAGCCATCATACTAATGTCATTGATACCTGTGTATCTGTTCGTAGCCTCATTTGCAACTGATAACGTAGCTAAAAAGCAAGTTGGACATTGGATTATTATAAATCTCCCCATATCAGCGGTGCTTTCCTCAGCACTGTGCTGGCTGCGGCTTTGTTTGGCTGTTGTCATGTTCAGCCATGTCAGCGCTAGTACTGGGGCTCCAGTGATGGAAGTACTGGCAGCACCAAAAGAGAAGTTTGTAATTTTTAGGCACTTTTCTGCACCTGCCTCAAGAGAATTCTTGGTTTTAAACCTCAACTTTTCTGCGTCACCTTTGCGTTTCAATGCATGTTTTTATCCAAAATCCAAGAAAGTTACTAGGACTGGAGCCATAGGTGTAGCTAGACACTTTTTACTGGTGCACGTGCCCCAGTATTGATGCTCTGTGCCTCAGTAACACCCTGGCCTCGTTTTTGGACGTGTAGGGCTCCGCAGTCAAGTTAGCAATAACAAAAGCGCAACATTTCCTTTAAAATAAAACTACTGCTCAAAGTCTGATGTCAGCAGATAACAGTAAGGTGTTTGCTGCAGTGAATCTGAAGTGCATGGGCTTCGTCTGTGTTTTGGTTGCTTGCCAGACTTTGTGTCTGAACAATGTTACAGTGAATTACAACTTTTAATTACGTTTAATTACCGCCGATAAACTGCACCTCGGAACATATAACCGCGTTGTGCGCGAACTTGCGTTCACACGGGCATGCGTGAAATTAAACTCACGCATTCCAGCAGCAACAATAATAATAATAATAATAATAATAATCATCTTTATTTGTAGAGCACTTTTCAAAAACAAGTTACAAAGTGCTTTAACAAGTGTAAATTCAATAATACAAAAACAATACAAGATAAAAGCATGAAAACATTGAAAAGACTAAAATACACGTTTAAGATAAATATAAAATTAGTAAAATAGAATAAAATAAAAGGGATAAAATAAAGTCAAATAAGATCGAGAAAGGCTCTCCTGTAAAAGTATGTTTTAAGAAGGGACTTAAAAGAGTTCACTGACTCAGCCGACCTGACCACATAAGTCGGTCCAGACAAGACACAGGTGTGATGGTCCTCCTCATAGTAACTCATCAATTTAAGAGACAGTAATTGTCTGTCTCTCAGTCAACACTCTGTACTAATGCAAGCTGCGGATTCACATTGTCTATTGATAATTAAAATGTTGACGAGCTGGGCAGACTGATCAATATACAACCATAGATGTACAGCATAGTTGTAATGTACACTGGGGACGCTGGGGACACTGGGGACGCTGGGGACATGTTTTCTTTTATCTGCTGGTTTTATTGATTGTCTGTGAAGGACAAGAACAGCCTCAGCAGCATTGTTAAAATCTGCTCCAGGATCATTGGAGGTCAGCTGACAGACCTGAGCTCCCTCTGGAACAAACGGGTGCTCCTGAAAGCTCAGACAGGTCATGAGTCATTCTGACCACGTTCATAGTCAGGAATTCTGTTTAATGCCCTCAGGGCGGCGCTACCTCGCTCCCCCAAGGAAAACTAACAGATATGTAAATTCTTCTGTTCCTTCTGCCATCAGGCTTTTAAATACTGCTGACAGCGGCAACTAGACATCTGCCAGGCATCGTAAACCTCTGTATGTATTATTATCTATTTATTTATTTATCTTCTTGGACTATGGTCCCTGCTTAGTCCGTGTATTGTGACCTGTGTATTCGCTGCTTTTTCTGGTGCCCAAATGCAATATGATGTCATTGACAGTGTTTCTGAATGCTTGATTGATTGTTGTCTTCCTGAATTGCCCTACGGGGAAAAATAAAGTTGTTTGAATTGAATTGAGTTGAATTGTCCCCATCACTTTTTTTCTTCTGATAAATTGTTGCAACAAGAAATGTTAAATAACAAATGAGAATGCTTTGAGAAAGGTTTATTTGCACATTAAGAAACATGCAATGTCAATATCTAAGAAACGAATGTACATTGTCCAAGCAAGTAACTTAAGCTTGTTAAAGAAACAAGTCGCTGATTACTACATTATATTACATTATGTTTTTATATCGTCACCTTACACCTGAGTGTGTTTCCCTTTATTTATATATATATATATATATATATATATATATATATATAAATAAGACATTTCAACCATAATTTGGTCCAGAAAATGTCTCCAGCATGTAGGAAATTAAGTGTTTAATGCTCAAAATCTTCTGGGGAAGGACCCCAGACCCCCCAAATCACATATCACAGTAGTGAATATTTATTCTAATATCTTCTTGTTTTGTTCATGTTTTGGGAACAAGTTGATCACTGCACCTTAAAGCTCCCACCACTTTTCAGCACAAAGAGACGCCCTTGACGTACAGCCAGCATCAAGCAGCTCAGACCCTAATGGGACAGTAGATTGGCCCCAGTCTTAAGAGACTTTATGAGGAACGAGTTAGTGCGCAGAGGTCCATTCAAACCAGCACTGGATTTTTCCATTCAGACTGATTACAGAGACAGACTGTTTTAAAGGAGGGAGGATTGCAGTGAGAGTACTGCTGTGTCAGGTGTGACAGCAATGGCAAATTGTTTTCATGGCTCACAAGTCTGGTAGGAGAGCCCCAGAGCAGAATTTCTTTTAGGTCCCAGGGAGGTCAGGACCGACTGTGGTGGTGACTTTGGTGTGTGTGCTTATGATCTGGTCAAAGCCCTCTCTGACATGGCAGTGCCAATAATAATGGGCTAAGCAAGGGAAGCTGGTAAAGCAAATACTATAAGATATAAAACAACACATTTCATACACTTTCAAAAATGTATGGGGGCCCCAGTAGAGCTTTATGTCTTACCACGCCCCTGACTGGAACCAAGTATTTGAATATTCAAATAGGTACTCGATTTTCAATTTTGGGATTCGAATATTGTGGGTTTTTTGCACGCCTGACCTCTTACAGCAGCGAATGTTTAAGCTCCAGTTTACATCAAAGGAAAAAGCAAAATGCTGAAGATCTCAGCTGTGAGGGAGAACTTTGAATTGAATGATGAGGGCAGTGTGACAGTTATGGGGTGTATATATGGGGTGTAACCTGCCCGGCCCAGCTTCACACAATCTGCACTGTCAGCTAAGGGGCTGTCCCCTGCTCTGCACAGCAGCGTTCATATGGGATGCCCTGGCATGAGAACAGGCGTTTCTGATCGATCAAATGCAAGCATGTCATATTAAGACAACCCGTTCTCCTGGCAATTCTATGTTCACTAAGTTACATGATAAAGTACAGTCCCAATATCTGGATCTGCATACAGCAAGGAGACTACACCTTCAAGTTGGAGCTTAATTTGTTCATTTTCAGATTGTAGTTGGACTTTATAGATCGTTTTTTGGGGTTATCTGTACTCCAATAAGACATGCGTGAATGCGCGCTAAAATGAACATGTGTAGTCTCCACAAAAAATTAAATGACTCCATGTGGTCCCCAATATTCACCCAGTTTCTGACATTTCCAATGAAAGAATTTGCATCTAAAAGCTTGTGGGTAGCCATGACATCATTACAAACAGTGCTCAAAATTAGTATAACTGAGATTACAGGTTTGCTAAGATGCAATGGTCAAAACTGAAGCCACTTTTTCAAACCTCTTCACACAGTCTGCATTACCAGCGTGCATCTTGGCCAAAAATGCAGCGCTAAGATCTAATAAAACCAGTACAGAGACAAGTCCTTTGTCTGATGCAATAAGGAGGTCGTTAGTAATTTTCACCAGTGCTGTCTCTGTGCTATGATGAGCTCTAAATCCTGACTGAAAATCCTCAAATAAACTATTGCTCTGTAGAAAGTCACACAGCTGTTTAGCAACTGCTTTCTCCAGGACCTTAGAGAGAAATGGAAGGTTAGACATGGGTCTATAGTTGGCTAAAACCCCTGGATCAAGGTTAAAGGTAAAAAAAATCAAGTTCTGGAAGTGGTGAATTGTTTCAGAATCTTAGAATCTTTTTTCCCCCCAACCCTAAGAAATTGGTCTACTTACAATGGATTCATATTCCGTAGCTTCTGACCTATGAAAGGAGACCAGCATATAAGCCTTATGTTTGAGGAGCTATTCCTGATTCATTTTGGGTATATTGTGTTTTTTCTAGGGGATGGGGCTCATGTTCATGAGATTAATATCTGTGCAAGTGCACTTTTGTGCAAATTTGTATCTTGCTCGTAAACAGAGGCGGACAGCTTTAGTCAGTTTGCATTCACAGCAGTCACTGGATTCTGAAGTCAACCTGTTTCGCAGCAAAAGACACCAAGATCCATAGAAATTCCCCCGTCTGTCTGTCCTTATTTCTTTCTCCCCGTGTTCCTTCATGCCTACCTTCTCTTCTTACTTGTTTCCTCAATTCAATTAAAGAGCTCATATTCTGCTTTTTGCCTTTTCCCCTCTCCTTTATTGAGTTAAATACCTTTTTTGTGCATGTAACAGGTTTGCAAAGTGAAAAAGCCCAAAGGGAGTTCCCATCTCCCACAGAAAACTCTGCTCTGAACTGAAAACAGCTCGTTTGTAGTCCAGCCTTTACTTCCCTTTCTTATGATGTCACAATGAAAATACGTCATAACGCTCGCCAAGCGGCTACTCCGACACGCCCTCAGAAACAGTGAGCTGCAGCACACAGCTCTCCTCTCCCTTCCAAACACTAGCTACCCTCCAGGCAGTCAGTGGACAGAAAGTTGTTCCTGTGATGTAGAGACAGAGCTCAGTTAAAACTTTATGGATACAGATTAATAACTCACCGCTCTGAAACTCTCGCTCCAGTCCATGTTGCTAAGCTGGTCCGGTCTTCTGTAGTGGGAACATTATTTGTCAAGAATAAGCTCCCCCTAAAATCTTAAATTATGATGTTCTAATAGAGAATACTGTGAGAGTTATACCTTTATAGGATTGGAAATGGGAACACATAATTTTGCATTTTTCAAACATTTTACTTTACGGCAGAGATCTGGAGACATGTTTGGAATTTTACCAAGATAGCACTTCTTTTTAAAGAGACATTATTGCACCACGTCATTATAAGTTTAAGTAGCAGCTTCAAATCAAAAGTACATCAACACTGGCCTGCAGCCTTTACCGACTGAACTCTAATTGATACTACATGTCTAGTCTAGTATAATTAATACTAGACGTGTTTCTAGTTTCCCCCATGTTAATCCCCCTCTACACATTAACTTATCCACTGTGTGCCTCTGCCAGTCATTAGTCCTCATCGTCACACACAGCCCTAATGGTGTTAGGCACACACACACACACACACACACACACACACACACACACACACACACACACACACCACATAAAACCCAGGGCTCCATTATTGTCCGTGTGTGTGCAGGTGTGTGTGTGTGTGACAGTGTTATGGCTATGCATATGTGTGTGTGTCCAGTTTTAACAGGTTTTATGTGCATTCCCAGAGTTGCTGATCAAAAGCATGCAGTGGTGGACTGGGCAGCCTGGTGGTCTGCCCTAACCCAGGTGGTCTTAGGATTTACAGGAATCTGTGTGTGTGTGTGTGTGTTCAGGGTGTTTTTAGTTACCAGTTTTGTTCGATAATTTTTATCTCTTTATAATGGTCTCATTTCCAGATCATGTTTGCTGGAGACCCACAGGTGTTGCAAACTGATCATGTCTCCTTTCATTTCTAGTGAAAGCGTTAAAATGAGTGAATCACCAAGAGTGATTGTTTCCACGCAGTGAGCTAAAGTTCAGCAATGCTTGCCTCTAGTGAGAAGATCAGTGCTGGCTTTATTTCATCTGTCTGCCTAAGATCTGCAACCAGAAACCTTCTGCTGTCCTCAGATCCTGGATAAAGACTTAAGGTGACTGACGTTTTGGCATTAGCTCCCCCCCGTTTGTACTCTCCTTTTAAAATCAGATTTACCTTTATATATTAATTTTGGGTGTTTATTTCTACGGTGTTATCCGTATTTTTCATTATCTGTTTAATTTATATTGCCTGCCACAGGCGTGTGTTTTCATTTTCTCAATTTGTGGATTAATATTTGTTCTAGATCATTACTAAAAACTCCTAATGGGACGTGATAGTCATAATGTATTTTGTCTCATGTGAATTGTTGAGAGAAGGTCAGTTTTTACACAAAAACATGTTTCTGTTAATTCACTGCTATATGTTATTGTTTTTGAATTAGTTTTATTTGGCATTATTTTGGATGGTCTTAAATGAAATTCATCATTAATATTGTGATTAAAAATGTGCTCAATGATAAACTTGGTTCTCGTGCACTTAAAAGCTGTTCATTCATTATTTGAGAGGCCTGTTTTTTACGCAGTCTGGTGTAATAATGTCACAGCTTGGTTGCATAGAATATGACCAAGTTTGCACTATGTAGTAATGCAGCGCTATATTTTAGCATTTTTACAGTATTATGCAATGAAATCAATGTATTGCATTGTTTCGTAACATTGTGTGACATCAGCGTAAATCAGCAACACTACAAAGAGCATTTTTTGTCTGCACACTAGCAAATCTAAAACACTTTACCACTATTTTATTTATATAACATGTTTGAGATTACTTGAATAGAGCAGATAAGATGTGTTTCCCCTGTGATGATGGATCACAGAGGTAGGGAAACGGCCACCCAGGATTAAGACCTGCCAACATCGCAACTAATGACCAATAAACTACCAGCCCGACTGACCTGCTGACACTACAGTTACTCAAAGCAGAATGGAGGAGAGAAGAGCGTAATGACTTTATGTCATGCCTTTTTTTTAAAGATCATTGAAATTAAAGCTGGAGGCGGTTTGCTAAGTTTGCTTAGTTTTGATTGAGTTTTTGAGCATCCCTAGCCGTTTCACTGTTCATTTCAGCTCAATAAATAAAAATCTTTCTCTTGTAAGTTGAATACTGTAGTAGATACTCCTTTGGATTTATTAAAAACAATAACACATGAATGCAATTTAGCTCTATGACTTGGAAGTCTGGGATGTCAGACATTAGTACATAAACACACAATCACTCAGTCAACACATCCAAACTGGACCTGGTCTAATTGTCTGTTCATCGCCTCAATACTTTACATAAAGTTAAAAACTAAAACTCAACCTAAGTCAAATGCAATAAGATAACAAAGCAAGAATATTGTGAGAAAAAGAAAGCAACAGGAAATCATACCGTAAGAAGGAAACAAGAAAGATGAAAAATGAGAAGCAAAAGATCAGGGTGGCAAAATGTTTTGCATTTAATGACAAGAGAAAAGAAAAAGAAAAGAAACTATATTTGAATAAATAAATAAAATCAAGACAATCAGAAAA
This sequence comes from Micropterus salmoides, assembly GCF_014851395.1. Classification (NCBI taxonomy): domain Eukaryota; kingdom Metazoa; phylum Chordata; class Actinopteri; order Centrarchiformes; family Centrarchidae; genus Micropterus; species Micropterus salmoides. The sequence continues at coordinate 33,284,765 of NW_024040263.1, read as the reverse complement.
AAAGCAGAGATGAGATTTTAAACATTCAGTTTACTGATCTGACCCAGACTGTTCGGGAGCAAATATATTACCCAGAAATAAAAGACCATGTCACCGTAGTGAGGGGCCTTGCAGACCTGTGTGGGATCAGTAATTCCCTTATACATGGTAGACGTTGAGGAAGAACTTACAGGTAACAAGAAGGAAGTGAGCGCAGTAAATAATTGACCTAAAACGGAGTTTTGAGGAGTGATTTTAAAGATGATACTTGACATGCTCTGATGTTCCAAAGCTGCAGTACTGAGAGTTGAAAAGTTCCAGTCACCAGTAGGTGACTAACAAATGAAAGAGCTATGCCAGATTTCACTGTGGCTCAGAAGACGAGTATCATGTAGGAGGATCTTCAGGTTAAGTGAAGTAAAAACTCAGAGGCAGCCAGTGAAGAGAGCTGATGTAACTAAAATGTGATCATGTCTCTCTAAGTCCAGCAGCAGCAGTAAATTAAGGCTGCTGATTGTTTTAAGAGTGAAGCCAGAGAAAAGGTGGATGAAGCCAGAATAAATTTAGAGTAACTGTTTCAAGATTAACAAAGCGGGGGGGGGGGTTCCTCTCTCAGGATTTCTGCTGTTTTCCTTTAATGTGTCCAGGTTTTTCCTCGTCTTCTCGGAGAACTTGCTGGGTTGCAAAGCACTGGGCAATACAAATGCACTTGATTTTGTATTGACTTGATTTGATAGAACTGATTTTGACAATTTGCCAAATTGATAAAATGTTGTGCACCCTTTTTCAAACAACCATGAAAAGGAAAGGTAAGAATCACAAGAAACACTGTTTGGAGATTATTGATCACTTGCTTCCAGCACCAGATTGGAGATGTTTATCAAAGACTGAAACGATGCTACTTTGTTGGATCACATTTAAGTTACCGTTTCACAATTTTTGGATTACACACAAAGACTTTTTGCAAAGTTTACGTGCAGATCCACCTAAAAAATGTTTTGCACAAATAATTACAAACCTCCAAAATGTGTAATTGATATTGTTTCAACTTTAAATATCACCATACCAGAATGTTTTAAAATTAAACAAAACATACTGATATTATGTGCAAAGAAGCACACTAGTTTCTTACATTTTGGCAAACACACACATGTGCATTAAACTTGTCTTTCCATCCATGGATGGGTGTTGCCTGAACTGAACACACGGTTGCTTCTCTGAAATCTCCTGAGAGGCAAGTTGTTGCAGGAAATGATGGGGAAAGTTTGTTGTGTATGTACAGACTTTATTTCCTAAAGTTACTCCAACACAGCAAACACCTCTCTCCTGCTCTGACTCATGTTTCCACCACTGTCTTCCTGCAACAACTCGTTTCTCACGAGATTTCAGAGCGAGAATTTCCCTTGAGCGAGATTTAAGTTTCCTGTTAATGAAGGGTGTCACCGGGAGCCCCTTGTAGGGATCCTTTCCATGAAGTCGTCAGACACCTGGTGTAACAGTCGGAGCCTGTCGTCTGTCAGCTGGACGTCATTTTGACGTGCAAAACTGGCCTGAAGGAATATTTTGCAGCTGGTTCAGCTGGTTCTACTGCACAGATCCAAAACATTTTGTACCTACTAGTCATTTCAACACCAAAATATGTGAAACTATCCTTTAACAAAATAAGTATCTCAGAATTACAGACCATCAGTTTTTGTGGAAATCAGAAACGAGATATGTAATGAATGTAAAGTATATTTAATTACAAAAACACAGCCACGTATTAAATGACCTAGGGAATGACTACGGGTGAGGGTAGTGATCCAAAACAGATTTTTATTCAAAAAGAAAGAAAGGAAACATTAGAATTAGGATTTGTGATGAGGAAAAACTAGCTGAGGAATTGCGGAATACCTGGAATTCTCAGAGATGATATAGAAAATAAGTGGGTCACTTTTGACCCATATTGTGCATCAAAGGGTTAAACATGCGCTCATGTGACTGAACATATTTTTCTAAATCTGTCCATTGCAGAATCAAACAACAATTGAAGTCGCACACAGTATGTAAAAAATGAGAATAAATGTAAATCATTGCTATATATTGGTTAGCAGTGTCACAGCACTTGGAAGAAATAAATAACACAAATCCCAGTGTGGTTTGCTGTATGTCAATTATGGAATCAGTTACTTGAAATGGAAGAAATCAGGCTGACAAGAAACTTATTTGTTGTAAACAAGTAGTTAGCTTTTGGTTAAAAGCCGTGTACTGAACTTACTGAACCAAAACTGCGTACATTTAGGATGAGAACATCTGAAGATGAACCTGAAATTGAATCTCTTTAACTGTGTAAGTTTATCAAGAGGAAAAGCTAATTTGTTCAATATGCTGTCTAAATGATGAAAACTGTGAAATACTTTGTTTAGTAAGATTATAACAGGAATTGATTTTGTAAATATGGAGCTGAGGTTGACTGTTCACATGTGAAATATGTAAAATAATAATGTTATTAGAAGACAGTCTGGGAGATTAGGTGGAAAAAAACATGAAATGATTATGACAGTATATAGAACTACTTTTTTGGTTTGGTAAATGTATAACTGGAAGATGCATGTTATATATTATATATATTTTTATGTTTGATAAATAACTGTCTTATAACCCATGTGTGACGGGCTGAAAGTTTGGCATGGCAAAGATTTGAAATCTAACTAATAAGAGCATTAAAAATTAAAATGGCTAAAATGGATTTATGGGGACTTGAGTAACCCATAAATCCACTTCAGACAACTTGTCCTTAATGTCTTCAGACCCAACACAAAGTCTTTCAGAATTTGGTATACTTGGTAAATATTGAATGATTTACACTAAGCTCAATAACGTGACAGGTTCCCTTGAATTGTTCGCTCTTTGTCGACTGGACAGAGTGACGATATGTCTTTCTAATGTTTTATACTATGACCAAGATACATCAGAAGCTTAGCAAGACTTCACAATGACACATAAGAAGCAGGAATAAATAATATATAATAATCAATAAATAAATGATTGAATGATTAACTGATCCAAATTAGGGACAATGAACTTTCTGTTGACTAATTGTTTCAGCCCTTCCCTGAATTTATTCATAACTTTATCCTGGTGGTTTAAATGTGTAGTGAAATATTATAATTATTTAGTTATAGTTCATTTGTAGATGGTGGAGTTTATTCTTCTTGATGGATGCTCCTCATTGCCCCTTCAAAAGAGGAAAAGGACTCTATTGCTTTGTGTTCACTGTGTTGGAGCTGGTAAAAGCAGCGTGACACATTTTGAGTCCCAAGCTGCAGGCTGGAGCAGGGCCGGACTGAGATGATAATTCAGGGCCAGGAAGTGTCTTCAGTTTCAAGAGTTAGTCAGTTGCACATCCTTATTAAGGCAACAGGCACAAGTATTATTTATCATTTCTGTGCACTTTTGAAGAGTTTGTTTTGCACCAGGCATTTTCTCAGACTTCTGATTATGTTTATCATCGTGAAGCTCTGAGTAACTGGAGAAGCTTCCACCTGACAGAAACGAGTTCCCTGATTATAATAACATTTTATTATTTTATTGTGCATAAACATCTCTTGCTTTCCTACATATCATGATTAACTATTTGAAAACATAGAATAAACTTTGGAAAGGTAGTTGCGATGTGACGTAGTGCTCTGTTAGTATGTTGTTTCTCTTTTAAACTCGTCCTTGCTCGTGAAGATATCTGTAATTTTACAGCATTTAGTGGCACTTTCCTCCCGGGCTTTCTGCTTTCAATGCTCTCCCTCTCAGCCCTACGTTTTCTCGTTCTCTCTCTTCTTTTGTTGATGTGTAGCTGCATGTGACCAAAAACCGTGTGATGACAGACAGACATCATGAAAGGGGGACTGAAGGTCTACAGTTCTGAGGGACTTTAATGGCCAGTGTTGTTTTCTCTTTAAAACTGGACTGACACCACAGAGCTTGCCAGGAATTCTCCCGGTGCTCCCAATGACCAGCCCGGCTCTGGACTGACGACCTGCTGTTCTGTAGATTGCCCTCCACAGGCCTAATTGAAAGAAGGCTCCACATGGTAAGAAGCTATACATTCTCCAGATATATTTGTTCTCTTTTTTTTCTGGTTCTTTCTTTTTCTCTTTTCATTTCTTTTTTTTGTCTATAAAAAGAGAACAATGGGCAGGCTGTCTTCGGTTTGGCTCCTAATTAATCCAATACTTCCTCCTTATGGCAGGGGCAGATTAGAAGATGAAAAACACTTTTTTCATAGTCTCTTTTGATGGAAAACCGTATCTGTATGTGGTGTGTGTGTGATGTGTTGCGTCATAGCAACCTAGCAGATATAGTTTCAAAGGCTGCCGATGGCCCACCTCTTCTCTCCACCTCACTTTTCTCCTCCTTCTCTGTCTCTTTATCTTTTTACATTGTAGCTTAACATTCTGCTTTTTCACATTGAAAACACCATCACACACTTTTTCTAATAGCTATATGTGCTCACTCTTCGCAATAATAGCCATAAATCATTGTGTTCACTGATGCACATCTTCTTGCGTTAGTTCAGCAGCTGTTTAAGCATCATCTTTGTTTTTCAGTGGGGAAAAAATCCAGGTCATTTGGAAGAAATGACGCCGCCTGGTGGAGGAGAAACGCAGGAGCACAAAATGGTGAGGAGGCGGGAGAGGAAGGAGGAGGAAGGAGCGAGAAAGAGAGGGGTCTGCGTGAAGTAATGGCTGCCAGATGTTTTGGTATTATCGTAGGGGAAAAATTCTATTCCAGCCGTAGTCATCTATCATGTTAGCCAGTGGACTGCCCGTAGAGGCCAGCAGATAGGCAGGAGACATGAAAAGAGATAAGTGTGTGTGTGATGGTGGTGTTGTCAGGGAGGTGTGTTATTATAAACCTAAATATTGGTATGTGCTGTTGAGTACTTAATGTCTCACTGCGTTTTGAAAGCAAAAACTGTTGTGAGTTCTGGGAAATGTGTGTTACATGATGAGTCCCATGAAACATTTTAAACTTTTCTATCATTTTATTATTTTACAATTGTATTATTATTCTTATTATTATTATTATTTTATTCATTCTTTTTTTCTTTTGACTTAAAATGGATAGAATTGTTTCAGAAAATGTGTTTTAAAAAAATGAAAAGGAGGATGTGCATGGAAATATTTGCATGCATTATTAAATAACTTCAACTCACATGTATGAGTATATGCAAATATGAAATACTTACAATCGTGGCAGTTCTCCTCCATGACAGGTCCAGCAATCTACTTACGAGCTCCCCATCAAAATGAATAATCATTTAGTTTAATTTAATTAAACATACAGCCGAGTTTTCACTGGCTGTGAAACAGTCTCAGTTTAATAGTGATGCCTCTGCATGACCTACATAAGTAAACAAGACTATCAGTGAGAAGATTGGCTACCTCTACATATTTAACCTTAATGCCTGTTTTACAGCGTGCAGCCCGCAAGAGCCCATGTTTACATTTTCCCAGGCAAAGTTTCACAATGATTGTTATGTTAGCCATTTAAAAGGAAGCAGAAGGAGATTTTTCTTAAGATAATTTTATTTTTGTCTTTATATTTTATGGCTATAGAAGAAAGGTATGCGCAGTCACTGCATATTCCTACATAATTGCATGGCTTTTCAACATGCACTGCTGAACAAACAGGCTCACATTTGACTGTATGTACAAATCCTCATGGCTTTCCAAAGGGGATAAGATGCTATGCTTCCTTTACTTTGATGCAGTTGGAGTTTCCTAAAAAAAAAAAATGTATTTGATACAAACTAATTTTCATGATCAAGAGAGGCAAAGATGAACTCTCTTCTACGGTGTCTTTGAGAGGAAGGAGATAATGAATGCGTAGCAGTCAGGAAAGACTTACCCAGAAAGATGACTTACAGGCTTAGAGACTCATAGACCAGCCCCAGGGAGTTATCTGCATGACTCAACCAGTCATTCAGTAGTCTGCAGTGACTCCACAGCCAACTAGTCACATCCTATCATTGTCATTGATTGGCCCAAAGGGGGTGCTGTCTCATATTAGGAAACAGTATTTTCGGCGCTGCCTTTGCTTGGTGGTCAATCTGTGTCGTGCTTTCAGCTGTGATTCTACTGTACTACCTGCACTGTGTACTGTACATGCATAGTATGAGGATCCAGTCACCATTACTTGTTTTTTATTTGCTCATCACAACCGTCATGGACTTGTGAGCTTGAGGAACACTGTTATCTTCAGAATCGGTGCTGAGCTGAGAATCCACCTGAGGAGGAAGCAGGTCAAGGTGTTTTTAGCCTTGTGTGCCATGAAGATGCTGAGAGTGAAATGACCCTAAAATCTGAAGAAAATCTTAAAAAGGCGAGCAGGCAAATGTGAGAATGTGGAGTCCAACATCAAGAACAAGTGTGAGGCTTCAGACCCTCATCCGGCCATTGGTTAAGGAAGCTTTTCAACAAAGACCTGGTCCGTCGCTGCTACAGATGAGGGTTTAGAACGTGGTACGTACTTGTGGAGGTCGTTTGCTGAGACGGGGCTTTGCCTGCACTGCACTCGTTTTCGCAATACAAAGCTCTGCTGATGTGCCCGGGCAAAAACAAATTTGGATTAAACACACAGTAAACATACAGTATGTTCGATGAGCCTTTGTCACCCTTTGCCTCACATATATAATGATAATTTTATAATGATAATAATAGCTCCTTTCCATTGCAGTTGCATGTTTTGTCATTAGATGATAAGCACAGTTGGCCATTTTAAATATAAAGTGTGTGCATTTACTTTGTTTTAATAACATTCATAAAATATTAATATATACAGGTACAGTTTTGGCTCAGCTTGTGACATCAGATGCTTGTTTATTATTATACGAGATGTTCTTTTGCTTTTTATCAGTGAGGATATTTAGTGTTTTTTTGTAGTTGTGGGCCTCAGTTTGCTCCCTACAGCTGACTCAGAGACACACAGCTTCCTTAGCTTGAAGTGTGTGTATTTATGTGTGTGTGTGTGTCCCGGTCATTGTGGGGTCATCTCTGTCTGACGCCAGCTCTTTCACTAATTATCTGCTCTCCTGTCTTCACCCGAGGCCAGGCTCAGGCCATTACAACTCACGTTAGTCTTTGTCAAGGAGAGAAAAATCCTCACAGTCCTCTCTTTTTTTTTTTCCCCATCTCCCACCAACAACATACCAACCGGGATGCCAGATAAGGCCTTATCAACAGATGACCGACTGACAGCTCAATCAGATACCGCGGCAATATGAAGGCCGGGATGCATGTCAATAACTGTTGTATGGGGGGGGTACACAATGTGTTATTGTTCCAGCAGTCGACATGATGAAACTTTATTTGTTAATTGGTTTGACTGCTACAAGTTTGGGATTATTTATTTGCCACAAACCTCAAAAAAAAAATGTCCAGCCCACAGACTTTTTACTTTGTCAGGGTGAAGAAACAAGTGAAATCATTAAACCACAGGACTAAAAAACATTTAATTATAAATGCACAGCTTCTGTTTGTCACAAAACATCATGGTGACTTACACTGGGAGAAATGTATCTTTTAAAATGCTAAATGAATAACTGTTTCCCACTTTATTAGTCTTGTTTAGTCGAGATATTAAGTCTTAAAGTGGGATGACGTTTCCCAGTGGGGGTGTTGCAGTAGTTACCAGTCTATCGTTAGGCAGAGTTCACTTTATGATAGAGACAATCCTGCAGAAGATTCCTTTATGGTCTTCACAACAACAAATGCTACAAGCACCAGTAACAGGCAGAAGTTCAGTTTTACCAAGCGTGATTCTCCATGTGACATTTAAAATTTTTGAGGGGGTGCAGCCACAGTGGAATGCTCGTTACGCTACAGTGAAGGCACCAGAGTCTGCCGAAGAAACACGATTCCTTTGCAAGGAAGGACATTTCAGGGTTTGCTCGACTGACAGCAATCACGGTCTATTGTTTGTAACCGCAGGTACAGAGACTGAGCCAAGTGATGAACTTCTTTCAGATATTTGGCCTGCAGCGAATAAACCTCAAATCACGTTTTGACCTTTTCCATTTGATTCCCACCTGCCTGCTAAAGACAGCATCTGCCTATTGGTGTGTTCAAGTGGGACGTGAGAAAGTGTGTCACCGTTGGCTGCAAACCCAGCAACAAAACCATCCACTGTTCAAAATAATATGCAACATTCACATAAAACACAACCGACACAAAAGGAGATCTGCTGACGGTCATTCGCTGCTGAATCTGCTGAAGGAAAGTCTTTTGATTCAGATTTTACACAAAACATCCGACTAAAGTTGCTGAAAATGACCAAGATTGCTGAAATATTTCTTTTCTTGATGACAGAGTTGACGGCGCTGCTTATTGAGCTCTCCGCTCTGCTGTCCTCTCCCCTGCATTGTTTCCTCTCCGGTCCACCAACAAAAATGAACACAGGAATCGTCAAATAATCACGATTACATTAACTCGACTTGATGTATCAAAGACTGGACTAGATATGTCGTCGGTGTTTGTGGAAATTAGAAAGCGAACACCAGTAAAATATCAATAACATAAATAATATTCCTGATTTTTAGAAAGACTCAGACATCAGTCAGTCCTCCTGTCCTCTGTCCTCCCTCTGCTGCTGATGTGATTCACTGCCTGCAGGTACCGCTTGCTGAGACATGAAAGTTGTGAAATGTCCAGTGGGAATCAAACCCAGCTCTCCCACGTCTGATGCAAGGTTACTTATGTACTGCGCCATCGCCACTCATCAGGAGCAATTTGGGGTTCAGTATCTTGCCTGAAGACACTTTTGCATGCGGACCCGGGGACAAACTGCAGATCGTCTCATTAGTGGGTGACCCGCTTTACTTCTAAGCCACAGTCGATTTTTAACGAGTTAGAAGGAGTGTATACCTTTTTAAAGAATATGCCTTTTTGCTGGAATATCATCTCAGACACACATTATCGTTCCACGCAGAATATTTGTCTTTATGTTTTAATACATGTGAGATCTTTAAAAACATCAACTCTCCCACGGTGCGGCAGTAAGATGTCATCCTGTCCTTCTCCTTCCTCCCGATAGCAAGGTAGAAAGAGAGACATCACAAAGACATCACAAAGACATACCATGTGCCGATACAGAGAATGAGCTCTGTATTCTGTAGCTGAACACTGATGTAACTTTTGCATGGACGCTCCACGCAGTTTAACCCAGTTATCTAAACCGATTCTTTCAATCTGAAAACAAATTAAATGTATGTTACAATCTTCCATTGCATGCAGCACAACTATTATAAATATGGAAGTTCAAAGATGAACCAGGAAATGTGCAACACCTGCCAATCAATTTGTGACACATTTCTGAAAGATTTTTAGATTATCTGTTTGATTATTATTCCCCCCCTTTGAAAGCGCGAACCATTTTCCCACACTGAACAACAGGAAACTTTAGGGCTGATGTTTTAATGCAGATTGAAGCCACTGTGGATAACCTTCCCTTGTTACTTCTGAATGTTGCCCCTGTTGGACCAACCGGAAATAGGAAATAAGCCCAGTTTGCATCAGTCACCATGTAACCAGTTGGTGGTTTATTAAATTCAAGACACTGTTTACATCTCACATTAAGCATTATTTAGACTCCCACCACATTTTAACACCACAACATGGACACTTCATTATTACATTTACAAACCAAATTCGCCAGGGGGAAGACAGATGGGGAGAGAGAGAGAAGTTTTCAGTCAGCGGGATGGCTGTTTGGTTCCTCTAAGGGCCACATTGCACATAAATATATTCAGTTAAATAAAGCAGACAGCACGTCAACATCACGTGTGTGTATGTGTGTGTGTGTGTGGGGGGGGGGGGCAACGTAGGCTACACATCTGGTAACATAACTCAACTTTTATGGACCTCTCTTTCATTCGGCAAAGCCAAATCCCGTCTACCAAACAGCCCCTACTGTGGGGGGGTGGGGGGGTTCTGCTGACCCACAGGGCGGTCTGATCCCGTCCATCCCCTCCGACCCTAGCCTATCTCTAATGCACGCAGACACCTACTGTATTTTAATTTAACTTATCCCAAAGTTTTCAAGGACGTCAAACATGTTGATAACTGACAAAACATCCAGAATATTTCCATAATCCACTGTGAGACGTCGTAAACACGTAGAGCTCTTTGGTTTAGATTTTTTCAATTAAACTTTTAATATGTGATATTTGTCTTACGGGTTGTTTCTGGAGGAAATCGGGTTCAAGATTTTAAAATACAGAATTGAGCCACAGAAAGCGCCTCTGCTGATTTAATGCGGGGGAGTTAGAAATCTGAAGTTATGTTCTATTAAAAGAACTCCAACCAGTAAACTGCCGTTTCCTTCGTGGCTCACCATAGCAAAGTGAACGGAGCTCTACAAGCAGCCCCGCGTCCGCCGCCCCGTGGGAAGTCACCCGGTCCGGAGAGAGGATGGCTGCTGCCAGCGGGCTGCAGGTCTGCAGAGCCCGTCATCATTGTCCCGAGAAGAGCGCCATCAACTTGCGGGAGAGAGGGAGGCGTTACTGTTTGAGTTCCAGAGCCCAGACGTGTTGAGGCCACCCTGTCCGTCCTTTGCTCTTCTTGTCGCTCACTACCGAGGAGGATGACGACGATGATGATGACGACGACGAAGATGTCTTTGGGATCTCCACCTGCAGACACATGGCATTTATTGTTATTTCTATGGTGCATATTGATCCTAATAACCCAGGTGTAATTCAGCAGAAGCTGTAGTCTATTTTTATGCAGGGACAGCGTGACGGTAGCCTTTGTCTCCGTGAATTATTTGACTTGCGATTTCGCTAATATGCCGCTTTATAAGGTTTCCCAATTTTGCAACACTTGGCATTCCCAGCTTTGAAGGCAGATACTGAAGGAAGCATGCAACTGGCTTGGATATATTGACCTGTGCTCACTGTACTGAGAGCGCACCTTTCGCTTTCCATGGCCCGCTTCGGAGCGACAGTCCATTCTGTTTGCCTGTGTTTGCAGAGGAACAATCTTGCATTTGGGACCAGCCCAATTTGGTTAATGCTCCAGAACACGCAGTTTACACACATCAGTGATTTTCTATAGATACCCGTAAGACTTATTAACAACGATGTTGAAGTCACAGAAGAATAACCTGTGGGCCTATGTGTTTACAAGCTCCACACGTTTACATGTAGCCTTTACGGCCCGCGGCCTTCCTCTGGTGTGCGGGTATAACAGCTTTCTCTGACTGAACTGAAACCTTGTTAATAAATATAATATTAGTTACAGCCTAAACTCTTCAACTGCGCGCCTCAACATATTTCACCCTGTTAAGATCGGCGACTCTGAAGGATTTAATGTTGTAGAGAGCAGGATCAACTAAAAGGAAATAGCTTTAAATGTTAAAGATAAATTAAAATTTGTTATTATTTGTAATGTATTTTTTCTGAGCCTGCATGTTTACTTGCTGTTTCCATCCGCCAAAAGCTTTTCCTTAAACCACGTTTAGCCTAATAAAAATATATTCATTTAATAGCCTATAGCCTATATTAGAACAGCATTATAGTAATAGATTTTTATTTTTTTTATTAACGATGTACGCTGTTTAAATACATGTAGAAAGGCGCACGCAGGGAGAACGTCCTTCCCCCGGTTTAAAGCCTTATTGTTGTAAACCCAATTTCTTAACCAACAGTGAGTGTACAGGCGTTGTCCTTAAAAATAATAGTGATAATAATAATAATAAATGACTGTGTTGTGTGTGAAGGCGCAGTAACTCTAACCTATTTTCAAGTCCACCAATCGGCTACAGGCTGGAAAAAAAAAACCCATTTGAAACTGAGGGATATTCGAGTAGGCCTGATTTATTTTGCAGAGTGATGTGCGAAATATCAAATACACGATAATATAAAATATGAGAATTGCTCGAACAGGACAGATCAGGTGCAATACAGGTAAACGATTCAAGAATTCAAGACTTTGTAAAGGAAATTTTGTAACAATGGGTGATTTTACTTTACTTCTTGCTACAGGGAAATGCTTTTTAAAGTAGGACTTTCGTACATGTAGGCCTACTTAAAGAAGCGTGCTTGATTTTAATATTTTGTCAACACTGATCGATTCTTTTATTTGTCGCTATGCTGCAGTTTCAGCGTTTGCGTTGTTCTATTAACCAAATAAAGCAAACAAAGAAAGAAAAGAGAGCTCTGCAGTTCTAAAGGTTGGTGCACAACGTTTCTGTAATTACTGCAAACAGGAGTCTGTGATGGTTTACACAACTGTACAGCAGACATCCAAACAAGCTAATCCCCATTCTTTTTATTGTATAATGTTCTTTTACATTCTAGTTTCCGGGCCGCAGCTGCGTCATCGGCCGGAACAGCGTGATCTGTTCTTTCTGCAAAAGTTAGGCTGGATGAAATGTCAGTTTTTTCATTGACAGGAAGGAAAGGGCTAATAATAATAATAGTAATAATAATAATAATAATGGATGTGGATAAACTACTAACTGGATCTGTGAGTGAAGAATTAAATAGACCTGCATTGTTTTTTAATCCTGGGCCTCCACTCTTCATGTTATTATTACAAACACAATTGAACTATGAACATTTTGAATTAAAAGCACATTATAAGAACAGATCTTTTTTTTTATGTCAAATAATTAATAAATCATAACTTTTTAACCGCACATTTGCCACCTGTACTATAACCTTCTGAAATTATCAAAAATATAAAAATACTAATAAATATCATGTACTCAGTATGTGCTTAATAGTAGGTGAAAGCAGTAGATAATGCCTCATCACTTCAACTTAAACCTTATTAAATACTCACAGGCTAACAGCCAGTAGGGCTTTAATTGAAGGATTTTTGAAGGTTCTTGCAGCAGACAAGTGACACCACTTTCCAGCCCCAGTAATTTGTCTACACAGTGATCCAGGCTCTACCAGTCTGCAGGCTACCTATCACTGAAAGTAAAACCGCTGCTGGTGTCTCTCCAGTGAGGCTGCTCAAAGCATCACTGGCATGTAAAATTACTCTGTATATCCTGCACATTTACTCTTTCCATTGTCCTGAAAATGTAAGATGTGCCTGAGTGTTTTGAAAGGCGTGCCCAAATAAAATGTATAATCATAATACCAATAACAATAATAATAATAATACCAATAATAATAATAATAATTAATATTATATCAATTACAGGATAATACCAAAATGCTATCAAGCATGATTTTTTTTTCAACACTGCAACAAAATGAAATGGCGTGCTGTTATTCAGTCAGTAACACTGAGGTCTAAATCTATCAGAAATAAATAACTAAATAAGTAAATAACTATCTACATTCACATTTATAATCAGTTTGCTGCTGCACTCTGATAAATATATTTAGGCAATGATTAAATGAAAATTCATGCAAAAATGTATAATAAAAAACTGATCAAGGCGAGTTTCAACATCTGTCATGATTCAAATCTGACAGCAAATGTTTGTATGAATTGTAAAAAAAAATCTATATTTTAACAATCTCCTGCAAACCCAGTGTAATATAAACTCAGACTCCCTGGGCTATTACCTCAAGTCCCCCCTTATTTGCAAGCTTAGAGGTCCATCCTCTTAAACACACTTTAAATTCATTTATGGGTTAACCACTTAATCATTACTGTAAGAGCACACTGAGAAGCATAGGCAACGTCAAGTGCTTACCTTATAGCTACACCGAGATTCAAACTCACTTAAAGGTGCTACGTGTTCCACCATAATAAAAGGTTTGAAGCACGCTTTAAACAAATTAAGGAATTCTGTGCACATTTATGACATCTTTTTATTCAACTGTCTCAGTTGTAGCAGGGAGTTGCGTGAAAGAGTTGACATGAGTTATTAGCAGGACTACATCCTCCTATTAGTGATTGCAGTTTGAAATGTGAGGGAAAATTTGCTTTCTGGCTTCAATTATGCACCACACTTCCTATAGGCAGCGTGCTAGGCAACAGACAGGAAATAATTATTCTGTTCTATTCTCTTGTAGTCTATCCTGACCTGCTACATGGTTATGTATTGTTTGTTCCTGCACATAACTTTCCCGGCTGGACTAAAGAACAACAACATGCAGCTTTTATCAAAGCATGTAATCGATGATATGATGTTTGCATAGTAGTAAATCAAGTGAATTACGACTTTTAGCCAGTGATCATGAAGGGGATATGTAACTCAAATATAAATAAAATAGCTGGCTACTGTGTTGAAAGAGCACATGTGGAATAATTCTTAAGTCCTGTGAATGCAAAATGCAAGACAGTTGAAATGGGTTTAAATTTTCTAGATGTGCAAAACAATAAATCTTGTAACGCTGCAGCCATAGGGTACAGACAGCATATGCAGATGTGGGACCAAACCCATGTGGATAATATAGAGGGCTGTAAGGAGCAAACCATCAAAAAGTGTTGCTAAGACTAATAGTTTAGAGTCCACAGGGCTGAACCTGCCCCCCCTCCCTCCGGCTCCAAGCTGTCTGAGGATGCCAACCAATTTTCTGGCTCCAATGTTATATAGACTTCATCATTTGGACTATACCATTACTGTGTAAACTATTTTTGTTTATAATTTTCAACTGTATGGAGAGGAAAGAGGTTTCAAGTGTCAATTATAAAAATGGGTAAACACTTATATTTGAGTGTTTACTCTCTCTTTAGCAGTCATCCCACATTCACTGGTTTTTTTTTATTCCTCCCCCAAATACATGGGTCCATAAGATCGCCCTCCATTTGTGTATGTGTGCAATTCGTGCACAGGAAAAGTCTGTGTTGCTGTTTATGTCTTTCTCTCCTGGCCGTTGGTCCACAGTGTCAGCCTGTACTGGTCCCACAGTCTTGATAGTTGCTAATATTATATTACATATATTATTATAAAATAATCATTTAAAAATAAAAATCCCAAACAACCACTGTTTTCTAATTTAAATTTATTTACATTTGTTGTCAGTATTATTTCCGCATCTTGCTGGCTTTGGTACCAAGTGTAAAAAGGCCTCTGCTGAGAGCCGACTATTTTAGGCCACTCAGTCTCCCATCTTCATCTTCTCCTTACTAAATTAGATTGGGATCAAAGCCAATCAGAAAAAATATTCATGGCTTCCTACTGAATCTTGGTCAAATTAGAGCCGCCAGGCTCCTGCTTGTTATTTATCGTGCCATCGTTGTCACGATGCAGACAATATTAATAACCCTGGGGTAGCACATCATAGAAAAACATGAACGCGAAGTTAAACCAGTTTGTCACACACTGACATTACACTGGAATGACTTTCAGCTTTATCCTGCAAATGAAAGCAGCCTGCTCCGCCGAGCCAACATAATATTTTCCTAATGTAAAAATGCTTCGGGAGCCTCGTTTGCAGATCGCACATGTAAAAGCAATGAAGGCGAATGACGAGACATAGTCGTGCAAGATCCTACATACATTCAGTGGAAAGTACCATTTTAATAGACTCTATATGCAAAAGCAATAGAAGATTTTTGATTGGAATAAAATAAAGTTTATGGATATGCCATGAAAAACTGATCCGCATTTTTTTTTTGAGAAAACTCAGTTGACCCGTGTTTTATACTTTGTATTTTTTGAGCTGATTTCACACCAAATTGTCTTATTTGACAATAAATTTCAAATAGATTTTGGAGTGATTATTCTGATGCAGGAGGGAACGGCGCGTTTCGACGTGTTCACATTAGCCCGCTGCTTCACGCCGAACGCTGCCCTTTGACCACCAGTAGGCCTAATGATGAGGAGGTGTTTAAAGGACGGTCGGCTGTGACCTTCAGTTGTTAATCTTGATGAGATAAATCATTAAAAGGAAGGAGGAATAATAATGACATGTATCATCTCCTTATGAATTTCGGTCATGACTCGCGTCAGCCAAAAATACATGTAAAGAAATGTGACTGCAGTTTCCAGGCTATAGTTTACCTCCCCATCACATTAGGTCCTTAAAACGTGACTGCTGAAGGCTACAGCTTCTTTTTTCCATTACCGGCCTGTAAAATGAGTCTACAGCAGCATGTCTGCCGAACTGCAGACTCGGAAAAGGCCTTTAATTATAAAGCCAAAGTATTATAAACTACTGGCTACACACACACACACACACACACACACAAACAATTAGCAGACTGTGAACTATTGCTATGAGAGTGTAAACTATGCGGGTTATGATAACTGATAACTGTGAAGTTATTTACTTCCCTGTTATTTAAAACAGTTTGAGCCCCCTCAGCTAAGTTCAGGAGGATCCTGTCTTGGTGCGCAGGCTTCACGCTCTTACCGTCTCTCTCTTCCTCCTCTCCTCCCGAGCCTCAGTCTTTTTCAGCTCGGCCTTGAAAGCCTGCGTGTCTCCGTGCTGTCCATCCTTGTCCAGGATGTCCATCAGGTAGGAGATGTAACTGGTGGCCAGCCGCAGCGTCTTGATCTTGGACAGCTTGGTGTCGGCCGGGACGTTGGGGATACACTCCCTTAGCTCCGCAAAGGCCGAGTTGATGCTCTGGGTCCGCCGCCTCTCCTTACGGTTGGCCGTGGGTCTCCGCTTCACTGGCCGAGGATGTGTGTGGTGGTGGTGGTGCATACCGACCGTGGCTCCGTTCACCGAGATAGCGCCGGTCCCCGGAAGCAAGCCGCCGGGTCCGTAGTGATGATGGTGGTGATGGTGGGGGTCCAGGCCGCCCGTAGACCCGCCGCCACTGTTGCCATGGTACTCTGGGCTGTAGCCGGGCGCGAGGCTGTATTCGGTGGGAGACATATCCGCGTGGCTTATCAGCCAGCTCGTAAAGTACGGAGGAGCCCCGGTGTCCTCGTGACACCGACCTGCCGCCGCGGCATGCAGCGAATAGTGGTGGCTGTCGTGGTGGTGCATGACCGGGTGGTGAGGGAAGCCTGAGACAAGACTCATAGTGACACACACAATCACGCACTCACGCGCGCACACACTCTCTTGCACACGCGCACACACGCAGGTCCTTCTCGGGTGCTGCAGCAGTAAGCTCGCCTTCGCTGTTTAATGGTGGTCCGGGGCAGATGTTTGCATCCTGAGTGACCACGCAGCGGCTTCCGACAGACACAGACCTCCTGGTCCGATCGTGGCGTTCGGTATTCCGTGCAGCAGTGAGCTAGACCCGGGCTAGTCCTGTCTATAGTGGCCCTGTAGGCCGCTCACTTCTGACCAAACAACTCCTCCTCCTCTCAGACATTGTTCCTCTCCCTCCTCCTCCAGTTTGGCCTATGAAGTCACAGCAGCCTCATTCCTCTCTTCTTCTTGTAGAACTTCGCAGCGCGTATTCCTCTGCAGGCCTACTTCATACTATCCCTGTCTGTGTGAGTCAGTTAGCAGCTGTCAGCCTCAGAGCCGTTTGGCAAGGCAGGACCATTCTGGGCAGGCACCAGGTCACTACTGGCTAGTTGATAGGCTACTGGGCTATGGTAAAGCCAGCTGAACAGCAGAGAGAGTCTGATTCACTACGTCATCTTCACCGGGAGGAGAAACTGACTTCACAGCCTCTGTCGACCAATGGCAAACCCCCACCCTCTCCTCTGGCCCCGGCTGCAGGGTCTGTTTACTTCTCTTTAATGTCAATGGGCCTGCTAAGTAGACCTGCTGGCGCGCGCGCGCACACACACACACACGCAAACGAACGTATGCACAGCAACCATTAGCCAGGTCAAGAATTACCTGTTCTCTTAAAGTTATTGTCTCATAGGCTGCAGCCTGCATGTCAGCTAGCCCAAGGTGCATCACAGGTCAGGATAGATTCTTTTATATATTATAGTAGGCCTGTATATAATAGAACGAAAAAACGCACTTATTTTCTGCACCAGTTTTATTTAGAATTGACACTAGATTAAGTATATAATGCGTTAAAATGCGTCTCTGAGGATAAAAGGTGGCGTTTGGAAATAATCTCATTATGCATTTGGATTTTTCGGCTGGTGTTTACGCTCATGTTCTCCATACTGATTGGGTAGCAGATCTGTTGAAGCCGTGCAAACTTTCTAGTCCTCTTTAAAACACGTTTTTAATACTAGCAGAGCTAGTATGGTCCACATATTTCCAGCGGACATAATAGAAGGCCATAGAAACAGACGCTAGCCAGCACTGGACATGCGCAGTGTATATCAGTTTTCTGATACTTACATCAATACATGTAGCCTATTGCATTTACTAAAATCGAAGGGTTTTTAGTGTCTCTCTCCCTCTCTCTCTCTCTCTCTCTCTCACACACACACACACACACACACACACACACACACACACACACACACACACACACACACACACACTGCAAAACATGAGAGCAGAAAACAGCTACTGCAACCAAAAGTTAGACACAGTTGGCTCTAATTCCACTGGCAATAATTATACACATTTCACAAATGTTATATGTTATCTTAACTTTTATTGGTATGAGAATGAAATGATTTATTTTTCTGAATCATTAATTTATGATTTATTATATGCTTGCATATAAATTCCGATTGTATGTTAGAGCTTTAATTATAGTAAATAATTTCATCATGACCTTTAAAGTCAACAGATTAAACTAATTAATTGGAGATTTTTTTTTTACACAGCAACATAGCCTAATGTATCGCTGCTTCCAGAAGACCCACTTTCCAAAGAAGTAAATTCAAACTGAGGAAGGTTCGACTGTCGGAGAGAAGCGCAACACAAAATAACTCGTTAATGTGACGTTTCATGCCGACAAATAGGCTAGATGCTTACTACATTTACGGTATCTATCTCGGTGTGGTGTTATAATAATAATAATAATAATATATATAATAATAATATATAATAATAATAGTAATAAAAAATGCCTTACCCATTAAGAAATGTTGAAACAGTGTAGATGTAAATCACCTCTGTGTTGTGGTTTGGGATAAAGGCGAGAGTTATTAAACGGTCAGTTCTAGTTTAGATTTAGGAACTTGATATCTGGGTTCATGTAGGCAAAAATAACCACCCGAGAAATTGCCAGGGCCCGGTTCCAAGCTGACGCTGTGACCGACCTGTTGACCGCGTCCTTGGGCTTCGGTAGGACGAAAAGTCCGCTGCGTCTCCGGAGCTGTGAAACGTTTATTAGCCGTTTTAAACCTGTTTCAGAAGCCGTGACGTTTTCCTTTTTGTTTTGTCACACATTGCGTTACAAACGGCCAGGGTTCCTCTTTAATCCCTCTGTTATAGCATTTATGGCCAAACGTAGGCTGCTGAAAACATGAAGCCCTACACAACACAAGTTTACAGTTTTATTTCTTTAGCTACTTCCAGTTCAGCTCAGAGAGAGAGAGAGAGAGAGCAAATGACAACTTACATTTAAACCACCATTGTATATTGTCATGACATGGAAAATAAGTAAATCATTTATTAATTTCTAGCTGTAGGAATAAACATTTCATGTCATTAGAATACAAATGTCACATTTGTCCTATTTGCAACAGTCACAAGGGGAACTGTTAGATTTGTCAATAAAAAGTGCAAGATACCAAATTATAGAGCTAATAAATTAAAAACAAATATTCAGCAGTCAAATGACTGAATAGTGATATACATGTGGCTAGGGACACAAGGGCAATCTTGCTGGACCTCTAGGTGTCCCTTCGGAGGCCACCGCAGATCACTAAAGGATCTCTGAATACCTTTCAAAGACCCCTGAAGCTCAGTCAAGGAGCCTGATGAGAGACCTCCAGAATTCCTGGATTTGGAAAACCCATACAGGCTTCTGAACTTAAGCCACTGGAATAACTTTATGCATGTTATCTATGCTTGCATGCATGCGCGATATTGAGCCTTCTGACTTTATGAATTAATTCAGTTCCACAGCGACACTTTACAACAATCTAGTTATTTGGACCTGAAGTAACGGTATGCATTTTGCCTGTTGGGTTTGGTTTTGAGATGGTAGTTGTTATTTTTGCTTGCTTGTTATGAATTGGACGCTATGTAAATAAAACTGAATTGAATAGAATTGAACTGTTCTAAATGTCAGTCTGAACCCAGGTCTCAAACACAGCTAGCATGCTTCCCTCGGTACAAAAGGAAGCTGTACGTTATGGAGGGTTTTGTTGGTCCACAGAAGTACTTCCCTTTCTGGTGTCAACGCCCACTTTTGGGCTCCAGACCTGTCAGCAGTAGACATAGAGCTGAGGACAGAGGGAGATTTAGGGATAGAATATGAGTCTGAACGATGTACACAGAGCAACAGGCAGAAAAATACAATTCTGGGGTTAGAGCTGTATAGCAAGTGTGCTTGGGTGATGTGGTGATTCGATACTGGAATTACTGGTCCGAGGCAGGTTGTGGACACACTGTAAAGGGCCAGGCAGGAGCCAGATGGCAGCAAGACTAAATTGGCTAAATTATTATTTTGCAAAGCTACAATTTCCATGAAAACAGCCGCCTGCGGTGGCTGAAGAATTAGGTTGATGAGAGCGGCAAGACTGAACCAAAGACCAAAACAATCAGAGCTGAGAGGACCTGCAGAGTTGGTTGATGATTCTCTGTGTGTTCTGACCCTTTCACACTACATGGGTCATTTGACCCATTGTTAACATAAAAATATTGATGCGTGCATTTGTTTGATTTGCAGCAAAGCCAATCCTGTAGTCATTAGATATAAAAAAAAAATACTTTGAATATCGTGCAAAGCAAAGGGTTGTGCAAGTGGTTTGAAACATAATCAAAATGTCAGGTCAATGGTAAGATTAGAGCAGTTTGTTAAATATTCAGTGGAATTTGTTTTAAGCCACTTTATTGCTCACCCATGAGGCTTAAACAGTAGTGATACAGTCTAATTATCCATGTGTGAAACTTACTGTTGAACTGAAAAGACTTTTTATTAAGTATTAATTAAGAACTCTTCATTGTACTGTACTTTACTTTTTGAGACATTAGTCAGAAATTTTCACTCAAGCTCCGAAATATCCCAGAAAGGATTTGCTGAATTGCCTTTTTACCAAATTAAACTTGAAACTGACCACAAACCTTATTGAATTTTTTTAATCAAACCCCCACTTAAGTTGTGGTTACTTCTGTGTTCTGCGTCAAACCTGGACTGTTTTATTTTGTGTGACTGAGACTGTAGAGATTTTCGTGCCTCAAATGTCTGACCAACGTGTTTGTTGTTTGTGCATGTACTTTCACAATCAATGACTGTACACACCTTTTTGGACTTGTGACTGCTGCATGAATACAATACTTGTTCACGGTAACGAACTATAGGCATAAGAACTGCATAAGGACTTCAGCCTACGGGGATCACTCCATATGACTGTGACCGAGAATGACAGAGACCACATTCCAGAAATACTAAGCGAAAGTTATTGGATAACAGGCTACAGATTTTAGGATAAAGACGATGTTCCATAAACAGTTCCACCGCTTCGAGGTAGCTCTGGATGCAGAGCGGGAGTCAGTAGTGGGACCCTGCTGTGCACTCTTTCGTGAGTCTGGAAAACCTTAAATTGAAAAGGGAAACAGTTGAATATTTGTGCTGTAGTCTTTCCTGTCTCGCCTTGGCTTTGTGGGGTCAACATATTCCCAGCAACAGATAAACGGCAACAATCCAGTCAGTCACACATGCAAATGTTGCTTGAACGAGTTGTCGGTTTACCAAGTTAACAATGTCTAAAACGTATGTTTATACTGACTGGTATTTATGAGTGAAGTTAACAAACAATGTAAATTATACCGAGGTTAGCAGGGTTAACTACAGGTCTGAAATTGTTATAATTGATAGTTAAAGGGTTTGACTGGTTCAAAGTGCTAACTGCAACCTAAATATGGCTCTAACTAATGTTTGCAGGCTCTAATTGGCTATAAATGATGGTTTGTAGATTATAAAAAGTTCTGAGTGCTGGTTGTATTTCTCCTGTGTTGTGTGGGAGACGCGAGGAGAGGATGGGGGTTGTAGAATGTGTGAAGGAATTCTCTGTGAGGAAGGCATATGATTTATATTTGTTTAAGTGTTGAATAGGGGGCTGCATTCTGTGTGTGTGTGTGTGTGTGTGTGTGTGTGTGTGTCTGTGTGTGTCTGTGTGTGTGTGTGCGTTGGCCTGCTCTCTGTAATCCATCTATGTGAATGGGAGCTGTTGCAGTAATTTAGATCGGTTTGTGTCTCCTGATAATGATACATAATTAGACTGTAGGTCAGTCGGTCAGACTCCTGATTTCTCCCCTTCTCTCTCTCACACACACACACACACACACACACACACACACACACACACACACACACACACACCCCTCTCCAGCCATGTGCCCTCTCCTCTGATCTCAGCCATTCTTCCTCTATATAAATAAACTTGACAGAGTAGCAGGGCCATGTGTGTGTGTGTGTGTGTGTGTGTGTGTGTGTGTGTGTGTGCAAAAAAGAGAGAGAACGATAATGGTGAAAACACCTTTATTCATCAATAAATAATGACAGACTTAACATGACATAATTAGCAGATAAAAACAACCGTGATATAAAAAAGTCTTCCTCCTCAGTGACTGATCCCTGGGGTGAAGCACCACTGGGATGCAAACTCATCAGCATTATTCATGAGTGGGTAAAACCTGAAGTCAACTCTGACTCCGGCTTTCACCCGAGAGAAAGAGAGAGAGAGAGAGTAAAGCGGCGTGTGTGTGTGTGTGTGTGCGTGTCAGGTTGTGTGATGACGTGCAGGTACATTCCAGAGCGGCGGAAGTTTCTTTTCAGAGTGAAGAGCTGTGCTGGTGCCTGGACTCAATTACAATATGGAGCGACTCTTTACAGTCATCGTGCGCTGAGCTCAGCTGACTTTATGTGTTGCGGACATCACATTATGGTTTACTTATTCATAACCAGTGAGCGGTAAATAATGATGGGAAAACCTACCATCATTGTAAAAACAAAAATGTATTATACTTTCAGTAAAGAAACTCTGTCCTTATTTAGTTAAAGTCAACTCTGCAAATAAACACAGCTGCATGATTAAAAACCCACTTAGGAGCTGAAATGTTTATTGCAACCTACAAAGCAGAAGTGTTGGTCAGAGTGAACGACAGACAATGTCAAATCAAGCTGTTTCCTGAGGAAAGATGTATTCCTTTGGCGACTGTGTGAAAACATTTTAAGGTGCATGCAGTATCTTTGGGGAACCGTATAATTTTCGTGATATCCTGATACGACTGTATCACAGTATTGGTATTTGTTGTGTACCTGTGGACATTTTGACATGACAAAGTAGGAAAGGAAGCCATGTCAGTCCCCTGTGGACTAGGAATATCCATGCCAACATAAATGGGAATCTATCTAGTAAGTTTTGAGATCTGCTCGACCAATATGTTATTAATATTATGGATTATTTGACAGACGGAAAAAAAATTATTTTCTGAAATATTAATCACCAATGAAATGATTGCTCTGGCTGTCCTTAACCCCTTGATGCCTGAATTTAATGACAATAAAAACAATTTTAAAAATGATTTTTCATTTGCTTTCAAGTTAATGTTAAATTAAGTGGAAATTGTAAATTTGTCTATAGAACATAGAAAAGATATAATTCAGGTATGATGCAAATTAGCGACAAAAGGCATAAATGAGAAACTGGTGCTTGCAAAAGGAATTTGGGGAATACAAACGCTATCTCAGCTGCAGTCTGAAAGGAAGAGGTGTGATGCGAATTTGCGACAATCGGTGTCAAGGGGTTAAGAATGAATGAAACTTTCATGATACGTCTTGTGCAGTTATGCTGCTGCTGCAGCACAAAGCAATGCAAAATGCACTAGCTAGCTATTTTTAAGCTTTTGCATGCTTCATTTTTGGGAGATTTTGACATATTTTTTAATTTTTCTTTTTTACTGCATCAGCCAAGGGAAACCTCCTGGCACTCCTGATGACCAGTCTGCCAGTCTTGATTAGCCCTCAGTCATTCATGTTTTCAGTTTTCCCTTCTACTCTTCAACAGAAAGCCAGTATTTTTAATTATGTAGCCAACGAGGACACGTTTGGAAAATGAAAAGAGAGAAAAAGAATTTTTTCTTTCTTAATATGACTTCTTCTGTCCCAGCTCGCTTTCTTACTTTCTTATCCTTTTTCCTCAGAGGTACACAGATAACAGTCTTCCTAATATCAAGGCTATAGTAAACATCCAAAATATGAAAATCGTGTTATTATCTAAAATTTCAGCCCCTTGCAGTATTGGACTGGGAGGATTAATGAAATCTCATTTCATTAACAACCGACCCACAAACAACTCACTTCTTACAAACTATTTAGACACACACCAGTTTTACAGGCATCAAAATGTTGGATCTGAACATGAGAGCACTTTGTTTTGGTGGTTATTCCCATGTCAGCGCAGGATCATGTTTCTACCAGAAAAGGGACTCAACCTGCTTTCCCCAGGTCCTTTCCATATGGTCAGTGCCACCTCTCCTGGAGACCAGAGGGACAATTAATCACGGTGTCTCTGAAAAATTGTGAGCTCAGACTGAAACATTGAGAAGCGCTGTGGATGAAACCTGAGAGATATGAAAGCAGAGAAGGGACAGAAAACAGCACAATTTACACCCCTGACCAACTGAAAAGACTCCCACAATTTTGTTTTGTAAGCAGCTAAACAGGCTTTAGGGGCTGAACACTGGATCAATAGAGGTTTAAAATAGTCATTAGTAAAAAGTTCCAGATTTCATTTATAGATTATTTTATATAGAACAGTCTGACACGTCAGAGAAGATGTATATCATGCGATCAAAAGCAAAGTCTGGATTAAAAGTGTGTGAACACAGCCTGGAACTGGGGGCAAACTCTTTTAAGATTAACCTTCCACTGTTCAAAAATCACGTCTGTCTCTGTTGCAGGGGATTCTTTTGGGGGAAAGTTCCCTGCTGTGGTCTGGAGAATTTGTCTCCACATGTGTTCGTCATGTGGCTGATGTGTGGCTGGTCTTCCTGTGCAGACAATTTGATGAACGGAAACCTGTTTGAATTGTTTATTTATTTTACCTGGTATCATGTTAGATATATGTGTTGCACTAGGCCACATTTATTTGTTCAGAGGAGCAAAATAAGTGTTAAACTGTGTCTTTTTGATACAGTTGCAAACACATAATAAATAAAAGATACCATATCAGTTTGGCAAAATAATAACTTTGGAGCCGAATGGCTGCTGACCAGTACAACCATCATCTTTTACTGGTGGTCTCTAGAAATGAAACAGTACAGAACAATGATTGTACTAAGCAATTACCATTGGATGATCACTGCCTTAAAGTTTTAGCCATTGGTATAGCTTCCCAGTATAACCACCAAGGGCATACGTTTCATTTCAGCATCGCAGGGGACACATACTAAGCAGGGGCTCAGGCGGTCCACCCCCAGAAAAATTTGAACATTAAACACTTTATTTCTCACATCCATTTTTCTGCACCAATTTATGGTGGAAATGTTTTTATTTATGTAAAGGGGGGGAATCTACAAATCTAGGCAAACAGAAACTAAAGCAGTCCTCCTCTCAGGCATTCTGTGTAGCTTTCAGATTTGTTTCTCCTGTACATCAACTTTTCTCCTGTAATATTCCACCAGATGGACAACAGTTGTTATATTTACATTTTTTAAATCAAAATTATTGCTGAGGACAATTTAGTAGTCACAGTTAGGTATGGTGGACACTTGTCCTTACCAATATGTAAGGACAAGTGTCCACCATACCTAACTACTCCTACACCCTTGGGTGTTACAAAACATATAGAGAAAAAGCAGTAAGACGTAACAAACAGAGATGATGATTTCAATTTGGATTGAAGAGTGATGTAGTGACATACGGTATTATTATGCGTTATAGAAGCCTGGACAAGCACGAGTGTTAAGCAGTGCACTGTTTCAAAATGGACTGCTTTATAATGAGGGACCCCTGGTTAGCACAACCACTCAAGGGCGAGACCCAGGTTCAACCACCTGAGAAAAGAGTTGGCCGGGAGACCATGCATTCACGGGCGAGATGCCGATCATTCGTCAGGACTCATGACCGAGGAGGGAATTGATGACATTTTCAGGTTGAGTGCCTTGCTCAAGGACACCCTGATGGTACTCAAACACTTGACTGCAGGTGACTGACTTTTGCTGGCTTGGATACTCGAGATGATTCCAGTTATTCCATTTATTATTATTACTCTAGTGGAATACGATTGGGGTTTCCCAACAATAACAGTCAGACAGAAACACTAGATTCCCCCTGGCTAGAAAACAGCTGTCATTGAGGAAAACCTCAACAACACCAAGATTAATGGGTCACATCAGCTGTGATTGTGTAGGTAATTAGGCGCTCATTAAGAAGTTGTCCAAACTAAGCCTTGACTTTCCATAAGCCGGTCTGTTCTCCCCTCTATTACTGAGTCTAAAAACACACGCATGCTGTCATTTTCTACATTTACCTAAAAACAACATATCAGTCATGCAGTCATGTAGTGTGCACACCTGAATGGATTCAAGTTTATTTGATCACTACAAAGCATGCCATGGGTATATACGTGTGTGTGTTGCAGTAGATCACTGGTATGTTTCCGGGTTTCCATATGGCAGCATTTAAAAATCAGACACATTCTCCTGTGTGTGTGTGTGTGTGTGTGTGTGTGTGTGTGCGTAGAAACCACAGTTTTATTGGTTCAGCTATTCATGTTATAACAAGATTAATAACAATTTATACAATTCAATTTATACTAAATTATTTTGGATACACGGACTCAAGTTGTAATTTTTCCTTTCATACAGCTGCAATGCTACCAGCACTTTACCATCCTGTCCTACATACACACTTAAAACACACTTACACACACATTACATTGGTCATGTAACCAAGCTTGTATGTTTTTCTGACAACTTGATACGGGAAAATGTGTTTACATCACCGCCACAATTTGGGACATACACAAGTTCAATTTCAATTCTGTGTGTTGTCTTCGGTTTGTAGGATTTCCTTTCGTGCTGCTGTCTGCAGCTCGGACGTCAACAGTAGGATTCTTACACACAAAAGCTTGTAAATCCCCTCACAACCCCTAATCAAACATCCGGCACTCAATTAGTTTGCACTGAAAGCCAGTTCATTGTGAATCTCATCTCTGATTTGTCTTTCTTTCTGTTTTACAAGGTGAAATTGATGAGCAGGCTTTAGTGGGTATTTGGCAGCAGGACAGGAAAATTGCACACCCACTATTTGACAGTGTGCTCCTAACATCCTCTGTGGTCATCTGTCCCGATGGCAAAATTCTTTCATAGTTTCCATTCTAATCTCAGAGAGACAGAAGAATAGACAACATGTACCTTTTCATTCACCTGCGCTTTAAGTTGTGCATACAAGCACCTGTAAAAGCCCAACAATGTAAAACGATGTTTGGCTGAGATGGAAAGGTTGGCGAGTTGATCATTTGAAGATGAACCTAAAGCTGATGGAAAATGTTTTGTCTTCTTCTTGTGTGTAAGTATTTGTAGTGTTGGCATTTTGCTACCAGCTACAGGCCTCTGATCCACCACAATACTCAAAACACATAAAATAACAAACAAACCTGACAATTTGGTGCTGGTCTGACCATAGGGAGCTTTTGCCCAAGGACACTTCGACATGTGAACGTATTCATATTTTGGTGAAAAACGCTCTTTAAATAGAAACATTGTGGCACTAAGTCAACCATAGGATAAATCTCCAACATGTGAGAGATGCTTGTATGTGTGAACTTGTTTGATCTCACTTTTTTTTCATCCATGGCCTTCCAAAATCTATGCGTCTGCCATGCAGTTCTCTGAAAATAATGCACTTCCTCCATGCAATCAGTGTTCACTATGACATAATCGTTTAAACACCAATCTACTATTCTACATGTGTTTAGATATGTTTATTGTCCAGCGGGCAGCTGTGGCTCGGGAGGTAGAGCGGGTACAAAAGAGACTGTAAGATACTGAACCCCATTTGCTACCGAAGGCTGAACTGTCTTTGTGTGTATGTGTGTTAATGAGTCATTTCTGTTTCTGATGAGGAGTTGGTACCTTGCATGGTAGCCTCTGTGAATGGCGAATATGACATGTAGTGCAAACACCTTACGTGGCTGGAAAGTACAGTGCATTTACCATTACTAATTAGGTTAGTAGATGGATATGCAGTCAGTAATATTCCTGATTCATCCATACTGTGATTACTTTAGTGGATCAACAATAATCTGCAGAAGTTCTGGTTCAAGTTCTGACCAAAACTTTCTGTGAATGTCAGTTTTTGAGCCACAACAAAGGCCAACAAGGCAACAGACTAGGTCAGAGTAGATAAGCATTGTTTGGAATTGCCCTTTGCTATGTCAACGCATATCGTAAAACGGTGACCACTGCCGAAAAGACGGAAGTCTAAGATTTACGACAGTCAGCTAAAAAAAAAAGTGTTTTTATGTCATAAATGAGCACACTAAAAAATGTCTGATGGGTCCAGTAGAATTAGCTGTGGACACACACACACACACACACACACACACACACACACACACACAACCAAGTCGCATGATCGCCTCCAGATATACGCCTGGCAGAGATACGCCTGGCAGAGATACTAGCCTGTGGTTATTTGGTGGGTTAGGGTTAGGAATTGACGTTTGACTGAAAGCTCTATCTAAATTTCCAAAGAGAGAGAAAAAATGTTTGACATCTTGAAACTTCTGGATGTGTTTCAACTTGATATGCTCCAGTATCCTCGAAATGACGTCCATATTGATGATTCCAAGCCTCATGATTTACGTGCAATGTCATCATTCAGTGCTGATGCAGAAAGTAGATAAGTTCTTTCCTGAAGCACAAAGTAAGGTGTGGATGGACACATAGCACGTCTGACTTTCATTTCCTGTCACAAATAGCCTTTGAACATTGTCCAATGTTAACATTCTTGTTTGGCAATGGGGTAGATGATGAACCACCACTTGGGCTGCTCTCTCCAGGCCTTGGAGACAACCAACCAACACGGCTATGGGTCACTAAAGTGTGTTAAGTCTGCATCTTGGCAGGGAGAGCCAGTGACATGTTCTGATGATCAGCCGATCATTTCTGCTCCCAGGTAGAGCACCTGTTGGCCCCCCCCCAGTGTGAAATACAGCTCACTCTGAGATGATGTCAAGGAAGTGTTGAAGATGTTTGACAGTGTCTACACACACCAAGAAGGAGGTGGGGAGTAATAATACATAATAATACAGCCTGTACACTTCACATATATACACCAACAGTGTAGAAGTACATCATTCATATAAACATATTGCTAACTGTTTAGGATCGTGTGGCATACGTCACATTGAACTTTGCCTTTGATACTTTACATTTACATTATTCCTAAAAATACAGAATCGTTATACAGTAATGCAAGTGACATGGAAGCAATCAATAGAGATCGAATGATTATAGACTGAATGAGTAGTCCATTGAAAAACAGCCTGCGCCCCAGTATGTTCTTCTTCCTTTCTTTCTCTGACTGTCTCTCTTTCTCCCCGGGCCCTTTGTTTACATTCTCCTCAAACTGCAGGAAGCCATTTTTAAAGCAGTGCCACAGATAGAGAAGCGTGTGTATGTATGTGTGAGTAGGTGGGTGAGTGATTGTTAGAGATTCTGGCAGAGGTCTTGCTCACCATAAACAACGTTTTTAAAAAATGGAAATCTCATCCCTCTGCTAAGAGGTTGTTAAAGAGAGGGAGACGGACAGAGAGGGCGACTGAAAGAGTTTAGGAGTGAATGTGTAGGAGAAAAGGAAGTGGAAATGGAAAGAAGTAGTACAGACTCAAACCTATGTGTGTTGAGGAATGTGTCCGCTGTCCGCAGGAGATTGCGTACATCGAGATCAGGACCAGTGTTATCTAACACAAGGTCAGAAATGGGCTTATTCTAAGCATCTACACAGTAAGTCAGGGACATATTAGCAAGAATACAATGACAACTCTTCTGCAACATGCATCTATGGTATCATCTTTTTGTTTGTTGTACTGAATGTTGAAAGAAAAGAACTAGCTTTGAGGAGGACATAAGAGATGTAAAAACAAATGTATTGCAGGAAAACAAATAGAAATAGAACCATATTTGATGAATGACAAGCTGTTTGTGCACAGGCAGCCCAAAACGTATTCCAAAAAACAGACATTCCACTGATAAGAAAATAGGCCACACAGCGACAGAGGCATGGTTGCTTTTTCTAGCATTTGGTTTGACTTTAAAACCATCGTTAGGAGACAGCGGTAGATGTATTAGGAATAAGGTATTTCACAGCCAAAACATGCTTTAATTTCTGTAATCACATCTTTGAAAATTAAAAAGTAAAAGTGGTAGAAGCAGGCTTTGTGAGGGCCAGTGAGTGTAGTAATTATGGTGAAGCCAGAAACAGACTGAGAGCTAGACGGATATATTGAAATGGAACAATTACATTGGTTGTAAAGCTTTGTGTGTATGTGTTGGTCTACTCATTGACCATGTGTGCAAGAGATGAAGCGGGCACCCACCACAAAGTTGACATATGAATTCTCAATGCTCAGAAAATGAAAATTGAGGAAAACAAGGCAGAGTTAAACAAATATCCACAGATAATCACAGTTTATAATCTCTCCTAAGACTACAAGTAAATTATTTAGCTGATGTGCTGTTTGGATGATGAATCTAACTCTGAAGATTTAAAAAGCACCTTCAGCCATCTGTTGTTATACTGCGGGTCCAATTAACTCTCGTGAACATAAACCAATGAACATAATCCAGCATTATTCCAACAATAAAAGCACCAATTCCTCTTTTAAGTGACACACTGAAGTTAAGTATACATGTTTCTGCGCAAAAAGTGTGAGCTGAAAAACTTTACAAGAATGAAAACAAAACTCTTCAAATAAAATTTTCTCAGATCCTAAAATGTGAACATAGTTTTAAAAATATCTCTTAACTGTCAAGCGAATAGCAGAACAACATCTTTAACAACAAAAAAACCTAGTTCAAGGAATAAACTGAGAAAATATAAAATAATAAAGATGTGGATGAGTTTCTAAGTTTCCTTGGAGCGGGACACATTTATTCAGCACAGGGTCATGGCTTTACTTGGGCTTAAAGCCAGAAACCTTTGCTTATTGTAAAGCCATACCACTTACGTTACCTGCCTATGGAGAAGAACAGAATAGAGTAGAATAGAATAGATTGATTTCCTTGTGGTTAACACACAGTACGGACACAGTGTTTATAATTCTCGTTCCAGCAGCAGTCTTTTCAATAAACAGCCTGACACTCTGATTTATTGCTGCAGTCCACCACAGTAAGTTAACATTGCTCTTCTCTCTGTCTCTATCTCTTGGTAGCACTACATTACAGCTCATATACACTTGCACTCAACACAAGATTTAGTTCTATAAAAACTTCAGATGCTCGTTTTGAAGGACTGTGAAAAAGCTGCACCCTAAACCTGTTTTAGAAAAGTTAAAAAATATTAGCTGAATGTTTAAACAGATAATGATTACTAACATGGCGTTCATGCACTGAAAAATGGTTTTAAATGTTTGTCTTGAATGGGCTGTCCACTCTAACATTGATAATGTAACGCTGGTTCTGCTTAGAATTAACTAAATCTGTAGTCCTGGGTAGTTGAGGGTAAAATAAGAACTCGGTCCACTTCTTTAATGTTCCATCACAAGCCTCCTCTTCATATCACTCCACCAACCTTGACCTTTAAGCTTAGAAACAGAATACAACATATAGTTACCATTTATTAAAAGACGTATATTATTTCAGTAAATGAGGGTAATTTATAAAATAAATCGTAACAAAAATAAATCTTACCTTACAAGAATAAAAAAGGTTTAGCATTTGTATCCTTAGTTCTATGAAAGCAATCTTGAGTCTGGTCACGTTGACACAGCCTGAGTGATGCAGTGTTGCACAGTTCTGTAGTAGGCCGTCATATCCAGACACCTCTGTGGGAGGTGGGGTGGGCCTTCCAAGTACCCATGTATGTCCCTTTAAAGGTTCACTGTTTGGGTTTTAGTGGCATCTAGTGGTGAGGATTGCGAATTGCAACCAGCGGTTCACGGTGCATTCGTGTGATCCTCAGATGGTCCCATTTCCCGAGTCGTTCTTCTGACTTCAGTGTGTGTTCATGGGCTCTTAAGTCAGAATGTGGAATCAACATGGACGCTGCTACAAAGATGTGTTGGATTAGCATTATCATTATTTATGTGTATAAACAACACACAGACATCTAGTTCACTGTGCATGGACAGCAAGCTAACCGTTATAACCATATTACAAATTATATGTTTGCAAAATGTGTACCTGCAATACATGATTTGGCTTATTTATGTCCCATGTACACTTTATTTCTCTTTTTGCAATAAAGATTTAAGTAGGAAAAAAAGATTCTGATTATATCGACAACACTCGCAGCAAACAGGGGAAGCTATGGTGGCCATAACCCTCACTCAGCTTTTGTGCTAAAGAACATGCGTGGGCCTCCATTTGTCCAAAACCATCTGGGAAATTCCAGAATTATTCCAGAAAGGACGGTAGCCGTCCTCCCTACTATGCTGAAGCAGGATGGTATAGGTGGACTACTTTTCCAATGTACAGCACTGTAATATTAAGATCTCCTCTCAACCAATGCAACCTCTTCATGGGGTAGATACAGGCCCATGAAGAGGTTTTGCTTGTGTTCAGCAACAACTGGAGTAAAACCAACTCTAAACCAATCAAACAGGACAGTGGGTCAAGCCTGATTTCGTCCCACCACTTCTGACAACCCATCCATATTGTCTTACAGCTAGTACAACCAAGTCAAGTGCTTAACAGTAAAATGCTTTAAATCCCTATTCTATACAGTTTCGGGTTTAATACAGTACAAATAATCAGGAGTACAGAAAAAGCTGTCTTCATTCTATATCACCAAGTCCCTTGGTATTGGTAGTCCAACCGATCCTTACTTGGTGCTTTTACTGTATCATTATTGGCAAATGTCATGGAAACATATGATGCACTGAATGAAATTTTAGAGTTGAAGATCACTACTATCACTACTTCTGCCTTTGCAAGAGATTTCACTTGCAAACGTGTCATCCCGCTCACACAGGGAGGAAGTTGAAGTGGATGGTTGGGTGTCCAGAGCGTGTTGCACACTGGAGGATTGTCTCCTACCAACAGTCACCATTGGATTATTTAAACCAAGAAGACAATATCTTCCGAAGCTTAACCAAGTAGTTGTAGTTACCTAAACTCAACCAGACATATATATGACAGATAACGATCTTGTGAATCATTTTTGTAAAAGTCTTATGGGTCACATACAAACAAGCTATATCTTAAGGGTCTTTAAGAAGAATCCATTCACTCACATGCAGTATAAAGACAATGTTCAAAGAGATATACAAGCTCATCCCAATGAATAGGGCCTCAATCTGGTGTGGTCAAAGATTCTAAGTCCCAATGCTTTTAAATCTTAGCTGTATGGACCAATACAAAAAAGTTCTTCCAGTAAATAAAGTATACAGATTCCACATGAAGTACAGTATATCTGCCACCAATCTATAAGCACTGCGCTGTATGTCTGTATACTTGCCTGTCTCTAAATCCTTCTCTGCTTTCATTCTTTCTTTCCTTCTTTGATTTGCCATGTCTCTCCCTTGGTGGTCCCATCTATTCAGTCATGTTTCATGTCCAGTCATTATCACAATCACATTACCCATTCTATCGTGCTGTATAGGGCTACTGTATGGGGTCTGTGTGTGTACTGAACTGTCTCATCTTAAGGCCAATGTAATTAGAGTCTGACCTCGTGGCACAGGACAGCGCCAGCACTGCTAATGACCCCTAATGACCGCCTCACAGCCTCTTTCAGAATGGTTACCGTGTTGTTGAGAGGAGCTTTGATTTCCAGTGGAAGACAAAGATGAGCAGAAACAAAAAAATTTTCATCTAAAATTATTTAATGAATTGTATGCACTGAAGCTAAACTATAACCAAGTGTAACCCAATTCGAGCCAGGGGCTGGCAACCTATGATAAAAGTGCCAGTGTGGGCACACAAAGCCATTTTTAGTGGCACATGAGAATAATACAATACTGAAATATGACATTGCTTTGCTACATATTAATTTAGTGTGGTACCATAATTAGAAGTAGTTAAATTAGGTTAGCGATCAAACAGATTAAACAAGTCTGACGAATTAATGACGTGTATGTCGAATGTGCATTTCCAAAAAACAGAACTTTCTGAGTGGTTCTTGTGCTGCTGTACAAAAGTGCAGGTGCTGCAACCCTTGGAGCATTTGGGGCGGCTGTGGCTCAGGAAGGTGGTGATTAAATCTCGGGCTCCTCCAGTCTGAAAGTTGAATTGTCCTTGGGCAAGATACTGAACACCATTTTGCTCCCGTCGGTGTTCCTTGCTGATGAGCAGTTTGTACCACTGCCATCAGTAAATGAATGTGTGGGAGAATGGCTGCATGTGACATTTAGTGGAAAGCGTTTTGAGTGGAAGACTTGAAAGGTGCTATATAAGTGCAGTCCATTTACCATTACCATTTGGACAATGGAGTTGGGGTTTGCTGAAAATGTTGTGTGTCGAATGTCAAGTATGAAGCATCATTTTGAAACTAAGCATGAAAAAAACCCCGATAAAGCTGAGTCAATCAAGAAGGCATTGTTAAAATACACTAAGCAAAGTAACACATTTAAAATACTGTGTCTCACACACCTCTCGCCTGAGAGGCTTCTTCCTTCACAGATGGAGAATATTTAAAGGATTATGCAATAATGGTGAATGCTAATACATAGTACCATTTCTACATGTAGGAAGTCAGTGAACTACAGTATTATTTACCTTAAGTTTGCTAATATTAGTCACCCTAAGCTCTTTGTCTAGGGCTGTCCCCGACTAAGGATTTACATAGTCGAATCAGAATCGTCAAGTCCTGCCTATACTCGACTGATAGTTGAATCATGTGTGTTTTTGTGCACGGTGATTGTGAGCCGAAGCTAAACTGACGCTTATTGTTGACCATTTTCTCTCTCCCTCTCTCTCACTCCCCCCCTCCATTCACCGGTCTTGTGCAGAGTTTTTGCCGTGCTGCACAACTGCATGCATGTCGCGTACCTTCGCTGGTCTGTTTCAAGTAGCGGCTGTTTAAAAACGATAAAATATTCTTTGTGTGGTTCATCAACGGTGATAAATTATCCAAAAGTCCCGCGAGGTGCGGACAACTCTGCACAACACTGGTGAAGCTGGAGCTCCGTCTCTTCAGCAGTGTTCCTCCTGCCACTTCACACATACACGCTACGCCTACACATGCGCACTGAAAACCCAGGGTTAGGGTTACAATTTTGGATTCATTCACGCACGTTTTTTTCTTTTTACATGTTTATTTACAGCATTAAATGTTTAAACGTTTATTGTAATAGGCTGTATATTAATTTATTGAGAGAAAACTGCTAGATCTATGTAAAATCAGACGTTTCAGACGAGCACCCCCATATCACAAAAATGGCATGATCCTTGTTTCGCTGCGAAGCTTCAACAGTGAGATTGACAGTCGAATCAGGCTCCGCCCATCGAAGCATCGACTCTTCGACTATTTGGGGTCAGCCCTAGTAATTACCTATTCTTTGTTGTTTTGGTACGTGTTGCTCAAATAAACACGTTTTGCAGACTTGCGCATGAGGCAAGCTGATTGGTTGATTCAACTCCTGCTGGGACAAAGGGTTAAAAATAATGATGAAAACATATGTAAACATGCTATAAAAGTATGAAAGAAACAGCAAAGTAAAAAATTCCAAGCAACCCCTATGTACTTCTGCCTAGGTGCAGAACAGAAAAGCATAATTGACCCTGTGCTAAGCCACGCCCTGAATACACAGCTGGCCAATCACAGCGCAGTATAGGGCTTGCTTTAACTGAAGTTAGACACTTTCATGGCTTCGCTCCATTGACTCTAATGCAAAAGTAGTTTTCTATAGTGATGTGCGATACCACTTAATTCCTATCCGATCCAATACCAAATACCCAGGCTGGTATAGCAGATACCGATACTTTTAACATATTTTATTTCTAGTTTAATGTGACCTCCCCCCTCCCGTTTCTGTATTTATGAGAGATTATTAAAAAAGATATCCTGCTCAGAACTGCCTCTTCATAACATCATCCTATTATTGTGACAGACTTAAACTCAGATGTTTAGCGAAGTTTGCGGTGTTGCCAAAGTATTTCACACATCACACGCAGAGCAACATTATTACCTTCACAGACAAAATACAGACGTGACTGTTTTTACAGTCAGCCAGAGTCAGTATTCAATCGCGGCTAAAGGGGCCGCAGCGGCTCACTTCAAAGAACCTCAGAGCCGTAGCGCAAACACGACTTTGACAGGCGAAAGGAAAAGTAGTTCCAATCAACAGAGTATAATTAGACCATCCTGGTGACAGTAAGATACTTATGATAATACACTCCACTCACTCCAAATGACTGAGTTTAGATATCGATCCTTTTATATGAGTATCGATCCTAAAGCAGGAAACGTTAGTATCAGAAATATCAATTCTTTAGACTCGATCCGCACATCACTAGTTTTCTAGGTTTTTTCCTGTATTTTTCTAAAATGTGGTCAAACGCTGTTGCTGGGTCACTTGTAATAGTGACAGTTGCTGTAATTCTATAAGTACTATTTACTCCCTTTCCAAAACCTAAAACAAATCGCAAAATTGTTCCTAATGTAATGTCAGCTGACTAACGCTACCGAGCACTACTACTGAATGAATATGGTGACCAGATTACTGAAATGAAAACCGGGGACATTTTTGGTTTGTTGGTCAGTATGTCATTAAAAAATATGTTAATATGAAATAAAAAGGGGGAAGATTTCGGGTTTTATAATCTGTCAAATATTACTCTTCTGAATGAAATCAAGTCATTTTGAAGCAGAAACTACCTTTCAGTCAATAAGTAGAGGCTGCAGTTACTTTTTGGCAAGTAGAATAATGCATTTTATGTGTGTGTTTGGCCATTTAAAGGTATTTCAACAGGTAAAAAGGACTGGATTGGTAAGGATAATTGCAAAAGAGATCTTGTCCTTATTTTATATATAACTCAGCAGTAAGTCGTGTTTATTATAGGCTACATTCGTTTTCCAAATATGAACAAGGATATTAGACATAGGCCTGCCAAACACATAATCTATCGGCTACAACAGGCTTCAATTATTGCCTGTAATCACATAAATGTCATGCTTGGTTACGATAAACACTTATGTGGCCACAATTGTGATTATTCTGTTAAAAGAAAAGTTAAAAGTAGGCCTATCACAAAGACCTATCTTTGCTATTACCACGGACATAAAGTGATGTTTATTTGCACATTATGTCTGTTTGATCCAGATAAAAGCAGCTGCAGATGTAAAGAGACTGGGCGATACAGCTTTAGCATGCTGCGCGTGCTCTCAGTTTTCAGCCATCACTTTTCGGCACAACACCTGTACGCTCTGCTGTCTAGTCTTTCTGGCCACGTAAAATCTGATTTCAGATCTGTTAAGAACTTATACAGTCTATGAAGAACACACAGTTAAAAACAGGGACATTTCAGGGGACAGCTCCAGACGGGGACAGGCCACCAAAACCGGGGACTGTCCTCGGAAAACGGGAACGTCTGGTCACCCTACGAATGTAGCGTATTAAAGCCCAACTGTTTTTGCTTTTGATTGATTGTAATAGTTAATAGAGACCTACCCAGCTGTACAGGAACAGTGTTGATCCTTTATATCGTTGTCCTTTGTCTCAATCATCAGGTGATGTGGTGGTTCACTCTTACACTGTGATCTGTAGGCTTTAGCTTCAGTTTGAGTCACTTTGATAGCCTGAATATATCCTTCAGATGCATAATGCAAACCTTTCTGTTGCCTTCTCTGAGATCACTTTTTCCTTTTTCCAAAAATTAGACAATATATCTCCAGGGAGTAGAGTTATAGACAGTCCGCCAGGTCCGCCAGATATTTGGACATAGCAACAGTAAATAAGGGGAGCGTGACTTCGCGAAAGGTCAATTACAACCTTATACAAATAAAGAGCATCCAGTGTCTGTAAAGTTGCTGACTGTTCTTCACCTAACAGTTTCCCATCCCTGTTCTAGAGAAGTAGCGAGTAAACCTCGGCTATGTGGTAACAGTTAACATGAACTCAGTCATCAGGTGTTATAACTATATCATAAAACGGACGATGATGAAAGAAAGTTGTAAACAGTAAATAAGGAATATCACTGCTAAACAGTGGCTCCCCACCCTTAGCCAATGAGGTTAACTATGTTTGACCCTATGATTCACTCGACTGAAGTTTGACAACTCAAATAGCTAAATAACTATCTTTAGCCCAGCTTCTGTGACTCTGTGTGTGTCCTGTCTCAAGCATGGCCTCAGGCATGTTGTTGCTTACCTCATTAAGCCATGAAAGAATCGCCAGACCACCATCACACACACACACACACACACACACACACACACACACACTGCAGCCTATTGTGCTGTGTGGCAGCACCGCTGCAGTGATAAGTCTCTTATGTCAGAGAAAGACCCAAAATGTCACTGAAAAGCCATTCACACACTGACGAACTGACGAGAGTGTGTGTGTCTTTGTGTAGCCCATACAGCGCACTTGAAGCTAAAAGGATCATTTCTCTTCATTAGTGTTCGTTATTAACATGTAGCCTGCAGACACAAAAAGAAACACAAGTACTTGCAATATGTAGCCTTGTCCCCTGGGAGAATATATCAGTGCATTAGGACAAGTTCCACCCGCTTTGTAGGCGGACAGACAGACAGGCAGGCAGACAGACAAAGTACGTCTAAGGCTTTAAAAAATGTTGAATTTATCAATTTCCTTGCTGTATATAGGGACATGGTAGAGGAAGGAAGCATCCAGGTGGCATTTCTACCAGTGAACTGAACTTTTTTTAAATGACTCCCAGGCGGGGCAGATCTTCTTTCAGCTGGTCATGGTTTGATAAAGATTTCTTCTATAAACAAAAGGCAACCCTTTTTTTTTTTTTTAATCGAACTGCATTACTGTCCAGTCCTGGACCATACCTTCATATTCCAGCCAAGACTGTCAAAAACAGGAAAAAGCTGACAAAGGCCATCCTTCTCACAGCCCAGTGCCATCCTGAGCCAAGCCTAACAGTAGCAATATTTAGCTCTGGGTGTAAAGAGACACGCTGGATTTAGCTCTCTTTGATAATTTTAGACACTAATTGCAAAACTGCAAAATATCTTGTCACATCGCATTTATGACCAAGCATGTTGAGAAAGACGCAGAATCCACAGTATTTAGTGTTGTGCACCATATTTCTAGATTTTGATTATAGGATATAATAAAAAAAGAAAATAAGCTGTAATTCAGTGATAAAAGTTACATGGAGCATTTTTATTTCTTGTACACAAGAAATGATGAATTCTACTGCTCATTCCTACAGCAGATTACAGTCATATGCATATCAGTGTGATATGCATATGATACTATACTTCCAAGAGTTAGTGTATGGGAGTATAACTAAGGCTTGGAGCAGTCAACAGGCCAAGAGAGCACAATCTTTTTTTACACATGACATTTTCATAGAAAGAGTGAGTGCAGCACAGCTGAGGGTTTGGTAGTAACCTCAAGGTGCTTTTATACTAAAACAAACATTCACTGGTATTCAATTGGGTCATTTCTGTGTGTGGTTGATCTGCAGTTACGGTTAGGCGACTAAAAGCACGTTGTTATGGTTGCATGAAGAGGGTTGTCATGGTTAAATAATAAAAATCTCAAGAAGAGAAGTTAAGTTAAATAACCATCCACCACACTCACCCCAACATCCTGAGTTTTTGGACATCATCCTACTTCCTGCATTAGTGCTTAATTTTGCCCTTGAGCATAATCACTGGATGTGGAAAATACAGCATGTATTTATGTATGAAGAAATTTATGAAAATATAAAAAGTAGGTAAGAAAAGGTAAAATACAAAAGAAGAAAAATAATATATCTAAAATATAGATAGGAATTAAGCAGAATAAAACTGCTTGCCATCACTGTGTTTGGACTGTTTTCTGTTTTATAGATGTTGCTGCAGTTACGTGCAAAAAACACAGGATGTGTGTGTATGTCTCAGTGTGTGTCAGTGTGAAGACACCACTCAGGTCAGGGTCCCAAAGAGAGAAAAAAATATCCCCCCAAAGCCTGTTAATAGCTTAAAGCTGCGCTCACAGACAGACACACACACACACAGAGCAGTAGTAGGAGTGTTATTACTGTAATTGCGCTGCCAGTTTATCTGTGTGTCACCCTCATTCCACCCCTAAATCTGACTGGACAACAAAGTGTTTGAACAGCCAATTAGAACACAGAAATAGCCAGTGTTAGTGTCAGCTGGTATTAGGTTAGGTAGGGGTCACCTTGGTGGGTATGTGCTTAAATCACATTGTCATGATACTAGTTTAATTTTACAAAGCTTAAATTTGCTTTATTTTGTGGAAGAAATAGTTGTTCAATACCGAGATGTCTAGACCCATTGCTTTTCTGCTTCTGCCATCAGGTTCTTTAACTCTCACATTAAACAAACTTCAAGGACCGCCTTTTTTCTCCTACGTAAAATTGCAAATATCTGGAACATTCTGTCTCAAAATGATGCTGAAAAACATTCATTTGTTACTTCTAGGCTGGATTACTGAAATTCCTTATTTTCAAGCTGCACGAATACGTCCCTCAAGACTCTCCGGCTGATCCAGAATGCTCATATGCACATATTCTGGCAAGAACCAGGAAAAGAGATCATATTTCTCCTGTTTTAGCTTCTCTGCCAGAGCCGGCCCTAGACCTTCGGGGGCCCTTGTCAAAAATTTGTTGGAGGCCCCTCTGACTGTCGGGCGAGATGACACAGAAACAACATCTCTTGTTTTTAAATAAGACCCGACGAATCTTTCTTACATTCTTAAACCTGCCATGTTTGTTTAGCACAAAAACACCAAAGCAAATTTCTAAAAAAATTGGCAATAAAGCTGATTCTGATTAAAAACAATAACTAGACTAGACTCTATATTATTATATCTTTGATGTCAAAAAGGAAACATGATACCACCAGTGCTACTTAGCTTAATGGCAGTGCAAGACCCAGCAGACACTGATGAACTTAGTTCTGAATTAAAAGACTGATAAACTGATTCTGACTTAAAATACAAGACAGTTGATAGTATCATTTTTCTCAAGGAGCTTCTTTAGGAGTGATCTAAACATGTAATAGAAAAGACTTTTACAGTCTGAGTGTCTTTTTGGAGATGTCAACCTGTGTTGGTTTTACTGCTCACCACATTAAGGAATAACTGGTCATTAAGGACTGATGTCCAGTCAGCTGGATCCACTGGAGCAGTAGAAACTGGAGAGCCAGGTGTGGCAGTAAGTACGATGGTGCTGCTCTCCACTTCAACAGGCACAGGTAGACCTATGAGGAAGATTAACACAGAAAATAAGTAATTCTAGTAAGTTCATTCACTGAGTGTTCCTAGAGGTGAATCATTCTTTAGTTATTGTTGATGTAGGGCTAAACTTACCAGCGCTGTCAGCTTCTTGGATGAAACCAGTGATGGAGGTCAAGATGGAGGCTGATGGACCTGCTGTGAAATAATAAAAATAAAATAATAAATTGACTGAATTGAAATGACTTGTGTTCTTAGCTTAGATCTGGAGGATCTTATAATGCAAGACAATCTGCAAGAGTTTGATGCTGTCTCATTGTAAAAAGTGACTTAGATAAGTTGTCTTTTCAGCACTGGCAGCTTTGGAGGAGGCTCCATGATGCTGCCCATGAATCAGTCCTTTAAAACAGCTACTACACAATCCCAACATGACATGATTATTTGATTTTTCATCAAAGGACAGGGCATCTCTATGGGTTTAACTAAAACACATAACTCAGTGTGTCAGCTTCTAGGGTGACATGAACGTGTTCAAACCTGGCCTCTCTGGTTTTGTTATATTAAGTGTTTTATAACGCCAGATGTGAACAGCACAGCTCCATAGATAATGTTAGATAATGCTAATGGCTTAAATTGAAGAAGACCCATGTCCTAATAACAAAATTAACTTATTGAACTGACTTTAATAATACGATTTAATCCTATACTATGGTATAATACTAACACTATACCAATTTTATGCAGTTTGTGAAAGTTGTGATGCTAATCAGGGTTAGCATGTTAGCAAGTATAGCATTGTTAATACCAATAAAACATATGAAGGCATAGGAAAATGGACCCTGTGGGCTTACATACCTTTATCTTCTTGCCTACTCTCCTCTTCAAGGCTCTTCTGTTGTCTTTTTACATGTCCAGACAAATATTTTCTTCTCTGGTCACACATCAAGCCTGACTGACCCAGCATAACGAATAATGTCACAGGGTCAGTCAGGGTCAGGAGTCACGGGTCACAGCTGATTTCCATAGAATATAACTAAGTTAAATAAGCTCTATGTCTATTATGGTGCGTAATATAGAGATCTGTCTTTCATTTTATTTTATTATTTAACGTTTCTCTTGTCAGTGATTTTTTTTAAACCCCTTGCAAGCAGTGACTGTAGGGGGCCCTCAGCTGGCCATGGGGCCCTAAGCCACCGCAAAGGTTGCTTAGTGGCTCGGCCGGCTCTTTTCTCTGCACTGGCTCTAAAATCCAGAATAGAATTTAAAATCTGTCAGCTCAACAACAAAGCCCTGAATGGTCAGGCACCATCTTATCTTAAAGAGCTCATACTACCTTATTATTTATTTCTGTCAAATATTGTTCACAAATCTGTCAAAATCTGTGTTAGTGAGCACTTCTCACAGATAATCCATCCACCTCACAGGTGTGGCGTATCAAGATGCTGATCAGACAGCATGGGTATTGCACAGGTGTGCCTTAGGCTGGCCACAATAAAAGGCCGTAGGCTGGCCACAATAAAAGACCATTCAAAATTGTGTGCCAGGCAAGCCAGCTCACTAGCTACCCCTGCCATTCGGCTAGCTAACTTACATAACTTACAGCTAAACGCTGCAACCAAAAGAAGGGTAGATTAAACTTCCACTCAAACACAAGAATAAAATAAAAGTGCAATTACAAATACGTTTTCTTGAACATT
The DNA here is from genome assembly GCF_014851395.1 of Micropterus salmoides. Taxonomy (NCBI): domain Eukaryota; kingdom Metazoa; phylum Chordata; class Actinopteri; order Centrarchiformes; family Centrarchidae; genus Micropterus; species Micropterus salmoides. The sequence continues at coordinate 33,241,653 of NW_024040263.1, read as the reverse complement.
ATCTCTAAACAACGTAATGTATGACAACATATTTTTTTCAATAAAAAAATGACATTGTCCGTTTTATTTTCTATACAAGTGTCTTTTTCAGTCCTCCACCTTCAACAATGTCTGTATGGCTTTTAGGCCAGTAAGATGACCTTGAGATTTTGGACTTCGGGGAACATTTTTTGGTTCCCATCCTCCAGCTCCACGAAGATCTTCTGAAAAACCTTAAAAGGCCCATTAGGTTGGTGCAAGCCTGTGCTACAATAAGAACACCAAAAAGGACCATTTCTCCTGTGATGGCTATTCCAGCTTGCTTTTTAAGACCTCCCTCCCTGATTTTACTTGTTAACAAATATGTTGAGTGCAAATGAAGGGAGGGCCTCTTGGATGGCTGAAGCATCGTTGTCATCACAAACCTGTGAAATATACCAGAGAGAATTAAACCTACTTTTTTTTGTTAGATGTTAAGAACACATATAGCTCTTTGCTCCCCCTCTGAACAGAAATCTGGGTGGGATTATGTAGTTGCTGTGGTAGGTTTGAGCGGTGTTGGGATTTAAGTCAAAAAATGAACCTTAACGTGAACCTTAATGTTTTTCTCACATGGATTTGCCTACATTTATAAACAATAACTATCTGTGAATTAAAAACTATTTGTGTGGAGAGAGTCATGTATATATAAATCAAGAAATAAATTTGCGATTCCTGCAGTGTGCATTAATAAAAGGTGAGAGGTCAGAAAAAAAACAACTTTTCTTTACCTGGTAGTCCTTGATTAAGTATAATCTTATCATCAAGGTAGAGAATGAGACCTCTGATCACAGCTTCTCTTCAGAACTCAATGCTGCTGTCCTACAAATATATGAAATATGAGATTATCTTACAGTACAGATATCAGAATGCTCCAACATTAAACTAACAGTTGCAATGTTAAAAGTAGATGCCTCGTTTATGATGTCAAGGGTCTCAAATTTCTTCCCATCAGCTCTTCTCTTCCAATCTACGAGTGTTTGTCCAACTTCCCTGGGAATGTGGGCTGTAGTGGCTTCAGTCTGATCCTCGAGAATTCTTCCTTGATCTGAGAGAGAAAGAGAAACATCATGAGCTAGTGAGAGAAAAGAATTAGAGACACAGGGGAAGAGAAACAGAATACCAAGAAAAAGTAACCATAGAAACTATCACCATGGGATCAACAAAAACAGAATACCAAGGTAATGGAACTAATGTACAGCCAGCAACATCTAAAATAAAAAAAGAGTGAATATTAATTTAAAAAATATATATATATTTTTTACTTAGTTTTTGATAGGTCTATCAATTTGCTCTGTGAAATGCAAAAAACAAACAGGACAAGTAGAACTCTGCCATCTGAAATGAAAACAACTTTTCGTCTGGCCCATGAGCTATTTAATATAACTGTAAATTGTATATTCACACACTTGTAATTTGTAATTTGCATTCCTAGTACAGCTACCCTATTTACTTCTGTCCATTTCTTATTTTATCTATTTTTATACAGTAGTTGGTTAGTTTTTTGTATATATGTGTATGTATATGTATTATTTACCATCCACTAAAAGTGCTGTTTTTGCCACTGACAGGTTCAGATCGTTATTATAAGTGTCTGACAACATGATAGAAAGGGTCCTTACAGAGAGAGACATTTTTGTTAAAGATTTAAAAAAATTTTTTTAACCAGAAACAACTCCAAAATCACCATCACCAAACACTCTATTTAAAAATCAATACTTTTAGCATAGAGCCAGCATAATTGTTACATGTTAATGGGTGAATTTAGGGTTTAATTCAACCAAACCAGAGTGGTGGTTGTTGGAACAATGGGAAGACAACTAAAATGGTTTGTGAAGGTTTTATCTTGTTTCTATTGACTTTAAATGAGGTGTGTTTTATGATGATAAAATTACATTTAATTTGAATAGAGTCTGGTGGGTTTGGCAATTTCAGGGATGTTTCGTGTTAAAACAAAAAGGATCTTACTCTTTAACACAAGATCGACCTCTGCAGGGAATGTTGTCAGACTCTAAGAATAATTATCTGAGCAAGTCAGTGGCAAAACAAGCACATGTTGTGGATGTAAATTGAAGACGTGTGGCTGCATATTAATGTTACATTGTAGCTTTTTTGCTTTCTTTTTGCCACTGCAGCGGTCTGTTGGACCAATTTCAAATGTCCAGGTTGAAAGAAAACAAAGCTGCTCTAAAAATACAAGTGCCTATGTTAGCTTACACTACATGCTTTATTTTATAGCTGCATGCTAACGTTAGCTTACTCTTCATGCCTTATTTTATAGCTGCATGCTAACGTTAGCTTACTCTTCATGCCTTATTTTATAGCTGCATGCTAACGTTAGCTTACTCTTCATGCCTTATTTTATAGCTGCATGCTAATGTTAGCTTACACTACATGCCTTATTTTATAGCTGCATGCTAACGTTAGCTTCAAATTAACTTTACACTAGAACCAACTATCGGCACTGGCAGAGTTTCAATTACACATGAAGCAACTAAAGCCACCTACCAGCTTAAGCTTCACATCGCACAGAAGTAACTTCCAGTATAAATCCACTAATATTATAACAGCATTATCTCCAAATTACACGTAAAGCCTCGTTTTTGTGCAATTATAAAACCGTAAAGACTGTAGTAACGAAGCTAACCACTTTGCTAACTGTTTTCTTACCTTAAATGTGACCCACATGTTCCTCGTTTGAAATGGAAGTGGTTTCCAGACCAACAGAACAGAAAGGGAAGTTGGAGTCAACTTGGAGTCAACGAGGCGCCTCCATAAATGTATTTTGGGATATTAATTGTCATTGAAGTCATTAATGTTAATAAACATCTTATTAAGGTTCTTAAGGTATATATAACTTGTTAACAAGTTTCTAGTAAGTGCTCATACGGATACTATTAAGAAATAAGAAATGTGTTCAGTCATATTTTGAGAAAATACTTATAAAGTCTTATCAATGTTAATAAAGATGTATTTTATAAGCTGCCTAGTAATATTAAGAAGTTCACTACAAGTGTCTTATAAGGAAATAACTCTGTTACTTTCTCAAAAACTTTATATTAGACCTTATAAAGTCTAATTAATGTTAATAAACATCTTATCAATGTTAATGACCATATATATAAACCATCAACAAGTCTCTAATAAGAGCCCATAAGTGTCTTATAAGCAATTATAAATTTGTTAATTGTGCTTTCGTTAACACTTATTTATGTTTATAAGCATCTTATAAGGTCTTATAAGTGTTTTATTATTTTTTAATTACTGCTTATTAAGTGTTAATTACTGCTTATTACAAGCACCTTAAAATAAAGTTTTACCCAACTAACTGTCTTTACATTTCTGAAACATTTGTATTAATTGTAATGATTACAAGGAGACGATTACTCATCATCAGAAAGTTACGCACAAAGAAATGACAGTGTAGTATTTCATTATCATTGTCTGGAAATACAGTGCAGGCTTTTCACATCAAAGGACATTTACAAATCAAAAACAGCACAAGTCAGAAAATGGTCAGCAATAATAATAATAAATGGGCTAGAATATTAAAAGAAACCCTCGTATGGTCCTTCACAGACCAGTACAAGCATAAATACACACACACACACACACACACACACAGACACGTCTAGTTGTCTTTAAGAGTAGCTAATAAACCTGTTTTTATGAGGATCAGGTGACCGAGGCCCCTGATCTTGAGTGGAGGAGACACCAGGCCAATAGAAGGCCACCCAGCTTTTATGTCCTGTCTGGATAATCAACCTAACAGCCAGGCAGAGCAGACACACACACACACACACACACAAAGGTGAAGGCCTTGCCAAGCTTTAGACCATAAAAATGACATACAAGAAGCATTCTGAACCACAGATGATGTCCAACGGAAGTTGTTCCTAGTTCCCATTTAAGTTACAATGTTATTTTGTCTGAAATCTTAACATTTCATTAGTTATAATGTATTGTTACTTTTAACATGGCGCAATGTTTGTTTTGCTTCTGTTAAGAGCGCTTGTTTGGCTTCCAAGGTTTCTCTAACGTCTTTCATAACAGGCAGATGACACAAGGTGCAGCAAATGTATCTATTCTTGGTGCATTCAATGCCAGGGCAGGATAGGAAAATTCATATTTCTCTTGTGTTTATAACTGGAAATAATTCAGGAAGCAAATCTTATGTAGGATATAATTTCATTAATGCAGTAAATGGGTCCTTCTAATCAGCAAGCCCAAAGCTGCTCTAGTGGCCCCTAAAGGCTGCTTCTTTATTACACCCTACAATGAGAGCCTTTTTAATAAATGAGACTGGACCTTCACCCAGGAGACCAGTGTTCATTACCCGCGTGAAAAAAAAAGTCACATTGATTATTTTCAGTTATGCAAACTTATATCATTTATGTAACTTAACTTACGGAAGTGACATACTTATCTTAACCCAAACCATGATCTTTTCCTGAACTTACCCAAGTAGTTTTGGAGCCCTAACCTAACCAAACTGTGATGTTTGACAATGGTAACCACCATTTATATTGTGAAAGTGAAAGTTGAGTAACTCACAAAATGTCTGTCAACGCTGTCAAAGCTGTGACTGAGTTTGAAGGGTCATAGTTAGCTTTTAGAAAGGTGATTGCTCCGTTCTGTGGGTCCCGTCTCCAGTTAGCTGGCCAGCTAGCAGCATCTCATCTAGCTAAGACTACAGAATAACACTTGGAGTATGAGCAAGAACAAAGCATAATCTACGAAATGCATTAAATAATAGAACATTTCTTATTCTCTATTTTCTATTTTTCTTATAGTTATCTATTCTGTTACATATTTCTTTTCTTCAATGGATCTGTAACATAACCCAGTTTGCCCTCAGGGATCAATAAAGTATTTTTTCTCTGCATTAATGTTTAGTTTTTCTTGTTAAGAAAAAGATTTAAAGACAGATATTTCCCTGAAGCACTCAAGCCCCAGATACATGGGCTGCTTTCTGCGGCCACTGGATTGGAGGAGCAGAATAGTGAGGCGAATTTGGCAGCGAGTGGCTTAAAGCCCCCAGAGAAAGTACCATGATCCGGCTCCTTGCATGCTATATATGCAAAATGGTTGGAGAAAACAGGGAACATGGTGGTGGTGACATCAGCTACCTTTCCTGTTAAGGCCAATTATCCCAGAGAGCAGACAGGCGCTTGATTTTTGGCAGGACAATAAAAGATGTTTTCTCGCCCTCGCACAAGCAACACAAGCCTACCTCGATGCACCGTGCAGAAGTGTAGATAGTGGTCGACTTTCTAGCACAGAAGGTAATATTGAGGAACAAGCTGTCTGCGAAAAACGAGGAGATGCTTATTTTTATAAATACAAATCTGCCATTGATGCTTAAGAAGTATGCCTAGAGATATGAATCTAATAATCTTTATCCCTCCTCTCTCTTTCTCTACCCCTCTCCCAAACTCTACTCCTTTCGCTATTCCCTTAAAGCCCATGAAAACTGCCTGAGATTCCAGAACAAAAAGCAGCTACTCCAGAGTTTATCATTGACTAATGATACAAAAGCCAGCATGACAGTGCAGCAGGTTCTGTTAGTGTCAGCTGGGGTTCTTGACATAGCAAGAGATGTGAACTTACCGGCCTGGTTTGATTGGCCTGCCCTGAGAAGTGGCATAAAGTGACATGAAAATAGAAAAAGATAGAGGTACAAGGTTTTTTTTCTTGCTGTAAACTTTATTGCCTTTTATCTCCTAAATATTTTTTGTTCTGTTTTTGTGTGTGTTAAACTCTAAGCTGTTCTCAATAAACAAGCATATACTGCTATGGTTTCAGTTATGTCTGTAAGAGAGGGAGTGGAATATGTTGCACATGTTTCCTGCCAATAAAATAAACAGTTGTCAATTCACTATACTTTGTGATCTCGTAATTTTAATACTTAATATGGATTGATCTTAACAATAGTTAAATAATTAATGCTACATGATAAATAGAAGGCTTCAAATAGACCAGTAGATTGGTGATCTGTATTGGGCTGATACTGCTTCCAGCCATCGGTGACTCAACCCCCACTACTTCCAAGCCACTCACATCTTTCCACCATAGTCACCTCAGTCCTCAACCTATGCCTTTGACCCTATCCCCTCCTTTCTAATCACTAGTTCCACTCTCTCCATAAACATCTGCAAATCCTCCACTGCCTCAGTCACTCATGGTGTCCCTCAGGACTCAGTGCTTGGTACCCTCCTCTTCATCCTGTACATCCTTCCTCTTGGACAGATCCTCCACCATCATGGCATCTGTTTCCACTGCTATGCTGATGACATGCAACTTTACCTCTGCTACAAACCCATCACCTCAGCTACCCACTCCACGCTCACCACCTGTCTTGTAGACATAAAGTCATGGATGCAACAGAACTTCCTCAAACTCAACTACAAAAATCTAAAATCCTCATCACTGGCCTAAACTGCCTCAGCTGCTTCACCCAGACCTTTTGACTCAACATCAATAGCTTCATCGTCACTCCCTCCACCCAGGTCTGCAACCTTGGAATCATCCCTGACCCCACCCTCAACCAGGTTACAAAAACTGCTTTCTTCCACCTCAAGAACACTTCCCACCTCTGGCCCTCTCTGCATCATCAACAACATGCCCTCTTACTTCCAGATTTGATAACTGCAACAGCTTCCTCCATGGTCAAACAAAATCCTTAATAAACTTCAAAATGTCCAGAACTCTGCTGCACGCAAGCTCACCTCCACCTGTCTTTGGAAACTTTTGATGGCAGGAACCAGAGTTTAAGCAGAAGCTGGATGGGGTGTAAACCACTTTGAACAAGGGAAAATGGTGAAACACAGCATCGTCCCATATAATTATAAAACATTATGGATTTTTCTGTACCTGCCCCCTTTCCTCACCTGGTCTTTCATAAAGGTCATTAAAGAATGTAAATAGGATCTCGGTATGTCCCAATTAGGAGTTAGTGCACTTCAATTTTTTTTATTTTTTTTTAGTAATGTTTTGTTGTATCTTGAATGTAAATTTAACAGTTTTTACAAATGTATGTAAAATTGTGTGTAAATACACAGCTAATGAATTTTAAAGGATGTGGTGATTTAATAGGTTTAGTGTCACAACAATGAAAAGTGATCCACAATTTTGTCCACATGGACTTCTGTTTTACTGTCTGTGTGGGTGTTTTGAAAAAGGGAACTTGGTATTGATAAATACATGTTACAGAATACATCTTGTCATCAACAGAAGTGTTGATGACCACAAAGACCCAGTCTCTATAGAGCCTCAATTACGAATGTTTTTGGTTATGACACAAACACAAACCACTCCCTCTCTTGGATTTCAGCCCATGAAGCCCATTTCCCCATTTTCTGCTTCCTCCACCCTCTCCCTAAACTAGTTTCTGTGCGTAGAAAAGCTTTGGGTGATTCCGCACTATTTTTTATGGTCACATTCCAGCCCATATATCTGCCACACAACTCGTCAACTGAACTGCAAGTGTGTGTGTGTGCGCGTGTGTGTGTGTGTGTGTGCACGCTTATGCAATGTTAGGTAGTTCCCTGCCTCCTACTGAGGCATGGATATAAAAAACACTGCATTACACCGCTTTCATCTAAATGTGTTTTTTTATGGCTTAACCTGCGTGTGTGTGTGTGTGTGACTGTGAGATGTATGTAAATAAATGTGCACATGTTTTCATGCCAATGCCTTTTCATTACACACGTGTGCATACACGTATAGGTACATGCATCATGAGAGTGTTTAGTGTGGGTGTACTGAAATGTCCCTGAGCATATGGGAGTGTAAATGGAAGTGTGTGTGTGTGTGTGTGTATGTGTGTGTATAGATAGGGAGTGTATCAGTTGGTTTAGTAGCAGGAAGTCTTTGTCATAAGGGAGTCTGACAACTCTGGATACTGAATCCAGGTGGTGATTTATCACACACAGGCACACAAATGCACTTAGACGTACACACACAAATGAAGTGAGAGGCATATTTTGTAGGGAGGAAAGACGTTTTATTGGTTGCTGAAACATCAGAAAGCCAGCTGTTACCAAAGACAGAGTGAGGAATAAAGACATCTGACTGTTCTTAGGCTAGTTTCTCTCTGTGTTGCAGTACAGTTGTTATTTCAGTTACACTCAACATTTCACTGTTTCCAGGTGAAAACTTTGTAACTTTACCTCCAGGAACTTCCATCTGTCACTCAAAATGAGAGCTGACAAAGTCCTTTATGAGACAGCACATTAGGGTTATGGTATAGGTACAAGGAAAAAACATCTGCAGCTCACATCAAATTGGGATCTAAAGAACTCATAATTTATTGTAGATGTCAGAACATTTCAGGACAAATAAATAAAGCACTCTTTACAGCTCACACTAGCAGAAACAACACAACTAGTTTTGTGAATCTGGCAGAGCAGCACAAAACGCTGTCATGTGCGCCTTGCCCAGTTTGTCGGGGGTATTTGGTGATTTTGTTGTCAGGCTCGCCTGGTGAACCAGTGGCAACTTGTGATATGGGTAGGAGAGTCAACAAGAACGGAAACATTTTTGGGGAACTCCACTGATTTTACACATCAAAGTCGTACAGTCTGGCTGCATATGAGATTAATTTAGGTGCAGCAGTTCAAAGTGCAAAAAGGCGGAGTGAAGTAGAATTTAAGTCAGAGGGTGTGATAATTAATTCATTTGTTCTCAGCCAGTCACACCATTGGTCTCATAAGTGCTGAAACAGCTGGGCCAAACTGATGCTCTTTCAGTCTTAATTCTACTCTCACATTGTAAATTGTCACAGCATGACAAATGTGATAGAAGCAGCATTTGCATTGTAATATATTCCAAGAATGAAAGAAGAAAGTTTGAAAGAAGGCTAAATTAATGAGCCCTGGTAATCTAACGTCTCCTGCATAAACAGGTAGAATACCCGGTTGTTAATTGATTGTTTTGGAAGGTGTATAATTATATATAATTTTATTACTGTATTTGTTAAGCAGCTTAAGATTTTAGTTTGCCCCTGTCACCAAATCAGGAAAGGTGCAACTGACTGACATTGCACCAAAAATAGTCATGTATGGGTGCCTCAGTAGACAAAGGCTCATACCACATAATCACTTCAACTCCCAACTGCAGGCACTTTGTTGCATATTTCTGTCTCAGCTGGGAGTTGATCCGTGGACGTTGTTCCTTGCAGGACAGATATGTTCATATGTTTCCTGAATAAAGACACATTTTATGTTGTGAAATGAATTAGAAATAGACGTGGTCTATTCTCAGTGCAACTGAACATGATGTTTAATGTAAAAAATTTATGATAAATAAGTAAGACATTAATTTCCTAATCCGATCTTTGTCCCTAACAAGCAATATACTAAACGTTACATAATAAACTGTCAGTGTGTTACACTGCTTAATGTGGACTTTGTGGCAGAGGCTTTGAAGAGACAAAAGAAGACGTTGAAGGAAGGGAAAAGAGAAAACGTTGAACTAATCAGTAATAACTTATTAGCTGTTTTCTGTGTCTTGTGTTGCTGCACTTGTTTGATGTTAGCCCGTGTAAGGAAAGTTGTTGACTCGACCAAAATCAGCCACAGAGGTTTAGCTTCTAGCAAAAAATCTCCAGTTGATGTTAGCAAACGTACTAGATAACACACTCAGACATCAGTAACATTACTGTAAGTGCTCTTGCGTTAGTTGCTGGCTTTGTTGGCTATTAACAATATTATGCTGCTGGTGCAGAGTGGCGCCGGTGTTGTGATGGAGCAGGGCAAGTTAACGTTAGGTAATGACAGAGGCGTAGAGAACAAAGACATGATGACAGAGCAGCCTAAGAAGAGAATAAGAGATTTAGCGAGAGCTTCGTGAAATAAAAGGCTGCAAGACAGACGTTGGAGTAGTAAGTAATATAACTTGTCTTGTGTCGCCAGTCTAACATGTTGATTGTATCCAAAGGGAGCAGAAGGAAGGGACACGGTCATGTTTGCTCTCTTAGGTCTGGGATAAGACATCGTGCCGCTGATGGTGGAGAGGACCCACCGAGTCCGATTCTTCTGCCAAAGCAGGGAGAGCATCCATCCATCCATCCATCCATCCATCCATCCATCCATCCATCCATTGTCAACCGCTTATCCTGTGCACAGGGTCGCGGGGGGCTGGAGCCAATACCAGCTGATATCGGGCAAAAGGCGGAGTACACCCTGGACAGGTCGCCAATCCATTATAGGGCCACACATAGACAAATAATCATGCACACTTAAAAATAATAATAATAATAATCTTTCCAAATACAAGAGGTTCCTTGCACTTTCAGTCCTGAACAACATTGGGACCTGGCACTTTTATGCTTGGGCTGTAAATATAACAAAATACAAAATCAGTGTGCGGCCAGGCGTGTCTTCATGATGATAATTAAGCGGCTAAAAAAAGAGATGAAGGTATAAGTGATATGAGGTTTCAGTTTGATATCAGTGTTTTTACTTGTTATCTGGTAGTTGAAAGCCACAGGTTTTTAAGGGTTGTTTTCTCCATCTAAGTCTCCATTGAGACATGATGTTTTACTTGTTATCTGGTAGTTGAAAGTCACAGAATTTGTGGGGTTTGTTTGTTTTCTTCTTCCAAGTCTCCATTGAGACATGATATCGTTTTTTGACCATTTATCTCTGGCACCAGCCATATTCGCCCACTGATAACGTACTGACCCGGCCTACACACACACATACACACACACACACACACAAGAGTCTGTCTGGCCTGCTCAAGTGCTTTTCTGACATGACCTTAACATGTTAATTTAAATTTAACACAACTTAAAATGTAACACTGACCCCACATGTGGTAGAGGTGGCCTCTGCCCTGACGGACTATAGACAGTTATAATAGGGCCAAAGAATTTCAAAACACTTCACTGCCCAACCAAACACTCCATTTCCATTATATCATGTCTGACATGTCTTTGCAGTACACCATGAGATAGCTTCCAGTTTCACCTTTAAGCTAAATCTTACATGTAATACCCACAAAAATGTGAGACTCAACTTGTTAGAATCTCAGGATGCACCTGACAAAAGCAGTTCACTAATCACTGCATCTGAAAGTCTGACAATTAATTAGAAAATCAGCGTAAGCCTTTTTGATCAAGTGTTTTTGAAAATAATGTTTTGTCATTCAAGGATCATGCTTAAACAGAAACACCGTGAACACCAGAGTGAACCAGGCTAGTGAAAGTGCTGCGGCCACGAGCTATTCAAGATAGTCATCTGTGAGTGAGTGTGTTATGTTTTGTGTACGCCTCAAGCTACTGCAGGCGATGTCTGCACTAATGAGGCCGCAACTGATGTAATCTCTGGATCAGCTGTCAGTCAGTTTACAGACAGGCACCCTATCTGTGTCCCTATCTGCTCCTTCCTCGTCTTTCTCTCTCTTGTCCTTTTTTGTAGTAGTCTATAGTATTTCTAAGCTCAGCAATATAGTACTAAACTATGCAACTTTTATATCCTGAGGGCTGATAGTGGTACTGATTGACAACTGGGAACATATCAGTAAAGCTTACTTTCCTTGATATCATTCCCAGCACAGCAGTTCTCATGTGTAAAGGTGCGTTCCCACCGAAAGCGAATCCAGCGTTTTGGGCGGCTTGATAACAAAGTCAATGCAAAGACGCGAATTCCTGCGAATTCGCTCCGGGCGTGAATGAGGCGTTTGTCGTGCAATTCGCTGAGTTAAAATTTTTCAACTTCAGCGAGAAATTGGCTTGACGCGATGTTGCGAAAGCCTATCAGCGGTGAGATTGTCCAAACGTCACCGCCGGCTTTGGAGCGTTGCTTGGAGAGGACCTGACGAGCGGTGTAATGACGATCCCCTGGCTGACGGGGAGCAGCGCTGCAGCTTTCAGACAAATAAACACTCGTAGTGGATTCTGCTGACAACTACGCCGTTTACCAGCAGGCGGAGGTCAGAATTAACTGGTTTTATAACATTAGCTTTTTACTTTTTTGGGATTACAATGTTGATTATTTTCACTCGCGCTTCTCGGCAGCTAGCTTCCATGCACATTAGGGTCCACTGTTGTTGTTAGCGTCGGATGGCACCAGAGTTCTGGACTACTACTTAATTTTTGGGCATTACTTGGAGAAAAGAAAGCGAGAAGGTTGAACTACCTGATCGATCCGAACTACATTCAGAAAACACGTATTTTAAAAGCTGTCGTCCTGCTGACAGACCTGACAAAGTATGAATTCATATGTCTCACAAAACGGCATCATATTGTAGTTATTTCGGCATAAGTTTGATCCGTTTATTTATTCCCCCAGGTCTTTTGGTCAAATTACCCCGTCCCTGCCTTTTTTACAAATTTGCGTTATCCAGCAGTTTAAGGGTAACATCATGCTAACAGCATAGCCTCATATTGTAACTTCCTAAAGCACTAACACATGCACAAGATTTTCTGAAACCTGTCTGTAATTGTTCAGACACAAGAATCAGGACCTCCTTGAACATAAAAAAAATGTTTTTTGATGTTAAATGTGCTCATGACTTATTCCATGGGCATATATTGGATAACTCTTCAAAATGTGTGGTCACATGACCACACATTTTGTCTATGGCTGCCGAGAAACAAGGGGTGGCTCAACTTCCCCATAGGCTCAAATCATCCCGCTCTCCCCTACATACAACACTTCAGAGTAAGGGGTGGAAACTCACCTCAACCACCACCATGCGTCAGCACTGGTTACTCCTGTAGTCCACCAGGAGTAGTCACCATTGAGAGATCGAGAGAGACACAGAGAGAGAGTTCAGGCTGTCTCCCTTCCCAGCCAAGCACACGTGTGGGGCTGGAGCCAATTCTAGCTGACATCAGGCGAAAGGCGGGGTAGAAGTATTCAAATACTTCAAAATAACTTGCTGAGGCATTCAGTGCTGCAGGTGGCAGAAGCAGTCCCATCACATCTGAACACCAGAGAGAAGGACTGGGATATAGATTAGAATAGAGTTAGGACCAAAACCATCAGTAAAAACACCAGACAAGGTTTTAGCTGAAGTGATGGGCAGAAGTCAACAGGGATAAGGTGGTCTTGGTTTAGTTAGCAGGATAACGTTATTTAGCAGTTAGTGTAGACACAGTGGAAAAACACTAACTTCAGTACATTGTAAACAACTTTAGTTGTTTGTGTGCTGTTATATAGTCATTTTTTAAAATGTGGTGGTGTTATAGTGGACCAAGCAGTTCACATATTACAGGGAATACCCTGTACTTGTTTGACACAGGCCTTACAAGTGATTGTGTAGCTCCAGGTGGGTTTGGTTAGACCATTTTTATTCTCACTCCACAATATCAAAATTGTGCAAGCAGGGTAACCAGGAACACCAGGAATATGAACCAAATGCAGACTCAGAGCTGTTGCTCTACAAAGATTTATTGCACAAATCAAAGTTTCACAAAGCAGACAGGAGTCAATGCTAGGCTATCCCTGGACAACAAAATGGACCACTTGAGGCTACAACTATCCAACCAGTCGAAAGCTAAGGATTGCTGTGTGCTTATTCTCACACCGACGTTCCAGACACAGCAACCCAGCTAGCGGAACTAACATCACACTGCTTGGACAGGAACACTTGGATCTCTGGTAAGACCCACGGAGTCAGCCCAACCCCACCCATTCTCACCACCTTTTTCAGAAGCACTATGGAGAGAATCCTGATCGGCTGTATCACTGTGTGGCTAGGGAACTGCAGAGAATCAGAACTGAAGACCAGTCAAGAGGATCATATGGGTCTCCTTCCCCTCAACCCCTCAAGCCAGTACATCTACCAGAAGTACTGTGCCAGCAAAGCTTCTGCCATTGTGAAGGACTCAGCCTGTTTACCTGTTTAACTTCAATTCAACGGAAAAAACCTGACCTGCAGTCATTGACACAACCTGATTTGTTCATTAATCAATAGCCTTTTCAAATGAGTTTCTGATTTGTCAGGAAGTGTTCATTCCTTTAACCTTTACAAATATATAAATATAATGTAGTCGTACAATAAACATATTTTAAATACCTTTTACATCAAATTAATTTCTCAGTAAAATGAAACAAGTTTCTATTACTTTAACACTGCATATGCTTTTAAAATTAAGACACAGCAATGTTACAGGAACTGCAAACTATACAGTGTAAATGCAATAGATTCACTGTACCAATGAAATACATTGCCTGACAAAACAGCTTATGTAGCTTTAGTATTAAACAGTAGCTTCACAAGTCATGAAAAAAAGAGCAATTACAAACTATGTGAGGTTAGTATATTCTCCAGTTGTCAAACATATTTTCAAGATTAGTCATGATCTCAGGCAGGTTGTTGGGCCCAAATGACAAAGCATTAATCTAAAAACAGGTGTACAATTTACAGGGCGAGTGTCCAAACACAGGGCAGTTGTAGCAAGTTGTTAAAAAGGTAAGAATCCAAAAGGCAAGAATCTAAAAGTTAAGAAAAACAATTCACACTGAAATACTTCCAAACTAAGGATGAGCACGTGTAGAGTAGAAACAGGTATGCAGACACAAATAACACACTACTTGAACATGACAGGTAACCATACCTGGCAACCCTCCCATTTTTCATGCAATTCTGCCGTATTTTACAGTTTCATCAAGCTGTCCTCCAGGTTAAATATTTTCCCATAAATATCCCATATTTTTAAACTGAAAAAACAACCTTGCTGGGCATATTTGAAATCTTTGCTACACTCCCCTCCGGTAAAACAGGTCCCAGTATGTAGAACATTGGCTCTAACAGCAACGGTAAGTCAACGGCACTCGCCAGTAAAACAAGAAGAAGAATAACAACAACAGCGTGAGGGGTCCGGGACGCAGGGTAGTATTTCACTCGCGTTATTATCGCACTAATTAAATAACCCGGACAATTATTGCACATTAACACATATTTTATTATTTTAATTTTTATCACTGGCTCTGAATACACATCCAGTCAAACCATGGCTCACAGGAGGGGCGGGATGTTGATCAGCCTCCAAATCACCCACCCAAAACAAGCCGTGGAGGGAGGCTTCAGCAGACCACGCCGAATGCAGCGTGTGGGAGAAGCAGATAAAAGCAGAACAAGCTAACAAATACCATAGCGAAGTGGATCGCTACACACTGCACGCTGATTAGCGTTGGGGAAGATGTCCATCTTAGTAACGTTCTTGGCCCCCCGGGGTTGCTCTTTCTTCCAGAGACAGGGAGACAAACGCTCCGCGAGTAAACGGCAGGCGCTCTATGGATAGTAACCATGGCAACTGATTCTGTGCGCTACACAGCTGTAACCTATTTAAATTAAGCTAAAATTATACATAACTTTACCTGATGGGCCTTCATCTAGTTTTGCAGGGACGCTCTGCCGTGTGAATTTCCTCCTGTTGATGTCCTATTTAGTTAAACAGTAATTGATTACAAACAGCGAGGATCAGTCTCTCTTTCGCAAAAAGTTCAAGATAATTGAACTTTGGCAGCGGGCGGGCGTGTGCGTGAGGCGAGCACTTCCCCTCACTCTAACAGGCACACTTGCTACTGAACGTAGACTGTTTATGTTGCTCCCTGATAAAAGAAAAATGTTTCTGCTGATACCTGTTCAGAAAAAAGAACAAGAAAACAGATTTATATTTGTTAACCTGTTGCTCAGAAGGTGCCTGTTATGATGTTATAATCGTGGCTCTGGACTCTAACTTGTTTTAACAAGATAACATTTTAATCGTTGCCCAACACTGCTTAAAATAGATATGTGTGATCTGGAAAATTATGTACAAGCACAGTGTGCAAGTAAAGACTATAACCAAAGTCCTGCCACTTGGCAGCCATCTTGGTAACGGCAACGTTATTTTGAACTACTAAGACCAGGCTTCTACTTTCACTGGTCACCGGGACATAAAAACAGCATGTGTAGAATCAGCAGTAAAATCTGATAATATTACTTCTACAATGCATGCGTGGTAGTAGTGACTCGTGCGTAGGAGACCTTTTCATCTGTGGAACCACAGTTGGCGCAATATGTTTCCCAGCTTGGCTGTTAAAAGCAGATGATTGGCTTTCTAGTGGGAGGGGCAGGATAACCACCATCTTTGAGGTTACGGGCTTTCCCTATACAGTTGTATTGAGAATTCTTAAAGTGGCATGTCTCCTCTAAAAACGTCTGTGCAACAACCTGCCGTAATAGTTCTGCATGAATGGTTGTGATTATTTACATGTAGCTACTTTGCATTAATAAATTACAGACCAGTGTAGACTGTTTTTCTTACACAAAGATATACTATGAAATTAGTTTTAATGTAATGTTAAATTATAGGCTATATTCCTTTCACCGTGCGCCGGGGAGGTGCCGGAAAATTTCCCTTATTTTTTAATCTCAATCTCAATCTCTCCCTTAAAATACATGTTTTACTATACAGTAGAGTTACCTCTGACATGGAAAAAAATGAACACAAAACCATACTGAGTATAAGATAAACTAAAACAAATTTTTTTTTAAACTTTAAATGCACTCTAAAAAAGATGATGAACCAAACTAAACTGGAGAGTTTAAATCCAGGTGGAAGCAGAGGTCTGTTAGTTGGGCACGTCTGTTAATTAGAAGTTGATCAGTCTTTGTATGTGTGCAGTACAGCTTGATCGATAATCCATCTATTTAACTTTTGGAGCTTATTTTAACAGCATTTTGTCGAGAATCATCAACTACTCTGATCATGAATATTTACAGAATATTTTGTTACGAAATAAACAAGATGATAAAAAGGACCAAGATGATGACGTGTGACAAAAAACAAATTCAAGTAAGGGCATTGGTGCTCACTGAAAAAGGTACACGCAATATGTGTTCATCATTTGTGCATGTGTGTGTATTGTGAATAGCTCCTCTGATTGGCCGTGTCTTAGGGCAAAGGTGAATCTATTTATACCAAAGACACAACCCAGAAATAGATGACATGACAGAGCCATTAACAAGGGAGGTGTGTATGTGTTTGTGTGCATGTGTGTGTGTGTTCGGCAGGAAGAATCTACACTTTTTGACCCAGGCACAAGCCAGGGTCAAAGGTCACAAACTTTTTGTCTTGCCTGTTTTAACACTCTGACCCCAAATGCTCTCCGTGACCTTCTAAACACACACAAACACAGACACATTCACATGTGCAAACACACAACCCCAGGACCAAAGGCCCATTCACTGCAGCTCTTATGCAATTTGGGGTTTTTTGAATATTTTGAAAGTCTGTGGAGCAGAAGGACAAGTTTGGCAGATACTGTACATGAATTGGGTGTGTTTTTTCTTAGACTAAGAAAAGCTGAAGGATCAAGAGTTTTGGACTTGTTTAAAGAACCTGCAAAGTGGGCATTGAAAGACCATTTACATGCTCATGAATTCCGTTAAATTTAAGATTTCAGATAAGATCTATTAATATTCTCATATTTGTAGGTTAGTAATAATATTTTACTTATTACTGGCTGATAACTGGGTTATGACTGGTTGACTTTACTATATTACTTTCACTGACACATGCTTCAGTAAATTAGATTAAATTCTTCGAGGCTGAAAGCTTTTTTTTGTTTCCCATTGACGACAATGTTCTTTACATCTTAGACTGTGACAGCATAGTGGCAGCCACTTCCAGCTGTGGAAAGAACACCTCTCTCCCTCGTTCTCCATTCTTCCATTAGCTTTTTGGCTAACAGCTGACTTGAACAACATAACATCCGGTGCTGCTGACCTGCAGCGCGGTCGCACATTAACATCAAGGATGGTGCGCTCAGTAACGCAGAGTTACTTGGATTAGAAACTGTAATATTATTACTGTTTTGGAAATAGTACAAGGTACAAAGTTGTTTATTACTCATTATACAGCACAAGGCTGCATAATGAAATTTGTAGTTCCTTCGTGCTACACACACAACATATAATTAAATGTAGGCCTATATTGAAATACGGTAACATATACAACAAAATAAAACTATACAGTTATTTATGTACATATATACTGACACGTATACAACCCGAAAATTCCACAGTGCTTTTTTGAATTTGCATGGGGTGAATGTTAACGGCAGCAACCAGATAATAATAAGAAGTAGTTGGTGGGATTTGAACATGTTTTCAATGTAGCTGTAGATCGCATGTGCTTCATTTATTTGTAGTATTTATTTAGACAATGTGTCAGTACTTCAAATATATATATATATTTATTTGCTTAGTGTTTGGGCCCCTATGTACAAGCTTCAGATGGCTTAAAAAAGGGTGTTCCTTTAAACAAATAATTCTGATTGCACTTTATTTTAATTTTGAATGTTTTGTGAAAAAAGTAAAGTGGACTGAGCTTGGCATCGTGCAGCGACAAAGACTAAAACTAACACTGAAACTAAGCATTTTACATAACATAAACTAGCAAACCCACATTAAAAATGAATTAAAACTAACTGAAAACTGAAAACAAAAAGTCAAATCTAAAACTATAATAACCTTGGTTGTGATACTTACTAATAATTACAGTATTCATAAAGAAGATACCTATTTCAAATGTTTCCCCCTCTGATGCAGAAAATTACTGATTCACTTAATTACTTTTAAGATTCAGTACTTTTCATTTCTTCGTTAAAGCTACGGTAGTCAATGTTGGAGAAAAATTCAGATCGAATGAAATGACTGGCCGTGCTTATTGCAGTCCTGCATCAGTGCAATTTTTGTGTCAGAGCATTTGATTTATTATACACTACCTGCCCAGCGTAACGAGGGACAGGTGAAAGTAATTAGGGTGAGGAAGACAATCACACACACACACACACACACACACAAAGACAGGAAGCGACATTACACAAGACACTTTCAAAATAAAACAGGAAATAATAAAAGTCGAACCCCAAACCATGATAATTCATTCATGCATGGTAATATGGGCGAAGATCTGACAATGCTACACAAGGCAAAGACTTTTTATCCTGTGTGACCCAATAATCGTGTGACTCATTAACTCCTTCTCGTAAAGTTCTTTAAGAGAAAAACCTACTAACAGCTACACCTGCTGTGAAATATCAAATACATAGACAATTACAAATACATGCAAATCTACTATTCTATGGACATATATGATAATAAATAAAGTGTTGGTAAACACAACAAGCATCTGGGCCAAGCAGTCATTTTTCATCTTTCCACATATTCAGATAGACAAAAAGAGCAAAAGAGCAGGTCATTTCTGGCTGTTTGGGGGCCCCGGCTATTTAAAGAGAAGAGGATTTAGCTGTAGACAGATTACTGCTTAGAGGCCTATTACTACTAAATACTGTGTGTGTGTGTGTGTGTGTGTGTGTGTGTAACATATGGTTTCTGATGACAGCCATTTAAGAGGTGTCAGACTGGAGCCACACCAAATTATAAAAGGCACACACACTCCAGTCCTCCCTCTCTTTCTGCCTCTTTGTCTCTGTAGTCTAAACAAGCCCGTTATAAGATAATGGATGACAACAGGTCACACGACCCACCCTAATGAGGTAGTTGCTAAGAGCAACAACTTAATGTACTTTAAACACCGACTACAGAGACTTCATATTAGAACTAAGTACTTTTAAACCACATCATTTCTTTTCAGCAAACACTACTGGGTAAGTAGATGTTATTTCTCTGTGTTAATTGTTTTATTCAACATGTCATTTAAGAGCAAAGTCTTATTAAAGGCTGACTTGAGCAGTTTTCACTGACAAACACATTGAATGAACAGACTTCAGGATCAACAATCACCTCTCTTAACCATGGTGAAAACTATTGTTGTGTATTATGCATGAGCTCATTTATTGCCATGATCTATTTTAGGGATTTGAAATGTACGTAAGGATAAAACCATTATTATTTAAGGATATTTCAAAAGGACAGGACTTTTGAGCAACTCACATTGGTTTGCTATGGAAATCTAATATTTCTTCAAATGTTGTAGTAAATGGTTCATCCAGCTACAATCAAAGTAAACCCTGCTCTGCTTAGAGTCAAGGACTAAATCTGAAATAAATAAATGTGTTGTTTACATCATGGCAAGTCATATAACTGATGAGCATCATATGAAGGCAGGATATCTAAAAGAATAAATAAAATAAAATGATTTTGTCACTGTTGGTATTTGTTTGCTATCTGGAGGTTCCACACAGAGTCAGAGACACAGACGCATGCCCTCTGCCACGTCTGGCGCCAGTGATTACTCTGTTAAGCCGAATCAGTTTCCTGTGTTTGGTTTGATGGGCGCCATCATCTTCATGGAACTAAAACAGGTAAGTGTGACCCCATTACCACCACCTCCACCCTAGCCGGACACACACATGCACACACTTAAAGTGTGGAGCTAACCCCCCCTCCCTCCCCATAAAAATTCACATTGGTAAAAGCATGTTAAATATATGTTATTATATTCTCAAAGATTGTCTTTGGGCCATTTTTGACCCAGCAGTTAAAAAATACTTTACTTACACGCACACACTATGATTAATTGAGAATATGTGTGCCACTTAGAGGCGTACAGAGACATCATTATCTGGATCTGTTCAACTAACAACATTTCCATGCCATTATTTGACGGATTTGGTTACATCCCTTGTGCTACTCAGGCACTGTACTTCGGTTTTGGGGTCATAGTTTTAGTATGTTTTCGGTCTACCAGGGAAAACTTAATTAAATTTGATAATAACATTTGTCATTTATTTTGAAAACTTTTACCATTCAACAGTGGCCATAATTCTTACTGTAACAGTTAAGGTACTTAAATAATGACATATTATCAGTAAGAAAAAAGAAAAAACACTTATATCACTAATGCTCCATCGTAAGACTCCGGTTGAACAATTGCAGCTCGCGCTTATTTATACAAGGCCGCGACAACTAACTGACAAAAATGCACACCTGAAGGCACATTGTAGATGTTGTGAAAAAAATATGTTTACGCCTATGTAGTACCTTTAGCAATACTAATAATAAACCTCTACTTTCGTAAAGAAAACAGTTATGACAAGTGTGTTGTAATTAAAATGATGTTAAATGCAGTCTTTCTGCACTGTGAGGTGGGAAAATCCAGATATCCAAAATCTCTGATGAATGACATCATGCAAAAATAGATTTGGGGTTTACAATTCAATGAAGATGCTGTATTTTAGGGGAATGCAGGGCATTTACATATAGTCACAGGTGTCATTTACACTGGGGACATGTCCGCACCACTTTTTGAAATAGCTGATATTGTCCCCATCACTTTTTTAAAGCATAATTTGTTCTTAAAAAATATATTCTGAAATATAGCTTGCAGTAAATAATAAATGAACATGCCTTTAGAAAAGTTAATTTGCACATTAAGAAAACATGCAATGCAATTAAAATATAGAAGAAACAAATAAAATGACCCAAAAATGTGAACTTTAACAACTTCTTAACATGCTTTCTTTTTGACCAAGTTTTCCATCCTCTCCTGTGAACATGACAAAACAGGTGGGAAGACTAAATCATGCCAACATCTGTGCTGCCTCAGCAGGGATGATATTACATGAGAAAAGTTGATGTTCAGGAGAAACAGATGTGAAAGCAGCACAGAAGGACTGAGAGCTGCACTGACTTGGATTCTGTTATATTTATATATTTTGAAATGTAACGTGCTACCGGAATTATTGTGTTTCCTTTATCATAAATAAAAACATCTCCACCATAAATTGGTGCAGAAACTTTCACCAGAATCCAAGAAATTAAGTCTTTAATGATCAAAATAACCTGAGGGAGGTCCCCACAGACCCCCGCGCCTCTAACTCAGCATTGAGTATACCTGTAAAACACTATTTAGGGATCTTTTCGTCTCGTTCTCGTGAACCTAATATCACGTATCGTTATGTCTCGTGAGCTAAGTGTCTCTTCACACCACTAATCTGAGCCCCTTAATCTGCCCCCACCACTTTTCAACACAAAGTGACGCCCTTGCATAGAGTATACATACATACATACTATACAGAATGCTAAGACTGATCTGATGCTGGTACACACCCACTAATTACTGTAAACCTAGAGGACTTTCCCTCACTGGTAGGTGAACAGGAAATCCAAGATACCCAAAATATATTTCTGCTTGGAGGTTACCTCATACAGTGAGCCTTTTTGGTAAATGTTTAACAGTTCATTTCCCTGGTTACAAATACCAAAACAAGAAATATTCCTTTTCAGACTAAAACATTTCCACACATACAGGAAATAACAACATCAAAGGATCAGATGTCTAGTCAATCTTAATATAATACCTAAATGGTCATAAATACGCTGAGTTTTGGTTGCTGTAAGCGGTCCATTAAGTGAATCTTCCCTAATGTGACTCAAATGTAGTTTCAGAAAGGGACCAAAAAAGTCATACATCACTTGAGGATGGCCAATGTTAAGATGTTTTTTCATATTGCTGGCCTTACGCATCAATCTAGATTGTGTGATATATATCTGGATTGCAGTCCAGACCAATGTCGTTGAATCATTGTAGCTAAATGTTAGCAGCCCGAGCTGTGTATCTGAACACAGTAAAGTCCACTCCAGTGAACAAATGAACTTAAATCGCTCACTCAGTGAGAGTGTATCCCTGCAGGTTTGCTCACTGAACTGACTGAGAAATGAACGGATTGTTTCAAGAAGTGATTCGGTTCAGTTCGTTCAAAAAATAGTCCTTTTTTTAAATGAAACATTGCATGAATGAAACAACACTTGCAACTGTGTTTATTGCAGCACACATACTACAATATACACAAAACGCAGCCCATCAATACATGTAATAACACATACAAGTGGATATAGAGTTGATGCATAATCTTTGATGCTGGGGCCAAATTGTCTGGGTGCACACAGACCATGAGATTAAACCAACAACACTGCCAACGTAACGTAAATGTATAGCTGAGACACTTTACACTGATCCTTTTATTCTTCTCATAAATACAAAACAAATGGTCATATAGTAAAAAAGATACAACTCTGAATCAAACTCAGTTGCTGTAAGAAAAGTGGAGAACTCCAAATGACCATTAGTTTTGCCAAAACATCGATTTGTGTCTTTTATCTTTGCCGTACATTTTTAGTTTTTACCTGTAACAAATGATCTACATCAGTCTGTCAGTATTTTCAATGTTGTTTTCAGCTGTGATTCTGCCACGTAGTAATGCTGCTGGCTGTGCACACTGATGGGCCGTGTGTTTTGGATCTAGTTGGACTCCCAAACTGCAGATTTTGGTGTGTTTATGTGGTCAGTCATGGCAGCATAGTGAGTGAGTTACATCATAGGGGAGTGTGCATGAATTCCACTTTATATTTTATAGTTTTATATTGTAAATGTGTATGTTAATTTGTTAATTGTATGTTTTGTGTGTGCGAGTGTGAGAGAGAGAGAGTGAAAGAGAGGGGGAAAGAGAGACAGCTGGACTGTGTCAGGACTGATGAGAGACATTCCTGTTAGTGTAGCATAACCTTCCTACTGCTCTGCTGATAACACAGGCACCTCTCTCTGACACACACACATAACACACATTCATATCTCCTGCACTGCACCGCTACCACTACTAACACCATGGGAACCAGACTGTGGGTCCAAGTGTGTGTTAAATTATTCCATCACACACAAACACACACAAATACACAAGGCACGTGTGTTTCAGTGAGCTCATTGTGGAAAGAGTTAAGATATCATTTCTTATCCATTGTGCACACACAAACATACTTCTGCATCCACACAAGAACAGCAACGCATTAGTCAATTCAGAGCTGCTATATATATATATATATATATAAAACATCAAGAACTAATTTTGTGCACTTTGGGTATGTGTCTATAAGTCCACATTTATAAACCTCCAATGTTATGTTTTGTGTATATACTTTGTTACGGCTCATAGATTTGTAGTGTAAGACATTGTTTTAAAAATATATATATAAAAAAGTATAAACAGTAGCAAAATGCTTTTTGAAATGAAGAAAATCTGTTATTTATCATTATTATCATTATTTGTCAGTAATAAATAAATTGTACTCACCAAAGTAATTGCTGAGATTTCAGGACCCGGCTACTTCACTTGAAATAGGTCCAATAGGGCAGGAAACAGGAGCAGTCAGACGATAAGGCAGGTTGTAAACAAAAACCCAGGGTAGCTAAATGTATTTGGAAGACAAAACAAATGCTCACAGTAAAATAAGCAGGCCCCATGAGCTCTACCCCAGCCATGCACACACATTCATCTGCACTCCAGACTGAAATCAAGGTTAAAGGATCGAGGTAATTTATTTATCATCATACAAGGCTATGAATGTTTGTAGTCCCTTCATGGTACACACATAACATAACATATTATTACATTTATATTAGAATAGGATAACATAAAATAAAATAAAAGAATATATAGACCCATACAGTTATGTATTTATATTCATATATACATACACGTATACACACTGGAAACAATGCAGTGCACTTTTTTTATTTTCCTTCTGCTAGCATGTTAGCAGCAGTACAAACATAGTGATGATAACGTGATTTCGTCTTTACATAAAAAGTCTGACAATTGGGAAACCACCACTGTCCATCTACTTTGACTGCGTTTGAGCACTAAGCATCATCGATGGAGACAGAGGCCCCTCCTCTCATCTGCACTCTGTCAGCTCTGGAACACGCTCTGCCCGACGACTGCTTGATCTTGGGATGTTGATGGAGGTCTCTGTAAAGATGTGGGCACAACACTCTCTGGTTTTGTTCAGACAGACATTAGCCAGGTGCACCCTTGAAGGTGGAGTAAGTGATGATGGAGAAATCCAACTCCATGTCAAATATCATGATATAGAGCAAAAAACAACACAGCAAGTAATGTAGCTAACGTTAGCTAGGTTGTGGTTAGCAACTGCCGCTACACCTGCTGCTGCGAAGCTAACATGAAGCAGTGAACAAAGTTTATTTCAGATCATGGCTATGGTCATTGAAAAGTTAGCATTAACAAATTAGAGACTAACACTATATAGACCTTTATTTTTTGCAAAAGGATTTAATGAATCAAAACAACCAAAAAAAGGAAACTGTTCTATTGTCCAACTGGAATTAAGCTAAATATATCACCATTACATGAAATTATAATGATTACAGTAAACTATTAAATGAACATTAGTCTTTTTATTTAATGTTATAATATTATACTAATACACTAATTTATATCGTCCTGCAGGTTGTGGACAGTGCCTCTGCAGTGGACAGATGTAAATTTCCAAGCCAGGATGCTGTTGTGCCAATATGTGTGGCTTCTAGTTGGTCCTCTAAAAAGTAGCCCCTCTAAAAAAGAAAATAATAAAACAAAGACGGTTAGCTCCATGGTATAATACTGAAACTCAAACTAAAGTAAATGTCGCGGAAACTTGAGAGGAATTGGCGTTCCACCAAACTGGAAAATTCTCGTTTAATTTGGCAAGATAGTCTTAAAAATTATATTGTACATGTGGTTGTAAAACCAGATGTTTAGACTGCTTAGCTTCCCTCAGTCTTTACCAACTAACTTTCTTCATCTAAACCATCAACCTGCCTCTTAGACCCCATCCCGACTAGGTTGCTTAAAGACGTTTTACCCTTAGTCAGCACTTCTATACTAAATATGCTCAATCTATCTTTATCAACAGGCTATGTACCACAGTACTTTAAAGTAGCTGTAATTAAACCTCTTCTGAAAAAGCCCAAACTTGATCCAGATGTTTTAGCAAACTATAGACCTATATCTAACCTTCCATTTCTCTCTAGGCTTCTGGAGAAAGCAGTTGCTAGCTGCTGTGTGACTTTCTACAGAGCAATATTTATTGTTTATTTGAGGATTTTCAGTCAGGATTTAGAGCTCATCATAGCACAGAGACAGCACTGGTGAAATTACTAATGACCTCCTAACTGCATCAGACAAAGGACTTGTCTCTGTACTGGTTTTATTAGATCTTAGTGCTGCATTTGATACCATTGACCATCAGATCCTATTGCAGAGACTGGAACATTTCATTGGCATTAAAGAAGCTGGTTTAAGTCCTATTTATCAGATCGATTTCAGTTTGTACATGTTAACGATGAGTCCTCCACGCATGCCAAAGTTAGTCATGGAGTTCCTCAAGGATCTGTCCTCGGACCAATCATCTTCACTTTATATATGCTTCCCTTAGGCAATATTATCAGGAAATATTCCATAAGCTTTGTTATGCAGATGATACTCAGTTATATCTATCGATCAAACCAGATGAAACTCATCAGTTTGCTAAACTTCAAATGTGCCTTCAGGATGTTAAAACCTGGATGACCTGTAATTTTCTAATGTTAAACTCAGATAAAACTGAAGTTATTGTTCTGGGCCTAAGCACCTCGTGACGCATTATCTAAAGATATAGTTTCCCTGGATGGCATCACCTGGCCTCCAGCACCACTGTGAGGAATCTTGGAGTTATCTTTGATCAGGACATGTCGTTTAAGTCTCACATGAAGCAAATTTCAAGGACCGCCTTTTTTCACCTACGTAATATTGCGAAAATCAGGAACATCCTGTCTAAAAATGATGCAGAAAAACTAGTCCATGCATTTGTTACTTCTAGGCTGGATTACTGCAATTCCTTATTATCAGGCTGCTCGAAAAAGTCCATTAAGACTCTTCAGCTGATCCAGAATGCTGCAGCACGTGTTCTGACAGGAACCAGGAAAAGAGATCATATTTCTCCTGTTTTAGCTTCTTTGCATTGGCTTCCAGTAAAATCCAGAATAGAATTTAAAATCATTCTTCTTACCTACAAAGCTCTTAATGGTCAGACACCATCTTATCTTAAAGAGCTCATAGTACCTTACTACCCCACCAGAGCACTGCGCTCCCAGAATGCAGGGTTACTTGTGGTTCCTAGAGTCTCCAAAAGTAGACTAGGAGCCAGAGCGTTCAGCTATCAAGCTCCTCTCCTGTGGAACCAGGTTCCAGTTTGGGTTCAGGAGGCAGACACCATCTCCACATTTAAGAGTAGGCTTAAGACTTTCCTCTTTGATAAAGCTTATAGTTAGGGCCGGCTCAGGTGAGTCCTGAACCATCCCTTAGTTATGCTGCTATAGGCCTAGACTGCCGGGGGATTTCCCATGATGCACTGAGCTCCTCTCTCCTCTACTTTCTCTCCCTCTGTATGCAACCTCATCCCATTATTGCATGTTACTAACTCGACTTCTCCCCTTTCGGTAGTCCCTCTGCTGCAACGACTATTGTTGCTAGTCCTATTGTTATTATTGTTATTATAATCATTAACATTATGATTGTTACCATTAACACTACTATAAATATCTGTACCATTTTTCATTTAGTCTATAGCAACATCACCTTTACTGTCTGTACCTCTGTGTGTATATTGTGTAGGCTGCCTCCCTCCCCTCTCTCTCTCTCTCCTCTCTCTCTCTCTCTCTCTCTCTCTCTCTCACCCCAACCAGTCGAGGCAGATGGCCGCCCACCCTGAGTCATGGTTCTGCTCGAGGTTTCTGCCTCTTAAAAGGAAGTTTTTCCTTACCTCTGTCTCCTAGTGCTGCTCTTGGTGGGAACTGTTGGGCTTCTGTAAATAACATCACAGAGTCTAGACCTGCTCTTTTATGAAAAGCACTCAGAGATAACCGTTGTTGTGATTTGGCGCTATATAAATAAAATTGAATTGAATAAATCACTAACTCTCTTAGCAGAAGTCAAGGCCATAAACAGGGCAGTTTGGGCTGAAAGACACTTAAATAAGACCTGATCAAGAGGTTCGAAGGTGGCTTGTGACATAAAATACACTTGCGTCTGTGTCTGAGCAAGCCTCTCAGGAAAAGTTTCATCAGATCTTCTGTCGACAAAACCCTTGCCACAGGTTGAAAGCTCCCAAGGCCAGTCTGACAGCAGCCACTGCAGGCAAGGAAAATCCAAAGTCCAAAATCCAAACCAAGAAGACCATGATACACAATCCACAATGAAAAAGACAAGATAAAAAGGGTGGTGATGGCGCAATGACCTGGGTTCAATCCTACTGTGACCCATCCACCAATGTGTCCCTGAGCAAGACGTGCTTAACCCCTCGTTGCTCCAGAGGCGTGTGACCTCTGACATGTATAACAATTGTAAGTCGCTTTGGATAAAAGCGTCAGCTAAATGAATAAATGTACATGTAATCAGGCATAGATGCTTGACAAAGAATTAAGGGAGTGAGACAATCTGACGAAAGACGCGGGGTAAACACACTGACTTAAATATAGGACAGATAGGGCAAGAACACAGGTGAGACACATTAGGACAGGTGCTATTATCAACCAAGGAAAATACAAAGACAGGAAGTAAAAGTTCAGACGAGAGACAAGACACAATTCTCTATTTACACAAATTTACACTTACTTACAATAAAACAAAGGCACTAGGCCCAACAAGCTCTCACAGATCTAACACGCAAAACAAAATAAAACCGGTTTGGAGGCCGAGAACAGAACCGATTGTGCTGCTGTCAGACTGCTGTCACTGGACTGCTGGAAACCCAGGCATTTTAAAAGGCAGGATGTTGCGAATGGACCAATCAGCAGTGGACACTCCCCAGGCCAAACCCAGTAACACAGCCAGTCAGAAAGAGACTCCTCAAAGATAAAGACACAGAGCACACACTAACATAAACTCAGCCACACAAAACACAACCAAACATGGCCGAAATACGACCAGGGCTGGAACACAGATATGATTCCTGATGAGGCAATGTGTCTGAGGACACAGAATATAGTTCCTAAAGATAATTACAAGATGCATGTCATAAGTCATCACATTTACCTTAACAAAATGCACCTAAATAAAGGTGAATATCAATAAAGTAAAGGGGTGCTTCCTGTCTTGGTCATGTGTTGTGTTGTACACAGATTTATCAAGGGCTCTGGATGAGATGCGGGTTACATGGGGTTACGCTTGAGTGTTTGACCACGCCACATGTTTCAAAAGGCTCTGGATGTTTACCATGCTACAGGTTATATGAGGATTTGGATGCCAGCTGCTTTGTCTCTCTAATGGAAGGAAACTGGCACTGAGACAAATACACACTTAAACACTTTTGTCTGCCACTGGGCATAGTGTGTGTGTGTGTGTGAGAGAGAGACTAAGAGAGTGAGAGAGAAAGAAGACACAGACTTGCTCACTACCTCAGCTTTCTTACTTTGGCATCAACACTTGGAACAGAGCCTTTCTACATATAAATATATTGGCTCTAAATCCCCACATACACACACACGGACAGTGCTCCTCCATATTAAGCCTTATTGTTAACATATAAATATTACGGTTGGCTGGCGGCCTCAGATTATAACCTGTCCATATTAAGCTCTCTCATGTTCACAACTCATACACTATATTTATATAACTATCAAACATTTATCTAGGCATCAATGGAAACACTGTCATATTAACTGCTTTTAAGCCTGCTGGTCAAATGAAATGCAAATGTTTGTTGATGTAATTGTGTTGTGTTGATGTAAATGTAAATGTGTAACAGTTACCATGGAAACAAATATGTTTAATCTTATAGACTACTCTTACAAAGGTTTTTTAAGTAAATGCTTTTGATGTTCCAATTTATTATTTTCAGTGACCAAAACAAAAGCCCATACTGCTTTGCATGAATTTCAAGAAAGTAAAAATGCCTTCTTTCTGGGAAATAATTTTCAATTTTAAGAAAAGACATCTGAAAAAAATATTCCAGCTACAGCAACAACTTTTTTCTTATTTTAAGAGAATGACCATTTGCAGGTAACACTTTACAGTACACAAAAAACACTTTTATTACTTTTATAACACTTATATTAAATAATATAATGACAATGATAATTATTACTATTATTTAATAATTAATAAGGCACGTACCTTGAGTATCTCAAGGTACGTGCTGGTGTGTATGGGACTAAAAGTTCAGAAATATAACAAGGCGAGAGGCCATGAAGAGCTTTAAAAGTGATCAATAGAATTTTAAAGTCAATTCTAAAACAGTGTAAGCCAGTGTAATGAAGCTAAAATAGGAGTAATGTGGTCATATTTCTTTGTTCTGGTTAAAAGCCTGGCAGCTGAGTTCTGACAGTCTGGAGTCGATCAATAGATTTTTGGGTTAAACAGGTGAAAAGGCTGTTGCAATAATCCAGGCGTGATGAGATGAAGGCGTGTAAAATGGTCTCGGTGTCCTTAAAAGTTAACATAGATCGAATTTTTGCTATATTTCTAAGTTGATAAAAACATGATTGAACAAGCTTTGTGGTGTGCTGCTCGAAATTTAAATTACTATCAAACCAAACACCAAGGTTCTTTGCCACAGGCTTAATGTGATTTACTAGGGAACCAGCAGATGGCAGTATTTGATTTGCCATCTGCTGAGACCCGATGACCAGGATTTCTGTTTTGTCTGAGTTCAGCTGGAGGAAATTATTTGACATCCATTTTTTAACTTCACAAAGGCAGTTGTTAAGTGAACTCAGCGTTCCAGGGTCTGTGGATCTGACGGGCAAGTATATGTGTGTGTCATCAGCATAAATATGAAAAGAAATGCCATGTTTATGGATAATATGTCCAAGGGGAAGCAGATACAAGGAAAACAAAATGGGTCCTAAGACCGACCCCTGAGGCACACCATATTTAACAGGACAGAACGAAGAGACTTAGTTGTTTACAGACACGCAAAACTTCCTATTTGACAGGTAGGATGAAAACCATTCTAGGGCAGTACCAGAGATCCCCACCCAGTGCCTCAGTCTGTCTAACATGATGTTGTGATCATTGGTGTCAAAAGCAGCGCTAAGGTCCAGGAGCACCAGGACTGAGCACATGCCTTCATCAGCAGACATTAAAAGGTCATTGGTGACTTTAAGCAGGGCAGTCTCAGTGCTGTGGTACTTCCTAAAACCAGACTGAAACTTTTCAAATAATATGTTATTTGTTATGTACATACCATATTAAAATAGGATTTGGCACCAAATCTTAAATGTTATTTACTTTAAGATTATTTGTGCCATAACTTTTGATCATCTAAGAATGCTGTGGTCTAATACAGACGGCGAAATGTCCTAACTTGTTTAACACATGTGAATGTTATGACCTGCGTCATATTGGTTTGGATGTGAGTCTCAATGATGTGTATTTTTGCCTGCTGTTACCCTCCCTACCTTAGGGAGGAGCTGTTTTGTTTGTCTGTGTTACAGATGGTGGACAGCGGATTGGTCTGGAGGATTTGCTGTATAAAGGCACCTGTGTGGAGGCCGCGCGCTCTCTCCTCCCTTTCCCCTACCTCCCCAGCCAGACGGGGTGTTCTGGGGGAAAACCTCCTGGTGTATTATATCTTACCCTTTGTTGTATTTCACCTATGTGCTGGAAGTTAGCGGTGTGATGTTGGAAAACAGTAGGGGAGAGCTGCCATTTATTTTGAATATTGTTTTCTCCTGTTTTCTGGCCAGCGAGTCAGGTTAAGTATTTGTTCTTTCCTTTTGTATTTTATTTTGTTGTAGGATTAATTATTGGGATGGGGAAAGGTGGTTTTGTTTGTTGTTTTGGCCTAGCTCTCCCTGATGTCTTGGTTTTCTATACCATTTGTGAATAAATCTAACATTAACCGTCAGAATATCCCGTAGCCCTTTGATGATTTATGGGGAGTGGGGAAAAGAGAGGAGACATCATGTTGCGCTCAGGCTTCCCCTAGGCCGGGCGTAACAGTGAATACCAGGAAATAAAAGCTGAAATTCTGAACTCTTGTCTCATATTCATCTTTTGATCTTAAACCCAAATGGCTTCAGTGAACAACTAAAAAAAAGAATTTGCCTTATTGTTCCAATGCTTTTGGAGAGGACTGTATGTAGTTTTTCAATGAAATCATTTATTAATAAATTAAATTTTCACCTTATTGTCAATGACCTATAGCCTCACTTACAAATTAAACACACAGCTCTATCAGGCCAATCCATGTATGGTCTGTCCCTTCTTTATTTTGTTTCAAAACCAAATCAAAAACATTTTGTTTTTCCGTTTTAAACCCATAACTGAAAACAAAGCATCTTTGACTGGTGTTGTATCCCTACTGGTTTTTAAACTAACTGGCTGCTGTAGGGGAGAGCGGGGCTATATACAGTCTATCGTCAGGCTTCATCCAACCAGAGAGAATGATTACCAACCAACCAACAGCAAAAATGAAGACCTAAACGGACCAAAAACGGAGGACTTTAGAAAAGATGACACAGACGTTCACGTTTGGCTCTTTAATCGGGTCTTATAAGTCATGCAAAGCAGAAACACTGCTACTCACAGAGTTCTGATTTAGTATTTTTATGAAAATATCTTGTACCGTGCAAATAACACTAACGGCAGCTAAGATGCTGGATGTGGAGGTCCAGGGCTGGTGTGGTTACACGTGGCCGGTTGGATGCACTGCCAAATTCTTATGCTCTGCTTATGGTAGAGAAATGAACATTCAATTCACAGGCAACAGCTCTGGTGGACATTCCTGCAGTCAGCATGCCAACTGCACGCTCCCTCAAAGCATATTGATTATCTGACAAAGTCATGGCAATGAAAAAGGGAAAAGCTAAAATGACTAAGAGGAACATTCCTAATTATCCCCATCTATTGATCTTTGCCTTAGGTTTCTGCCTTTGTTTTGTGTTTACAAACACAGAAGGCATACATACAATCAGGACTATGTAAGTCCATTGAAGCTTCACCTGCAAATAAAACACACACACACACCTCTTTGTTTACGAGCCAAATCTAACACCAGCTAAAACGGGTAGTCAAACTTTAGCTACATTACATCGATTATTAGTCTACATTTG
The DNA here is from genome assembly GCF_014851395.1 of Micropterus salmoides. Lineage (NCBI taxonomy): Eukaryota > Metazoa > Chordata > Actinopteri > Centrarchiformes > Centrarchidae > Micropterus > Micropterus salmoides. The sequence goes on along the minus strand of NW_024040263.1, from coordinate 33,208,799 downwards.
TTTTGGAAACCAGGGGTGCACGTATATTTTTGGTGACGTCAGCTGTAAAAGGGCCTATACTGTACAACCATGTGAATTTTTTTTTATGTGATTACGTCTTTTCTGATGGCAATTTGTTTCATTTGTAGAGAATGACACAGAACAGATTTGTTCTTGAGTTAACTTGTACGGGTGATTTAGGAGAGCTCACCAAATGTATTTTGAATATTCACTCAGGCACGAACACAATTTACAAATGATCCAGACCTGTTGTAGTGCAATTAGTCTGCTGTTTTCCCAGCGTACGTTTTTCACTAATGGACTGTACACCGTTAAACTTCAATTAACAGCCAAGTCCCAACCAGCCGCCTACCTCCTTTGCTGGCCTGGTGTTGGAATACATTGTGACAAATAAACGCCAGCCACGATTAAATGCCTGGGCTGGTTTTTATAGAAGTTCTTTGGGTGTATAAAACCTCTTAAACTCCACAGGTGGCCTGCTTTCTAAGCTGTTTAGATTATTAATGTTTAAACGTGTGATCAATGTGTCAGTATGAACAATCACATCTACACATCTTTAGATCGGTTAGATTCTGCACAATTCACTTGTTCAGTTCAATTAACGGAAACAACGAGCCCCAAAGTCTGATTCTTACAGATTTACCGATGTAACATGTACAAGAGATGAAAAGAAAGAAAAGTACCGACTCTCGTTACGTTTGAAGCGCTAGTTAAGCCCGAATGTGTCCGTTCCTTGATTATTTATATTCCTTTAGTCTGTAAGTGTCCATCCAATCAGTAAAATCAAAACAGTTTCTCATAAAAATGAATCCAAGTTGTGAATCCTGTTATGTGACGTCCATGGCTTTTCCTTACGTTGCTGCCTTCAAATTACTGGATTATTTTAAATACAAGTAATATTCTGTTTGAAAGAAACAAACTGTTTCATTGTAGCCTCTTATAGTTTTGTGCAAGACGAATTAAAGGCCTGTCCCATATGGACGCCTGTCTCAAATATAGGCAGGGTCAAATCAGTGATTTTAGCAAATAAAAGTATAGTAGTAGTATTCAAAGTTTTACGCTATTTCATTATTTAAAGCAATTTTAAGTTTAAAAATACTATAAATTACACTTCATACTTATGTTGACATTATCATGTTTGAATCTGCAATTCATTTAAAAAAATTCATGGCTATTGATGTTTCTGCATAACACTACAATATTAATATGAACATCTCAAATAGCAAAATAACTTAATTGATGCACTAAATGAAAGTTAACTTGTCTCTGTATAATAAGATCAGCTGCAAGTGTAATATTTTGGATGCCTTAGTGCCTTCGCTACACTCCCCCCCCCCATAATTAAAGAGCAGCAGACCATAATCCACCCGGCCCACACAACTGGACCAGGAGCCAGGAGCTGGGATAGGATCCACGTAGGACCAACTTTCTGCTCCTAAAGGTCCGGTCTGGACAAAATGGGACTCATGTTGACGTAATTAAGAGACTGTTACAACGACCTGCCCCATCAACATCCCGGATTCAGCACTTGACAGGTGGTCCGGGTTCCGAGCTGTCAGCGCAAGACTTTGGCGAGATGAGAAGAGGTGGATGATGCTTGGGGTTCAAACGCAGTCTGTTTACTGTGAAGATGAAACCAAATTATCATCTGGTTGCTGCTGTTCACGTTCACCCCAGATGCAAATTCAAAAAATGCACTGCAGAATGTTCTTGGTGGATACCTGTATGTATATATGCATATAAATAACCGTATATATTGTTTTATTTTATATGTTACCATATTTTAAAATACAATTAATTATATGTTGGGTGTGTAGCATGATGGAACCACAAATTTTGTTTCGTTATGCAGCCTTGTGCTGGATAATGACAAATAAACAACCTTGTACCTTGTACCGTAGGCCTCTGGAAGAAAGTGACAGCGTTCTTAAATTGGCAGAGACAGATGAATGGTTGTTGTCGTGGTTGAGATTGACATGGGCACGGGCTGCTTCTGCAAATGTGAAACAAAGATTAACCCTTTCCCTTTAATTCCACTGCTGACGCTGTTAAAAATGAAGACTTCAATCTCCGAACTCAAAAAGTTCTCATTCTCATTTTCATGAATGAACACTTGCTGACATGTGGGGCAGGACGCTGAGGCTTATACTGTATTATTGGGCAGTAATTATACTAATGTACAATTCTCATGAATGCACGCTACACACAGAAAGCATTCTTCATGTTTACACGGGTCATTTACACAGTTATCTGAAGTAAGGAGTGTTTGCTGAACCTGACGAGGCGCACTAGGACGAGCCCACCGTACGAAAAGTAGAGAGAGAAAGTTGTAATAAGAATAGGTAAATGCATGAGGCCCAATGTCTGTTACAGTTTCATACAACCACATGGAGTCTCCAAACTCCAAAAGTAGTTTTATAATCCTACACATAGGGGTTTGAAACAGCTAAATTGTTTTCTTTCATTTTGTCAATTTGACTAAAACAAGGTATAAATTATCATTATTATAATCTTTTCATTGTTGTAAATGTACATGTTTTCACTATTTTAAAAATTGTATTACAGTATGTAACGTTTTGGCAACACTGAGAAACATCCACACACTGGGCCATTCAGTGTAGCAGCAGGTTGCAGTTGCTCTCTTATTCATACAAATAGTTCATTTCTTTCTCCAATTTACTTCAAAAAGTGAAACTTATATATTCTAGATTCATTAACATAAAGAGAAATATTTCTTTTTTGTTTTAATCTTATACTTCATAGAAATCAAAAATCCAGAACCTTAAAATATTATAAAATTTCAGAATAACAAATGTATAATACAGAAATGTTGACCTGAGAAGAGCTCCAATCAGCTAATTAACATAAAACACCTGAAAAGGTTTACTGAGCCTTTCACTAGCAATCAGTTATTTTTTCAATGCACCTGTAAACTCAAAAATTATCGACACATACCGCTAGAATTCAGCTTAATTTTCCTAGTGTTTCTTCCTTTTCCATGTTTGTTTTAACGTGAGATAAAGCTCTTATCTGAATGTGTAAATGCAGCTCTGGGTGAACAAGACACATTTAAGGCAGAGACATTAGCAGAGCGGAGCAGTGCTGACCAGATGCCTCAGAGACGATGTCCAGACTAGGTTCTGGACCATCGTTAATTCATTTAATGTGTACCACAGGCCTGTGTGTGTGTGTTTGTTGTGTTCTGGTTGGCCCCCTGGCCCCGTGTCACTGGCCCAAGAAACAAAAGGTTAATTGAATTTGGTCGAGATTTAATTGATGTATGCCCTCTCTCTGTATGCATTTGTGTATGAGGGTCTGTGCAGCGGGTCATAAAGCAAGTCACAGATGTACTCTGACAGATGTTTAAAGTCTGACTGACTGTCTCTCTGTGTCTTTGTCTGTCAGGTTCATGTTTGTGAGTTAGTGGCTGTGCAAAAACAAAACAAAAAGCTGAAGATAAAATAAGAGCCATCATGAATAATAGCTTCTTTTAGAAAAATAGGAGCATCTATTATTATATATTTCAGACATTGCGGCCATCAAAGGTCTTCGTGAGATTATTTAAGAAGACAAGGCAGAGAGGAACGTTCCACAGCCAATTATCATCTTCTGTATAAAGAAATGACTAAAATCATTCCGAAACATCTGACATCTGACAACATTCACCCATTCACACACCCATTCATACACTGATGGCAGAGGCTGCCGTGCAAGGTGCCAACCGCCCATCAGAAACAGAAACTAATCCCATTCACACACACTCACTGGAGTTCAGTGTCTTGCCCAAGGACACTTCGACATGCTGACTGGAGGAGCCGGGGATTGAACCACCGTCTGATTAGGGGACAACCTGCTCTATTAGTATTGAATTAAAGCTGAAGACAGCCCCAACAACATTTGACAGTGATGATGTGATGGAGGGTAGGCCTGATGTTTGTGTCTGAAGACGTGTTCGAACTTCCCACCACAGGTCTGACAGGTGATGTAGAGTATGGAAAATGTGGCACCGCAGATACATACCTGCCCATTGGACTTCCAAGTCTCTGGGTCCAAGGCCCTTCCCGTGTTCCATGCCTTGGCTGGATGCGACACAGCATCTGCATTTGCTGTATCAGCATCAGCCCACATTCACTTGTTATAGCTGTGCCCAATCCCAGTGTTCCCCCTAAACCCTAATCCCTGAACCCTCACAGACTTTACTGACGTCACTTGGAAAGGGATTGAGTTTAAGAGGCTGCGAGGGCTCAAAATGCGGTGAACAGGAACAGGACAAAGCTGAAACAGGTTTCACACTTTTTATTTCATGTTTTTATCTGATTTTAAGTCCTGCAGGCTCTCGCCCTGCAGAGTGGAGGAGACGTAAATGTCAATATAGATTTGTCAGTAATCAATTGTTGGTCAAAACAGCATCATTAAGCAAAAACTAAAATAAATAGTTGAATAAACTAAGTGTGTAATGAGGTGATTGCATTCCTCTGAAGAAAACTTTCAACAGTTTTAACATCATCGAAGGTGTTGATGCTTGTTGTTTTCCTGTTTTCTTCTCTTATAACGTGGATTTGCCGTGATATTTCTCTTGCTTCCGGGTAACCCCCGTGTTTCACGTCATGCCGCTATGAACTGTGGCCAGTTCTCTCAGCTACAGTCTGCAGAAATGACGATTTGACAGTGAGACGGCCCTGAGCCCTCACGGACTTCCCGGGATCGCGCCTCAAAGTCTGTGAGTCTGTGAGGGTGGACATTGGGATTGGGCCTGTGTCTCTTGTGTTTCCCTTTTCCTTAGTGTCTCCTGTGCCCTCACTATATCTACCCAGCTTCAGTGGTCACATCAAGCTGATGATACACAGGGCAACTTTTTGAGCAATGTTGCAATCTTGCTGGTGACTATGTTTTGAATGGATAGCGGCAGGGCGGGGCGGGTGCCGGAGTGATGGGGGAAGGGGATTACGGTGGTTATCTTTACTCATTACCATTGTCGGCAACATTGCCCAGCACCATTGCTCTAAAAGTTGCTCCGTGTATCATCAGCACATCATCAGCATACATTACTATATTACACGACTCCCCCAAACAAAGCAATCTCTCCCAACTTTTTAACTAATATTGTTATGTTACATACAGGTTAAGGGCAACTAGCACCTCCTTGTGGTTACTTTAAGACTGCTGCCAGCTGAATTGCTGTACTGGTTAATTGTGATCACATGAGTAGGGTCATAGTTCAGACCAGCCATTTAGGATTTTTGAGTTTGGAAAATTTAGGTGATTCATCTTTGTTTTATCTTCGGCATCCACCTGTATTGAACCCTGGAGAAGCTTTGATTGTGAGTTATATTACATCTTTTGACTTTATAGATGAGTATCGATGCATACGTTGTTGTATAACTTCATATTTGGTGATATTTATACACCATTACATAACCTTTTTGCCACGTGTAGTGCAACCATCTGTATATTTCTGTTTTTAGTTACATAAATAGCTTTTTTGTGTGTTTGCTCTTAGTTTCACAGAGTTGCTGAAAAACACTGTGAGAAAGCAAGCTGATGAAGACAAACAGTCCTCAACTTTACTTCCACGTCTCACTCATCATTTAACCCTTTCAGTGTCTAAGACATCTGTTTAGCTATCTGTCACCTTCTGTAGAGCCACGCAAGCAGTGGACAGAATAAATATCGTATTCATAACAACAACAAGGACAAAGTTTTTTACAAAACGCACATTTCTTAACACCACTGGCTGAAACTTTTGAACTACTGTTTATAAGAGCAGTATTCAGTGTTTTTACAAAACATACAACGTTGCTAAACACCACAGCAGCGGACAGCGTTTCTTTCTTCAAGTGTCATGTTGCTGTGCTGCTTTAGCAGATGCTTCATTAAATTAGATTTAGAATTGTTGTCAGTTTGACAGTTTTTTAGCTGGTCACACAAAGTTTACAATGAACGACAATGTTCTTTGCATCTCAGACTGTGACACAATAATGGTGATACTTCCAGCTGTCGAAACAACACTTCTGTCCCTCCTGCTCCATTCTTCCTTTAGCTTTTTGGCTTACAGTTGACTTAAACAACATAAGATCTGGTGCTGCTGACCACAGTTGCGCATTAGCGTCAAGCATGGTGCATTCAGTAACGCAGCGTTACTTAGATTAGTAACTGTAATATTATTGCTACCTCAGAAATAGTAACTCCTTACACTACTAGTTACTGGGAAAAGTAATATTATCATTACTGCCCAACACTGCTTGTGTGTTTATACGTATACCACTAACAGTAGGGACAGCAGAGCGCTTGCAGAAATTAGACTTTCTTAACTACGGACCTTTCTGAAGACCGACAAGACGAATGGCAGCAAGTTTCCTGTGCTTCATTATTGCTCTTCTTTTACAGGTTAGTGATATCTACAAAAGCAAAAAGGTATTTAAGTGCAGCAAATTATTTCTTATGGTTTTAAGCTGTGTTTTTTATATGCACTGTGAAGTTTATTGTGGTAACGTGTTCAGTTCAATGATTTACCCCTTCCACCATCATCAACTGAATTTAAAACAATGATGAGACTTCTTATCAGGAGTATATCAACAGTCTTGCAGACTGGTGCACAGAGATGTAATAATATATTTGCAGCAGTAGGTTTTACTGATCCACGTCAACAGAACCAAGAAGCTGATTATTGATTTTTGGAGAAAACAGACAAAGACACTCCTGTCTACATCAGTGTAGCTGAGGTGGAGCAGGTGAACAGTAGACATGGTCGTCTCACATCTCCACGCTGGTGAAGAAAACTCAGAAACAACTATATATTAAAAGGAAGCTTAAGAAGGCCAAATTCCCACACCAAGCTCTTGTCAGCTTTTACAGAGCAGCAATAGAAAGCATCCTGACTGAAAACATCACACACTGGCATGGGAGGTGCACGGCCCAGGACCGCAGGGCTCTGCAGCGGGTGAATAAAACTGCTCAGAAGATCATTGGTACCCATTTCCTGAGCATCGGTGAGGAGATTACTCAGAGCCCAAAGGATAATAGAAAGTCCTTAGTCAGTCTTTTGCCTGCCACCAAAAGCTTTCTGATTAGTGCGTGCAGTGGAAGTTGTAACACAACATTTACCAACAAACATACTCCCGTACTGAGAACTTTTTCAGGGCCTCTGCCATGAATACAGACAACGTAACAGATAAACATAATACAGGAAGTTTAGTTTGTTATCATTTTATAAAATATGATTAAAATAATATTAAGTTAACATAGTTAATAATATTAAATAAATGGGCCAAATTACATGTGCACATTTCAGCTTTAGAAAAATAATAGTCCATGAAGGGAATGTTTCATGAGGGTTACCTGCTTGCTGGTTGGCATCTTAGACCAGGATAAACATACATGCAGATCCATAGACGTACTCAGCCTGAAAGATAAAATATCAAGGTTGTCCACCTGCAATACTGTACATCTTGTGTTAATGTTGGCTGTTGTGTTCTATTATCTTCAAATGTGTCACAATCAGAGGTGGAAAGAGTCCAAAAATAAAAACTACAAAGACTAAAAGTACAATTACTTTTATGAACTTTTACTTATGTACAAGTAAAGTTACTGGTATAAAAATCTACTCATGTAAAAGTAAGAAGTTACTCAGAGTAAACGTTACCTAGTTACTTTTTTAACCTAAAATGATTGATATTGTAATGATTGATAATGATATTACTGTTTATTGTTTTCAACTTTCGCAAAATGAACGCTTTTATTAGCTGATATCAGTGTAAACAGACTCCTTAAAACACGGTAGGCCTAAATCCATAATGGTAGATCTACACAGGCCTACTTAACTAGAAAATGCTCCCAGACAGCAGCCAAGGAGTTCACTGAGGAGTGATGGTTAAAAGCTGTAATTGTAAATGTAACTCTGATTGGCGTGATTTATTAATCAACCGGTTTTGACGCTATTATGCAGCTGCGCCGTTTTTGTGCATGAGACACCTGTAGTTACTATGGTAACAGCAGATGCCTTTTAATACCACAGGGCTCAGAAGTCTGGGCAGCTTAACAAACTATTGTGGTCTGTTATTGGTATTTTCCATAATTCTGTGAGCAGCCGTGATCTGACTTTATGCTGCACCCAACATGAGTCTGCGAACAGCGAAAGTGAAAGGAGTTGGTTACCTGGCTGAGAAGGTGGAGGTGTGCAGCCTGACTACTTCAAAATAAAAGTCAACCTGTGTTTCGCCAGTTAAACGCTTTTAAAGTGAAGCTGCTGCAGCAGGAAATGTTCGGTTTGCAATAGCAGTAACTTAATAGAGCATTTTTTCACAGCTTATGCTGCATCATGATGAAACCAAAGTGGTCGCAAGTTTTTCCTTGCACTTTTTTTTTTACTCAGTAGATTTTAAAGGTAGCAAAGTACAATACTTTAAACATAACATACTTCAGGAAAAGTAGAATAACAGATTTAAAAAAACTACTTAAAAAAAACAAGTACACAAAAAACATGAGTAATTGTAATTCATTACTTTCCGCCTCTGGTCACAACTTGTTAAATCTGCTTACATAAACCTGTTCTTAGATAAAAGACCACATTTATCCAGTTAAAACTCACTTAGATTACGTTTAATCTTTAGTGAATAGAAATCTGCCCTGCGATGGACTGGCGACCTGTCCAGGGTGGACCCCGCCTTTCGCCCTGTCAGCTGGGATTGGCTCCAGCCCCCCACGACCCTGTACGCAGGATAAGCGGTTGATGATGGATGGATGGAGCGTTCAAGGAAAAAATATTGTTGCCCAGTCCAACAGACAGTTAGCTCAGGCAAATGTTAAACAATTTTTTCAAATTTTTCTTTCACTGAAAGCTACATAAATGAAGAAACTGACCAAATTGTTACTTGTTACTCTGTGCTAAGTAACAAAAATGTATTTGGCCTGTTTCTTGTCCAACACATGTCACTGTATTGTTTGCCCTGTGTTAACCTACATATGATAATCAGGGAGGATATTTCCATTTACTGTATGCTTTATAAATAAAACACGGTTACCACTTTGGTGAGCATCATTAAGCTGAGTAGGGCACTGGAATGATTACCATCAGGATGCATGATCTTTTGCTGTGATTGACTCTAATCTAGATTATTGTTCAAAATATCGGCTTTTATAGTTTTCCTTTAGTAGTTTTTATACATATACATATATAGAAGTATTTATTTCTGAGAAACATTAAGTCAAGTAACAGTCTATTCATACTACATTCCACTTGAATAAGATATTCTCCTTTTTTGAGAGCTGATTAATCATCATAGCAGTAGGGGAGACCGGGTATGGTTGTAACATGGGGAGACCTGTAACAACACCAATTCCACCAATTAGAGATAAGAGTCATTAGATCCCTTCAATATTTACAGACATCAGACATGATGGTTAGTTATCAAGTCTGGAGATATATAGAGAAAAAATTGATTTTGAGGTAAGGAGGTACATTTTTTGACCAAGACTACATTTTGTTTAGTATACATGATATTGTAGATACAATTGTTTGACTTAGATTAAAAAGTAGTTTTTTTTAGGAAACATGTGATGCAGTTTCCCCAGCTAATTTCAAACCACCATGCTTATAAAACTTGTGAAACAATGGCTGACAGGGGTGGAGTGGGTTTTAAAAGTCTCACAACCATCCCCTGTACATACAACTAGGGAAGTTCTTGATTGTAATATTTTTACAGAGTGCACTCCAGAGTTACCTGTATTCATTTGTCAGCACTTTGACCAGCTCTCCCCATTCAAATGTTGTTCACATGTTAGCGTACGTATCGGCACCCAATCTTTTCTCTACTCAGTTTCCACCTTGTGAGAAGTGCTCGTGCACAAGAAAAAGTCCTTATATGCCAAAGAGGAAAAATGTAGTGTCGGTGACAAAGTTGGTACTTGTTTTTCTCCCCTACAAGTTCTAGTAGGAGTAGTGCTAGTGCTAGTACTATATGCTGTCATGGTAGAAGCAGTAGTTACATTGAAAGTAGCTCTAGCAGGCGAGAAGTTGCATTAAGGCAGTAGTAGCAATGGAAGCAGTAACAGATGTAACTGTTATCATTATACCAGTAGAAGTAACAGCAGTAATAGTAGCTGTGGTAGCAGTATCTGCAGTAGTAGGGGTGGTAAAGCAGTAGTATCAGCAGTATTCTCTAACATCATCTAGTGGACTTTAGTAGTTTATTCTGCTCCCTGCTGGTCAGAGAGGCCGCTCCACACTACCCCAACCTTGTTTCTCCATTTCCGCACTCAGCAGCATCAGATGGCCTCCTCACATGAAAGCGGCAGTAAAGACGATCTGTCTTCCTTCATCTCATTACCTCCTTGAACTCTGCATGAGCCAAGTCTAAATGCCCTGTAATGTCCTACCAGCACGTGTAATGTAATGAGTTTTGCATATTTGGCACCAAGGATACAATTCAAAAAAGAACAGCGAATTTATAAAAAGAAAAACTAGACCATATCATGCGGTTCCGTCTGAAATAGCTTTAATTGTGCAGTGCCGGTGTGGTAAACAGTTTGTAATTTATTACCAGACTAGCAGCAAATAAATATATAGAAGTGTACTAATAACAAAAGTATGTAATGTTCCAGGTAAAAATACTGTATTACTATTTAGCTTACTATTAACATTTTTACTCTGTAACTAGCAACATCTGATTTTAAATAAACTCCCCTCGGTCTCCAAAGTCTGTGGGCTTGCAGCTAAAAAGGCCTTTGTGTGTGTGTGTGTGTGTGTGTGTGTGTGTGTGTGTGTGTGTGTGTGTAAATGTGATCAGGAATTCATTAGTTGAGAGGAAGCTCTATGCCATAGTCTGTTTTCTGTCAGTCTGTCGCTCGCTGATTTTTTTCCCAAGGCCAAGAGGATATCCCTTACACACACACGAGCATGCGCACACACACAGACACAAACATGAATACTGATACAACCGCACATGGAAAAAGAGAAAGTGAGGGAAAGAGTCAACACACATGCAGCATAAAGACATCCAGATAATAGAAATGTATATATAGAGGCTCATCAGAGAATATAACAGAAATTCAATATCTTGAAGACCCATAATTCCAATTTGTTGTAATAACAATTGTCTATAAATGACAATACTCACACTACTGTTATTCACAAAAAGGACAGGACAGACTATTAGTTGTGGTACTTCTATGTAATATGGTGCAATTCATTACAGAAGTTATCATTTTATTATAATCAATATTATATTTATCACAGAGGTTCATAGTGGCGGCGTTCTACTGCTCTGCATGATGCTCTGAGCTGTTTTGCATTGCATTAGATTTTACTGGTGTGCCTAATAAAGTGCAAACCACTGATGAACCACTTTCTACATAAACCAGACAAATCTCTTGGAAAAAAAGTCTCCCAAAGTAGAAATATTCAAGTAAATGTAAATGCACCTTGTTGTTATCATCCACCTCAGCATTTATTTGCATGCAGCTTCGTTTCTGACTTGAGTAGAAAGAGAATTAAGCTGTAGGCTAATGTTTGCATGGCTTCACTAGAACTGCTGCATTTCACCTGAATATCATGTTGATATTTTCTGCTCCTGTCAGTGACTCCAGACTTCATGCTGTGCTAATGTTCTGTAATGACTGGAACACGCTGCTGAGCTCCTGATTGATTCATCTGAGCTCTGTTTTCAGCATTTGGACAGAGAGGAGGGGGCAGCTGCGGCAAAGGAAGCGCGTGAGCGTGATGAATAACAGCTAAAAGAGGCTTAATAACTAAACAGCTCCGATTAAGGTTTTAAACTGGGCTCGTGAACGCGCCCTGCTACGGACAACACACTGCCAACTTCAGCGCGAGCGAATCCCGTTTATTTCCAGCGCGCGATAAGGTCTGTTGGGTTGGGTAGGCGCGCGAAGGCGTGCACAATGTCGTGTATTCATTTACACATTTTGGGTCCAATAAACTCAGAGCATCTCTGTTTACTTGGAGGAGATTAAACGGTGAATTTCAGAGTAAATAACAAGAGCGTTTCATCGCAAGCCAAGAATTGCCGCTCGTGCTGGTTGTAAAACCATGTTGCCGATTTTATTCTGTACACAGAACAGTGTAATGTCTATATAAAACACTGCAAATAAACTTTATAACCTCTTAGAAATCAAATTAAGAGCTTTTGTTGTGTAAGCAACTTCAGTTTTTCTTTTCTTTGTGTGTTTTGCGTCATTCAGTGATTTTTGTGAAAAGAGGTCTTAGATGAGAAATATAAGAACTACTTGTTAAATTACGATGTAGACTAAGTACTTGTAGAAATGTATGAATCGGGTTTCGGCAGGGCCGAAATGGAACCTAACTGATAAATATCTTCCGTTAAAACTTTGTATTCTGTAAGAAATGCAGGTCCGCTTGTTATTACTAATACACTGCAATACGCGCGCATAGCCCAAATTAAAGGTCTGAAAAGTCTTGACAACATATTTTATTATTGTATAGCCTATTTAATTAATTTGTGTTGTTGTGTTGGGGATTTTTATGTTCCGGAGTAGAAATAAAGCTTATTAGTTGTAATATAACATAGCAGCCTAGGCCAGAGCCTGCTTTACCAAAAAAATAGGCCTATACATAAATTATATACTGTTCTAATTTTTTTTTTTACATAAAATAATAATCATAATAATTTATAAAAACGTTTAAATTGTAAAACGTAAAACTGTTGTCATTATCTTCTTATATAATCCTAAAACATATTGGGCTGCCCTTCTTGGATATTACTCTTGAAAATGTCCGTGGGAATTTCCTCACAAGAATTAAAACAAAGAAGGGCCAGAATTGTGCTGCTGCCGTGACTGCGGTTAAAACGGCACAAATAACATTTAAGCAGTTAACTAGTAAACTGGTAAAATGGAAATAAAATAAATAAAATAAAAACAATGAAAGAAGAACAAAACAAAGTCTATATGTAGTCCTGAATCCACGGTAATATTTCCAGTTATAACACTATTATTATAAAGCCAGAACCAAACTGGCATTTGCACGGTGATGACAGCAGTGCACGAGGCAGAATGATAATTAGAGCATTTTCGTTTGAAATTTTAAAGTGACAGGAAGTTTATGTCTCGGTGTTGATTTCCACATAATTCCGTGATGATGTTAATGGCGCCTGTGATTAAAGCGGGTTTAGTGTGTGTGTGTGTGTGTGTGAGAGAGAGAGAGAGAGAGAGAGAGAGGTTTACCTGCTGATGATAGCAATGATGATAAATGGTAGCCTAAAGTTGAAGCCCTTTGCAAATTAAAAGCCTAAAACACTACAGAGCCACGTGCACGCCATAACGTGTCAAGGAACATCCAGGGCACAAGTCGCAAGAGCATATTTCCAGCAGGGCGGGAGTCTGTGTGCAGGTTGTATTCTACAAGGACTTAATGATGTTGGTGATGTTTTGTGATTCAAAGATCTGTTTTAAAGATGCACTGAAAAGAAAAGCCAGGACTTCCCAAACTGTCAAGGACCCCATGTATCCACATTAGAAACCAAACAGCCAAAGAATGTCATCTGACAGTTTAGCTGTTAGATAGCTACAGAACCGGTCCCACTATTATCCGGCAGGATAAACCCTGGAGCGTTTGCAGCAGCAGGAGCAGAATATGGTTCAGCTCTTATTTGCTAAGTTTGTTATGAAGCCGGTACAAGCATTACAGCCTATCTAGGGAAAGTTGGACAAAATGCCTAAACAAAGTCTGTTTTCTATTCAAATGTCTTTTCAAATTTGAACATGAATTTAGGCCCTTATGGATGTTGATGACATTTCAGGCTTTTGGTTAGTCCCGCCTACATCCGGCTTAAGCACCGTCCAATCCGAGCACGCGTACAGATATGTTAGTTGGTTGAACAGATACAGGTAATGGTGTACTTACTCATCCCTAGTGCAAACTGTCCAGTTTCAGGAGCAGGACCACACCTCAATTATGCCACATCTGGTTTTCCTATAAATACCCACCTAACCCGCTCCTCCTCTTGAGCTCTCATATTTTTCACCAGAATCGAGACCAAGCAATATCGCCTCGAGGACGCTAAGCTACCATTCCATAATGTGAATTATTACAAGCCGCTTACCACTTACCTCATCTTGAGAACGGACTCAATCTCGCTGTCCCCGTCGGATAAAACATTATTTGCACAGAATCCTTTTGCAGACAATACAGCAAAACCTTGCTGCTCGTTTGCCATCATGTCATACTCACAATTCCATGAACACCATCTCTCTTCCCAGTGACGGCGTGACGTCCGTGCAACTGTTCACCTATAGTCTCCAGCTGAAGATAGCATTCCTGTTTTGAGTCCAAAGAGAATAAAACTCTGTTATATGATACTTCACAACAACACACCTGCCGCAGTCAAGTTCAGTGCAGACTGATGAGAAATGATGCAGTAGGTCTGCTAACAATCAGTAGAGGGCACAAAAACATGGTCTAATAGAGTTGCTCCAATACCAAGAAGGGCAGCTCACTCTAGCCTGTGCTCCTGGCACCAGGATGCCAAAGCCTCACTCCTGCCCTTGTACAGCAACAGTGGCAGCTTGCTTAGTTGGGGATCCTGGCACTGGGAAGTCAGGACCTCCCAGCTTCACTAGTCCTGGAGCTCACGTCAGCTGCAGCCTTCTGCACCAGGTGCCAGCTTCCTGCCACAGCTCTTATATCAGCAAGTTCTTTCCATATTAAACTGAATCCGAATCCGAAGGCGCAGCCCATCTTCAGCTGTTCAGCGAGGACACATACTGGGGCACACATTTGACCGTGAAATTAACCACTGCATCCTCGCCACCCGTGCAGCCCTATCAGGCTGTCTTCCTGCTCCATTCCCGTCCAGGCGAAGCCACATCAAGCCCACTGGTAATCTCTGACCCAAGGGTTCCACTGTCTGCAGAGAGAACAGGAGCCCCTCCATATCCCTCCAGTTTCTCAGACTCACTGTTGACACAAGTGTGTTTCAGGCTTCACTCCGAATTGAAAAGTTCAACCAGATCAGCTTTTCTTCAATTCCTTATTTTCGCCCTATGCATTATTCCCTCATTTGCTATCAATCGGTTCTTCCATCTCATCACGTTGGACAGACCGTGCTGTGCCTAACTCGGAGACGGAACAGGATCACCTTGTTCTACAATGAACAGCTGACTCACCCCCATAATATCCATCTGGTCTTGGGGGTTTGCAGCAGAATGGCCCATGAGAGAGAAGCAGCCCAACCCACTATCCATCCATCCATCCATCCATCATCAACCGCTTATCCTGCGTACAGGGTCGCGGGGGGCTGGAGCCAATCCCAGCTGACATCGGGTAAAAGGCGGGGTACACCCTGGACAGGTCGCCAGTCCCAACCCAATATACACACACAAAAAAAAAAAAAAAACAACAGAAAAAATAATTAATGAAAAATAGACCAATAATGATAATAACAATAGGACTAATAATAACTTAGCAGCGGGTGTTGAGTAGGTGGCCCACAACCACAGATCAAGATTCCCAGAGCCAGAAACACCAGCTGAAATCATCAGAAGGAGAGAGAAGAGGGATTACGGGAGAGGGAAGAAGTCAGGTTAGTAACATGCATTAATGGGATAAGAATGCATACAGATGGAGAGAAAGAGGAGGAGAGGAGCTCAGTGCATCATAAGGAATCTCCTGGCAGTCCAGGCCCACAGCAGCATCACTAAGGGATGGTTCAGGACTCACCTGAGTTAGTCACCCTGTCTGCCTCCCGAACCCAACTGGGACCTGATTCCATGGGACGGTCAGCTTACATCCAAAGTCCAGTCATCACTGAACCATTTGGCCGAGGTAGATTCCCCACCGAAGCTTCTCCACAATGCAGAAGCAAACTTGATGAGATGTGGTCCTTGCTAGTGAAATTTGTGGACATACACATAAGACTGAATGCAGTTAGCAGCAGGCAGTGTAAATAAGTGTTTTATACAAAAAAGATAAAACAGTTATTGTGGTATGTGGTCCAGCGTCACACTATTACTGCATCCCTGCAATGGACCAAAAGAGAACCAGTGAACATCATTTACAGTTGGTTAATTAATTTAAATCAGATGAATGTGATTGAAGAGAAATACCAAGCAAATAACGTAGCAGCTGTACACATTTTCTGTGCAACCATTTTATAGTAAAAGAAAAAGGAGGGAGTGTAGATAGACTGTTCTTATGAATGGAAGAAACTTTCTGTTATTTGACAGCTGTTAAATTTTAGGCCCTGCCTTAAAAACGGTTGCAACACATTCTCACTCTTAGCTCGTCAAATACTTCCTCTTGAATCAGTGGCCCTCCGCCTCAAAATAGGATGCTGTAGGGACTCCTCTAGCCTCATTTCTGGTTCAAGCAAGTAAGCAATTATAAATATGCAACATCCAGTTAGACTTTTAAATACAGGTTGTGTGGTTAACATTATGGTTTTGAGGTTTTTTTGAGGTGGGACAACACAAGGTGCTCAAAAGACTTCATTACCTCAGAGGTCAGGGCAACAGGTCTGTAGTCATTAAGTCCTGTGGTCTTTGGTTCTTGGTGGACGGGGATGATGGAGGAGGTCTTGAAGCAGCCTGGTAGGTGGCATGTTCCCAGTGAGGTGTTAAAGATGTCCATTAAAACCAGAGACAGTTGATCGGCACAATATAAAAATATATTAACTCTAACTTTATAAAATGATGCACAATAGTTAACTAATTATTCATCTCAAGCCATATCTAAAGACCCAAACAACCCTCCTCTGGCAATAGTAATTAGTAATTAGATATAGATCCAGTCCTTGCATCAATTTAATGCATTGTTGGCAGCAGTACTATTTACACTACACTACAGTAGGCTACACTACACAGTACACAGTAATTACAAACACAGTGATCCGGAGCACAATGTGTCAGTCTAACCCTAGAGAGAGTGTGTGTGTGTCAGGAGTGAAGTTAATAAGTTTTCAGTGAGCTAAGCTCCTCAGAGAGTTTTTCTTTACCCATAAAGCATCTCTGCACCACTTAGCTCAGCTCACCTCTCCCTCTGTCAGGGGAGGGGTCGGAGAGAGCGAGGGAGCAGCGAAGTGATAGAGTGAGAGGTACGATGTGAGACATCATTCCACAGCTGGTTAACAGATGGCTGGAGCGGACGCACACGCATGACCTTTCATCATCTACAGTGTATATCTAGCTAGCAGGCTAACTGCTAACAGCAGCTAACTACAAACACTGGTGAGAGACACTGCTTACCACTGATTGGCTACAAACATTGTACTGTAAGTCCAGAAAATGCTTGTGTGGACTTGAAGACATACTGCAAACAGGTCGGTGGTAATGCGGCCAAATGTGTCTCTGACCACTTATTCAGATGTCAATACACTTCATCAGTACTTATTATTAAGAGGCGCTTTACTTGGCTTAAAGCAGTTGACCTGCCATCTGACAAACTGTAATTTTTCAAGATTTTTTACGTCTGTATGAAGGGAATAAAGCTGCATTTTTAACTAATCAGTATTTAACCTCTCAGTCAAATTAAAGCCATGACCAGGAGGAATGGCATTGTCTGTTGGTTGGTTGGTAACTCAGAAAACCACGTTGGTTCAGACTAAAACATCTCAACAACTGTGGGATTGCCATGGCATTTTTTACAGTAATGGCCCCCAGAGGACGAATCCCCTTGCTCATCCCCTGACTTTTTTAATCTTGCGCCATCATTAGGACTTTATTATTTGTAAACCTCAGAAGACAAACCAAAATTGTGTACCATTATCCACAAACATCTTACTATCCACAAATATGTTTGTTTTTTTTACATTTGTATTGTGTAAAATCATATCCACAAAAATACAGAGCGATTTGTACATGTGAAACAGGTTTTGAACATTTGTGGATCGCTTCCTGTCAATTTGTGGGAGACATCACATTTGTGACCCTATTTATTTATTTGTGGAATTCTGTTCAATGTGTACTTCAACAAGGAAATCAACAAGTATGACAGGCAGTTTAGCAGCTACACCAGCAGGTGGCGACAGTGGCATTCCCTCACATGAGTTAACAGAATTAAAACTACCTAGCGTTATGCTTGTCCGAAGTGAAGAATCTTTATTTAACCCATCGGTCTTGATTCAGGATCAGGTTCATCCTTCTCATCTCCAGGTAAGTATGCTGTGCAGTACACGGTTTACCTACAGAGCCGGTAGCGTGAATGGAAATGTTTTCTTTGGTGTGTGACTTTGTCTCTCCAGATTAGCATGAAATTTAACATAAATATTCCTGGTCCTGGCTAAATAGTAATCATTTTGACGACCTCCTTAACCACTCCTGTAAGTTAAATATTCTACTCAAGAAATACCAAAATAGTCAGATAGTCATGCTGCTTATAGAGAACACACATGCTCCCCAGAGGAGGGACCCTTAGCTTTTTGGGACGCTCACTGAGCTTCCCTTTAGTGCCACTCTAAGGCGAAATTTTGCACATAAGATATTCTATTATCTATTTGTTAGATTTTCATGAAATTTCCTGAGTACATTCATGCTCCCTTGATATCAATGGCCATTTGTCGTATTACTGAGTGCCACCCGCAGAACAAACTTAAAATTTTCAAAACTTAAAATGATCAGTAGCTGAGGTAAATAATTTTTTCTGGCTTCATGCCTAGAAATGCAGTTGTAACAGAGTTGGAAGAAGCACTGGATTAGGAGGAATACCGTATTTTATTTGGTTGGTTGGCTTCGGTCATGAGCAACACATCAGCTCTTTAAGTGCACTGATGCCACAAGTCACTATTTCTGTGGCGAAAAAGAATAGACCTGATCCTAGAGTGGATCTGCCAGAAAGCCTATCCCAAGTGGAAACTCTGACTTATTCAGCTTATCCCACTTACACTCTGTCTGGCCTGGAGCCCCTGGGTTGCATTGACTTGCAGTGTTTTTCAGCTGCAGTTATTTTTAGTGCGTGCCACTTCACCATCCTGCAGTGTGATTCTACTTTTGCAGTATGTTTTGATTGTGGTCTTTCATTTATAACATATACAGAGCAAAGATGGGAATATATATATTTATTTTATTTAAAAAAAATATTTTTTAAAGAATCTATCATCAGACAGCATCAGCAAACCCTCTGAGGATTTTTTTTTCTTTCACATAATGCTCAGCACTCACCTCGTTCAATTTCCTCCTACCTTCCTGTCTGTGATGAAAACATAAGCTAGCAGCTCTCTGCTTTCCTGGAGCTGTAAATCTACCAGCAGACAGACACAGGGAGACAGAGAGAAAACGTGGTCTAACAGTGATCATGTCCTTGTGTGTCTTCTTGACTAATAAATCATCATTGAGAGCGCCTATGCTCGGGCTGCGTGGATATGCCAGCTGCTGCTGAGTGTTGCACAACATCTGACGAGAGCTGAGACATGGGCAGCGAAGTCTTCAGCTGAAAGCAGAAAGCCTGGACAACAATGTGGATAACAGCTGCTAGAAGGGTCTGAGACAAAACATGAAAAACTAATGGTCTGGTCAGATTTTGCTTTTTAAAAAACTTTACCATTTTCAGTTTTTGATGTGTCAGTTCAACTCATTTCATTGTTGAGGATGTAGTTAGTGTTATATGGAAGTTTTGAACTGTCTATTCCCTCCGTAACTAAAACATAATCATATCGGACAGTCTTAATGCTTTTTTAACAGTAGACATTCAGTTTCTGTAATCCATATGCTGATAAGCTTGTAAAGAAATTCAGATTAGCAATTTGTAGCAAAGCTCATTTCAAGGAAAGGAAGCAAGGGAAAGGCCTGGTTGCTTGTTTGATGATAGCGCTTTGTTCTACGTGCATGGTTCAGCTAAATGTCAGGGGTCGTTAGATACACTTCATCCAGGTGCATTAAGATTTGTAACTACATGTTTGATATATGTTGAGCTTGAATGAAATATGCATCCATTTTAGCAAAGCTCGTGTCTCTTTCATGTGTCTCAATAAGGATAATTTGCAGAGATTAATTAAATTTCACTTGAGGATTTCCATTTTATTTCACTACATTTCAAGGGGAAAATGCTTCTTATTCAAGTGTTCCATTCTGGTGTTAATACTAAAAGTGAACTACATATTAGCTTAATTAGAAATATTTGCCAGTCTGTGTCTGAATTTCCAGACTGAACACCAACCAACACGATGCACAGTAAGAGCCGGAGTGTAACTGCCACAACAGGAATATGTTGGTTTACGTACAGTATGTACCAACCTGAGCAACTGGCTGACTTTCATTCTAGTTTCTCGTTATTGTAGTCAATTAAACAAAAAAATGTTTAACTTTTCAGTTTGTATTCTTTGTATGATTACTATTGTACTGTACTATTCAGCAATTGTCACAACCATGCTAATAAGTTAGAGAGGGAATATTTAATGATAGAAAATAATTAGAATAAAATCTAGGACAGGTTGACAGTGGCATTGGTATTGAAGCTGTCCTCTCGCACTAGTGGTTATTTTCATTTACGTTGTTGGAATTCTATAACAAAACATGCAAATAACATCATAATGTTGAAGTTTTACTGGAACCATACTGGACAGAACACTGCTTTTTAATTTTCCCCCTCAGGAAAGCGTTATAGGGTACCCAGGGCAACAAAAAACCTTTTTAAAAACTCTTTTCTCCCTCGCGCCATTGTTTTGATAAATTCATAAGAGATAACCGGCCTACTGGAAGCTCCAGTTGGTATTGGTTTTTGTGTTTAAATGTACTGGTTGTATGTGCCCTGTGTTATTTGTTGTGTATTTGATGTTTTTAATGTATTTTCTAATGAACCTGGTGAAGCCAAAGACAAGTTTCCAGAAATGGAAAATAAAGATTTATCTTATCTTATAATCAATAGGGAAAAATGAGTTGAAGTAAATTAACATATACATTGTGTAAATGAACAGATCAGTAAATAAAGTAAAAGTTAAAAGTAAAATCATTTATACAGCACTGCTTCTACAACAAAAACTAAATATTGTATATTGCACTGGTGACTGCAAGTGTATACTGTATTGGACCTGTGCCCTATAATACGTTAAGTGTCCAAAGCTTTTTTAACCAACTGTTTGTATTATGCTTCACAGGCTGTTTTATCTGACTTGCTTTAAGGCTTTTTCATCATAAATAACAGTGGTCAGAATCATAATCTTCACTAACACTGTTACTAATCATATTGACAATATGAGAAACATAAAATGATCTCATAATCAAAGTGAATTTAGTACATAGCTTATGCAGTAAAAGCTCTGCCATGCAGGCGGCTGACAGCAGGCTTGTATAATGACAGAGAGAAATAAGAGCAGCAGGCAGAGAGACAGAAAGCAGAAATGGTGTAAATCCTCCTGTGTTTGGAGGAGGTGGTTTCTGTGGTTTTGATGGCTCTGTTTCGAGGGCTTTAGCTTTGATTTAGCTCACAGTGACAGCAGCAGTTAAGAGGCCAAAGGTGTGTTTAAAGCCTGTGAGAAATGCCTTATAACCCAACCTGGAATTTTATACGAGAATATTATCTCAGTTTGACTTACAAAGACAAAACAGGTCCGTTTTACAATGATAAAGTGTTAATCTGTGAGATATTTTGGTCCAGCCAGGGAAAATAGCTGTTTGCCCTGGTGTTTCTGTGATGACTTTTGCAGAAATCACCTGTCAGTCACACGGTATGAGAGATACTGTGACATCTTTATTTAGACATCCAGCTGACTGTGTTTCTGTAGACAGCGCTCTTCTCTTCATATGCATAGCCATGCTTTTAGTAACTTTTCATGCAGGCATTCCCACTTTTCAGCAGCCACTGTGGCGAGTGAACATATTTGTAATAACAATGACAGTAACAACAAATAATAATAGTAACATAATAATCATAATTCATTCGTAAGGAGATAGTCTTCTCTAGTCTTCTTTCAAAAGTGTCAGTCTCGCTTTAATTTGAGCTAAACTTAAAACTCAAACCGCAGAACTGGACGTTTACAACAATGAATGCTATTCACACACACACACACACACACACACACACACACATATATATGTTTGCATTGGGTTATACGCTCACATTGATTTTCACTCAAGGAAGTTGTTTTATATATATTTTTTTAAATAGTTCTCAACTTGTTGCTTTCAACTTGCTGTTATCATCACAGCAGATTCCTATTATCCAATGGGATTACGTAGTTTTACGTAGTATTTTCTACTCATGCTAATAAATCTTTTTACATTTACATCATTTAATGTTTTAGCTACATTAAGCCCTTGCTTTGCCTTATCAGTCAGGGGTGTGAACTGCATCAATGGTTTTCATTATGGCCTTGCTTTTAATGTCCCAGACTTATTTATTTTTTATGCACGTGTTGGTTTTCACATACGTGTATTGAAATCTTCCGTGTTGCATGTTTCCATTAATGCCTAATAATGTAGCACAATGTTGCCTTTTTAGTACGTTCCTATTAACATTAATATGTCCCGTTTTAGTGCCTTCATGCTGTGTATGTGTGTTAATGTTTTAATTAGTACCAGACAATGTAGCATAATGATTTCCTGTATAACCTTACTTAAAACTTAACTAACTTTAAAATTCAAATTTTTAGTAATGCTCTGCATGCTTCTAAACCTTTCAATAATTATTTAAATTTTAATCTTATTTTATTTTTAGGAATAACATGTCTACCAGAAGACAAACAGCCTTTTTTGGTTTAGAGCATTCACAGCAATGTTTAATAATGTCCAATGTCCCTGTAAAAAAAATAAACATATGTATACTTTTAAAACTTTTTACATATTCTCGTCTTATTGAACAAAATTATTTGTGGCAAACAGCTTCAAGAAAAGGTCACTAGAGTCAAAATATCAAATTAAATTTCAAAGCTTTTTTTTCTTTCCCCCTCATAAATATGGAATCATATTCACATTATTCCAGTGCGTGGAATATAAAAACGGATTATCACTTGAAAGGTTTAGTTTTATGTATTCCTCGGTCATAAAGAGTCAGTTTTTTCCCCGATTTCTGAAAACTATCTTGTTTGATCAAGAGCTGAAGCTGAGCTCTGAACTTTTAAATCCACCATATGAAATGGCCACCAGTCCTTCCTGGCTCGCAGCAGGCAGCAATGTGATACCAGTTAATCCTGCTTTCTCCCACATTTCTTTCTTCCACTCTCTCTCTCTGTAAATCCTCTGTTTTCTCTTGCATCCATAATTGCGTCAGTCTCTCTCTCTCTCTCTCTCTGTCGTGTCATTGGATATGGGTTAATATCCTCTCTGTCATTCTCTATCTTAATCCTCTGTTTTTCATTTGAGCTTTTATTGATTCTCCATCTCTGTTTCATGTGGCTGTGCTTTTCATTTAGGAGTTGCATTTTACTGGGCAGCTTTCAGTGGCTGCTGGATGCTAACAGGCTTGTGGCAGCTGAATCCCACCACAACATTCATTTACCAATACACAAGATCTGATGAAGCACCAGGGACAATTCCAACACAAAGCATCTTCAGTTAATTATAAACTGCAAATGGCATCTGCATTTGTAATTATTATTTTAGTACACCTTTGGCTTAACTGTATAATAATTAATTGACAAGAAACTGCATAAAAAGTACAGAAAATACATTTAGTGGAGCAAATCAAAAGTACAGAGATTTGAGTGTATTGATTATTTTACCCCCTTAATATCAATTTCCCTTTAATTTAATATGTTTATAAGTTTGTTCCAGCTATTTGTGGAAGTGAAATGTTTTAAATCAAAATATTGATGCCACTGCATCAAATGGAAAACATTCTGTCTTGAATTTTAAACACTTGTCCAGATGCTGAGTCCAAAACGGTAATTGTGATTTTTGCTTCCCAAAGACCTGAGACTCCCTGTAAAAGTTTGATTTTATTACACTAGAAACATTTTGGTTCCAAGCCACAAATGGCTCTTAGTCAGATACAGAAGTATCAAAACACCTCTGCTTCTCAAATGTTGTACATTTTCTGATGTAAGAAAATCTACATTTCAAAGGGAGCATGCTACACTGTTGAGCAGATAAATTCCCCAAATGCAGCCTGACATATTTGTTATCATTGAAAACTTTAGGATCTCCTCTCAAATAAAAAGAAATGTGCGCAAAGCTTTTTGGCTGCACAGTGTCAGTTTGTAATGACTGAAACGGTGTTTAAAAGAATGGACTTGTGCTATGTAAATTGAAATCGTGGTGATAAATCAATATTTTTTGTAAGAATGTGCTAATGCTATCTCGGTGTTATGTTACTTAGGGCACTCATTTGATTTGGCGTGGAGATACTTTGGGTGTTTCTGCCATGTAATGTATTTGATCTATTTATTTGTTATTATTTTATTTATATACTTCATTTTCTCTCTCTTAATTTCAATCATTATTAATTTGTTTTTTAATTTACACAACTGATAAAAATAAAAAGAGTAGAAAAATATTACTTTAATAGATGATGCTATCACTTTTCTTATTATTACATCATGCTTGTAATTCCATAACCCATAATAGTGTAATGTATCATAATAATAAATCCATGTGTATTATTATTACCAGTAGCAGCAGCAGTAATAGTTAATAGGTAGTAGATCAGTGTTAGTTGCCGTAGTAGCAGTAGCAGCAGTACCTGCAGTGTCAGTGGTGTGTGTTAGCAGGAGCACTGTGTGAACCAGCCTGCTGTGTGTGTGTGTGTGTGTGTGTGTGTGTTGCAGTGTCAGCAGCAGTGGCTGCTCATGCTGATGAAGTGCAGAGGCTCTGGGGCTCAGGAGGCCATCCATCATCTCCATCAGTCTTAAGTGAGGCTCTCTGGACTGGGACGCCACCAGACGACGACCCGGGCCCACCGGTCTGAGCTGGACTAAATAAACACTAGCCCCTTCATCATCATCATCATCCTCCTCCTCCTCCTGAGACCCAACTTGGGTCAACATCATCAGCAGCAACAGAGAGAGACAGACCTGGCGGGTTACATTGTGTTGGATGGTGGCGTTCATTATTTCCCTTCACACAACATTACACATTAATACATTCATCTGGAACATCCCAGATTCACTCCACCACATCAGTGACCAGTGTTAAATTAATGAGGTTATCTTATAGTAATCCTACATGCTGGGAACGCAGCATCATCAGCAACGTTCCTCACATCCATGCCAACAAGCAATTGATCATTCTCAACTACAGGCAGATTCAGTGCCTTCTTTAATACAACAAAAATGGAAAAATTCTCCTGCGGTGTTATTCAGGATGGGTTTATGCATAAGATTACGGAAGGCTGAGAAAATGTATGTCCAAAGCAAATGGCTGTGTGACGATATGTTGTATTTCCTACAGCATAGAAGCTGCTGCTATCCAACTAGCCAAACTCCTCCATGACTTGAGTCATAGTTAAGCTTTTCTTGATGTTTACTGTGGCTCTTAACATCATCTTATCAGACAGGTAAATACTGCAACAAATCACCATTTTGTTAGCTACATGTGCTTTCCATGTATATATTATCTTTAAACATTCACTTAAGTACAACTATGAAATAATTTACTTACGATGTTGCCTCTCTGGCGTTTACAAAGTGGATGATGTCATAAAGCAAGGGAACAGATTCGGCGGGCTTCCTGAAATGACTAACCAGGAAGTCCTTGAGCATACACAGTATCACACACATTTCAAAATAAAAGCATTGTTCATATAATGCCCTAAGGGCAACACAGACGGCAAGCACTATAAATATTCTAAATATATACACATGAATTGACATAGATTTCTTTTCTTTTAGGTGGCTAAAATCTGTTTTGCTAATGACCGTGCCCACAGCAGTATGTTGCTTACCTTCCCTGACGGTACAACTCTCTGCTTCTCCAAACTGGGGAAACGATGACGATAACATTTACTGCAGGTAATACACAGATGAGAATAAATACCTCTTCAAAAAACCTGAACTAGCCCTCTTAAGTAATTGCTGGCACATCCCTGACAGAGAAGCTCATAGTGGCACAATTGGTTGTCCTTTTCTTACACACACAGTGAAGGAATTAAGCAGTGCATTCCCCTCATATACACAGTATAGCTTTTTCAGTGATGATCTTAACGGTGCTAAAATATTCAATAGACAGAAAGGTTATAAACTATTTTGAACTATTTCAACTATTTAATTCATTTCATGTCACTACTTTTGGTACACAAAAGGTCTTTTGTAGTAGTTTAGCATGTGGTATACCTCAAGGAAGTTGTCTGGGACCACTCCAGTTTTTTCCCTCTGCTGTGAAAAATGCAGGTGTAACATTGTATGCTGACGATTCCACTGTTTATTATGCAGCATCCACATGCCATGAATTAAATAGCTAGCTAGCTGAATGTAGTATATGATTGGATCAAAACACAAAAATTAACCATAAATATATCTAAAACTAAAGGTATTGTCTTTGGTTCACAACATAAATTGGTGTCTAAGCTTAAAATGGAGACACATGGACAAAGCCAAATTGTTGGGCCTATTTGTTGACAGTCAACTATTATGGACCGAGCACATTAATAACTGAAATGGGCTGTTATTGCAGTCACAATAAAGTGTTCTCCTTATGTACAATCATGCAAGTTGGGTGCAGTTTCTAAATCACTGATTTTGTGTCACCTTGGCTATTGCTCTAAAGCTGGTCGTCTGCATCCAAAACAAATCTTGCAAAATTCCAAGTCGTGCAAAACAGGGCTGCCAGACTTGTTCTGGGCTGCTCTATTAGAAGATATTAGGAGGTATAACTCTGTGCCATATTGTACAATATATTTTGTGATATTAATATATATTAATGCAATTTAATGTAATGTGTTTTGTAAAGTATGTCAGCTGTGGACTGCAGGACAATTTGCTGATTGCCATGGCATCCGCTAATGGAGATCCTTTAAATAAACAAATAAACTGCTTTTGGTAGAGTTTCTTTGACATTGGTTTTAGACACTATAAGGTTGTCAGATTCATTAAAAGTAAAAGTATTGATTGTAGGTCTGTCCCTGACTAAGGATTTACATAGTCGATTCAGAATCGTCAAGTCCTGCCTATAGTCGACTGATTGTCGAATCATGGGTGTCTTTGTGCACGGCGATTGCTTATTGTTGGCCATGTTTTCTCTCTCTCTCTTTCTCGCCTGCGATTCACCGGTCTTGTGCAGAGTTTTGCGTGCATGCCGTGCTGCCGACAACTGCATGCACGTCGCGGTACCTCATCATTTCAAGTAGCCGGCTGTTTCAAAATGATATAATATTCTCTGTGTGGTTCATCAACGGTGATAAATGATCCGAATGTCCCGTGAGGTGCGGACAACTCGGCACAACGCCAGTGAAGCCGGGGCTCCGTCTCTTCAGCAAGTGTTCCTCTTCTGCCACTAAACACACGCTACGCCTACACATGCGCACTGACGCCCCAGGGTTAAGGTTACAATTTTGGATTTATTCACGCTTTATTTATTTATTGAAAGTTTTTTCTATTTACATATTTATTTATAGGATTAAACATTGAAATGTGCATTGTAATAGGCTGTATATTAACTTACTGGGAGAAAACTGGTAGATCTATTTAAAATCAGATGTTGAGCACCCCCATATCGCCAAAATGGGGTGATCCTTGTTTCGCTGCGAATCTTCGACTGTGAGATTGACAGTCGAATCAGGATCCGTCCATCAAAGCATCGAATCTTCGACTATTCGGGGTCAGGCCTCATTAATTGAAAAGGAAAACAATCTTTTATTAGAAATATTCAGTTATGTATTTTACCTGTTACAGCTGATACAAATTACTTGAGTAAGCTCCTACCGCAGCGCTACTGGTACTCAAACTGCTGCAGACACTATTCCATTCATTCTTTCAGAGTCAGTTCTGTTTTCATTGCAGATAGGTATTTGTATATTTGAATATCTATCAGGATTAAAATGAAGAATCACTTTGTGAAAGTTTTACCTCTGTGTGCGTGTGTATGTGTACATGTGTGTATGGATAGGTCGTGCATCTCTGCTCTCTTTTCATTTGCAGTACATAAAACAAACATCACCCAGGGATAGGTCATTCACACACACACACTAACACAGGTCAAGTGTCAAAGGTCATATTGTGTCTGGAGAGGATTTACTCTTTCGGCTGTTTGATCTCAAACATGCAAGCGCTAACGCTTACACACATACACATACAGAACTGCAAGAAGTAGTGTGGCCTGTTAGGATAGGATTTGTATTTAACCAAGTGAGAATATCGGTACCAAATCACATCTGCTTTTTAATGACTTGGATCAGACTAGTGCATGTTCTGTTTGCTTGTATGCTTTTATTAAAAATGCCACCTGATTGTGTCTTATGACTCAGTTACT
The DNA here is from genome assembly GCF_014851395.1 of Micropterus salmoides. Lineage (NCBI taxonomy): Eukaryota > Metazoa > Chordata > Actinopteri > Centrarchiformes > Centrarchidae > Micropterus > Micropterus salmoides. The sequence continues at coordinate 33,180,500 of NW_024040263.1, read as the reverse complement.
CTAGATTGATTATTATTTATTTGCTTGTTTATGCAAATACTTTATTTAACTGTTAGCTGACAAACCACATGAAACAGTAATGTGACTGGGTGCCATCGCAGTCCTCCAGCCACAAGCAGTAGAGAGAGAGAGGAAGGAAACACCTTCACCTTCATCTCGTGGGGAAGGAGAACCACATCTATCACTGAACAATGAATTGAACTGTTTAAATTTAGAGAGGATCAAATAAAACGAGTGTTACGCTGTACAGCTGTAGGTGGTTAAAACATGTCTATAAAATCAAGCACAGATTTAATAAGTCAAATATTTGGAACAATTTCTCAGTACATTTTGTCAGTCATAAAGTATTCTGGTAACTATAAAGACAAAATCACACTACAGGAAGTTTATTACCTTCACAATTTTAAAGAAAACAATGAAGATAAAGTTCTTGATCTGTGTGCATCATCAGCAATGAGGAATCCCCAATAACATTATTTATTAATTAAAATAAATTCTGAACTCACTAATGAAGAGACTTTTTAAACAAAATCTATATAGATACAAAACAAATCAAAAAAGAAATAAATGTTGATTGGTATTGCAACTAGCTATCTAGGTTATAATATAAACCCCCTCAATTTAACAAACTGTGTCATCATGGCTGTTGCTATGGTTCCATTCCACAATCACTGTCACAGCTACATGTTAGCCGCTGGGACTCATGGGTAGAAGAGACTTTCGTCCTGCATTCAGGTCTGATGGGCATTATTCAGTTGATTTACTTTTAAAAAGCAACAGCTGGAAATATTTAATGTCTTTGAATATTTGAGATCATCAATATGTTCTGACTGAAGTCGTTTGTACACCACTGGAGTGCCTGTCAGCCACCACATCTTCTCTTCTGGCTTGTTGCCCCTGTTAAGAATAATAAGCTTCCACTATTTGAAAAATACTATATACTGTTAAATAAGAAAACTTTCACTGGGTTGTTTTTCCAGGGAGTTTAAAAAACAATGGAGGCCTACGACTACAGCTAAACCTGTGGCAACTGCGGTAAATACATGTGCATTGTGCAAAAATATAAAAATTATATCAGTATTAGTTTTAAAACACAATAACTTCATGAACCTCAGCCAGTGGTTTAATCCTTCCAGGACAATTCAAAAGCTAAAAATTGCAGACATTATCTTTCTCTACACTTGATAATGATGCCAGAATTAGAGTCAGGTCCATCACCGAACCCTGACTTCTACTATTTCCTTCATAAAGCAGCATCACATACTGTAGACGCTGCTGTGCTCTATCTGCTGCACAAAAAGCTCGTCACCCCAAAGCAGTATGATTAAATTCTTCCCTAATGTCATGTATAAGAAACAGTTTTAATACATTCAGTTTCAATAATCTTCATCATCATTATCTGGACTAAAGGTCGCACAAAAGTCAGCTAGTTGGTTCCTACAACACGGAGAATGTGCATTTTACTTTGCTTTTTACCTGCATGTCCATCAAATGTATTATGCAACAATCCATTTGAATTCATGCATGTTAAAAAGGTCCCATATTATGCAAAATATTTTCAGCTGAATTAAAAAAAAATCCTCTCCTTTACTCCTGCTCAGTCTTTCAGTAAATGTGTGCGCCAACATGCGGTTTCATTTTGGTTCCCTTAACGATGTCATGAACAGATCTGTACAGCATCGGACCTTCTCCAGCCTCAACTCTCTGTTTTTTAAGGAATTTCCTGATGGACAGACAGCTTTACTTGTTGCTATCGCTACAGTAGCTGTTAGCTACTGCTAACTGTAGCTGCCATTATCAGCTGACTCTGCCTGAACTGGGCGCACCCAGCAGTAAAAAGCTCCCATACTAACAGAGGTGTAAACACCAACATACCCCCGGAGCGCCAAGCTTCCAGTCCGCGCAGAGTAAGTTAATAGGATGGATAGCTGCATGGCTAACTGAGCTAACTAGCCACCATTAGCAGTAGTCAGTAGCTAAAGTAACTGCTAACAACAAGTAAAGCTGTAAATCTGTCAATCAGGATCTCCGTAAATCACTGAAAGTTGAGGCAGAGCAGCCGGAAGACACATCCAAAATAAAAGTATGAACCTGAAAATGAGTATAATATGGGACCTTTAAATAATTTCACATTTGTGGTGTTCACCAGTCTCTAGAACTTTCTCTTAGATACAAATTAACTTCACAATCGCTCCAGACCTGTCGGACAAGTCATGTCTAACCTTCTCCACTGGGTGACAAAAACACTTTCACTTTCAGAATTATGATGCAATAATCTCAATCAATCTGGGGTTCAACGATGAGACAGAAAAGAACTAAAATAAAATACACAACTAAAACAAACGTAACGCAAGAATAATATTTTGTTATCCACCATATTCTCACATGACTTGCCAATTTACTGAAAGGTGTTTTAGATTTTGTACTTTTTATTGGCACATTTTGGCACAGGAACTTCTGCATTTGAAAATGTATGCAGGTCACTGTCCAGTATCATTCTCGGTTGCACAGAGGCTGTAATATTCTCACGTATTCTCTCGTCTTAGTCATGGGCCTAACTTTATGTCAAACTATTCCCTCTTTATTTCTGTCAAATGATCAAATCTCACAAGCGCATCATGAACAGGTGACATTCATGAAGCTGAAGCGAGCGATTTACGTTACGTTTGTTAGGTGCAGTTGATCAAGCTTAGTGACTCTGACTTGGAACACTCATACAAGCACACCTCAATGAAAAAAGTAGGAGATAAGAATACGAAAATGTTCACACACACGAGGCCCAACGTGTTGTCGTCTTGTTCGTCTTACTCGTAAAATGAAACAATAAATAAACTAGTATGTGCCAGAGAAAACCAGGCTTAGTTGAATCTTGACACTTGGACATTCTGGTTGTTACCCCTGGACAGTGTATCAAGGTCAACTGACGTACCTTCGTCATTAGTAACACTAATTCTACAAGCAACAATGGTGAGTGATCTTGTGCTAGCCTTGAGCCACGTCTAACGTCCCGTGTCGCTTCCTACAAGAATGGAGCCGTTTGTCCTACTGGGGTATGTGAGGCAAATCCTGTCCAATAGGAAATCAGCATGACTGTCCCGGCATCTGTGACAGGCTGAGGGCAGTGGTGCTCCTCCTCCACCAATCAGTAGTTTCCATCCGTCAGTGCAGTATCAGAGCTCGTCTTCATGGTTCAACTTTAAAACCTCCTTCTTTGCAGTGACCTGGTTTTAAAGACAGTTCAGGTGTTTCACACCTTTGATCTAAAATCTAATAATACAGTGTTCCATACTTTACTGTCATGTATGTGTCAATCACCAACTCGTATTCTTCAGTGCAGTATGAGGATTTCTGCTGGACAGCTGGTAGGTAAAGCTACGCGGCCACGTGGCCAATCAGGTATATGTTGTCATAGAGGTGGCCTACGAAGTCATCCGAGACATTATGTGCTGCTCGGCGAGTGTTCCTGATAAACTCCCTCTTGGACATTTTGTTTTTGACGTGGGGGCTGGTCAGATCGATGGACAGCAGGATCAGACTGTAGCACAGCACATACACAGCGTCTGCAGAGAGATGACAGGAAAACCGTGATCACAGGACTGTTTTTGTTTTATCCCACGAGCTTTAACACAAAGCTCGGCTGTGTGGCACTAAAACAGAACAGGTCATTAGTGTTAGCTGTTCAAACTGAGCTGTCAGCTCCCCATTGGCAGAAATGTCATTGGACCTCAAAATTCAAATCCTTAACCAAAATATTACTATAAGAGGAACCAAAGTAAGACACAGAAACTGACAGGTACTGCGCTACTAATAAACTCTAAACTGTTTTCCACTGTTTTGCAAAATCCGTTCCAGAGGGATGGAGGGGCAGAGCAGCATGAAAAGGCTGCGATCCATCCATCTTTAGCCTCAGTCTCCGAACCATTACACTAATCCTACTAATCATACGAGTAGGTCCAAGGACTTAACAGCAACAGAGTCAGGGATTGGTTCCTGTATGGTCTGCTGACATTAACAAAGCCCCTAGCAGGTTAATGCAAGGTCCACTGGCAATACTGAGGCCAGGGATAAAATAAAACCTTGACTATTTCCCTTTTGGTGTCTCTGTGGGTCACATGTGGGTGGAGTAGATTAAAAATTTCTTCAACTGTCACGACAGATTTCGGCCTTCCAGCTGCAGGGTTTAAACACGCGTGTCTGCTTGGGGTCTAGATATATTATAATAATCCAAAGATATCTTGATGACCCCCTGATCTGTCTTGTAGGATCAAAATCAAGTCAAAACTTTGACCGACACACCAGAAACGTTAAAATTTAATCCTACTGCTTTGAAATTTCCTGAATGTATTTATCCCCCGGATTTACAGCCTCTTTCATTTGGGACAATCCAAGAGCTTTCCTCTAGTGCCACCTTCAGGCCAAATTATCACTGCACACAACTGAATACAATGTGTGTACAATTGGATGATTTTAGCTTCCAACAGATATTATGTCAGTTCATGTTGGCTAATAAGTAACAAGAAATTGCAGATAGAAATGCCAAAAAAAATGTTCAGTGTATTATAGAAACCGTGTCATTAGACAACTCTAAAATGCAAAATGTCACCATCTGCAAATATCTTGTTCACAATTCTACCCCAAATTTAGTTTACTTCATTCTGATACAAAATAAATGTCCAATTTAATGTAAAATATTTGTACTGGCTTGTTATTTATCCACCCATTCATCATGTATATCATTTTTGTATATAACGTTTGGTTGTCGAGTGTAAAATAAAGGGAACTGCAGTTTCATCTCGTTATGCAGTCTGTGTTGTAATATAGTAAATAAATCGACCTTGTAACTTGATTATTCGTGGTCTATATAGAATATTTCCTATTGGATTTACAGATATCTGTATGTACTCAGCTGGCTGTTATTAGCTGCATCTAGGTAAAACAAGTATAGTCTAATACAAAAGTCCGGCATTAAATCCTATCTTCTGCATGAAGGTTATAATGTTCAGTTTGTGGTGGTGTTGAATTGTACTGCATAATACACAGAGGCGTTTCTGTAATTCAGCCCACACTCAACACAGCAGACTAAAGCCTCCGTTTGATACTATCTTCTCATTTGATCAGCAGAGACGAGGTACCCATTGTGAGGTTTTTTTTCTCTCACTTTGTTGAATACAAAAATTCCAAGATGTCTACAGGCGCTGCAGAATATGACATTTGTTCATTACATTTCAGTGGAAAACATGACAGCCACAATACTGATTTAAGCAAATAACCTAAGTTAGGAGAAAATGAATGAATCAATATTTACTATTAATATATCTCAAGGATTTTAAACGGATTTCAGTTGCAAAGCAGTAAAATCTACATTTGAGTAAATCATATTTTTCTGTCAATAGATATAAGTGATTCAGAACTGTTTGCACCTATTAATTCTGAAAGAGCAGCGGCCAAAGGTTGAACTCCAACACTCGACCAACCAATGGTGTAACGTCACCACTCACTCAGTAAATCAGGGACAGACTTCAGAGCTTACCGGGTTCGCCCCGCTTCAGCCAAAAAGAAGCAGGCAGTGCTCTGGGATAACCTCCCAGCTGACATCAGACAGTCTGACGGAGTTTACTTTACTATTATCCTTCAAGCTGCTCAGTCTCAGTCAATCTATGAAGCCTGGTACTTACAGCCCAAGCTTGTACTGCCACTGTAAACTTTCAGAAAACTACTGCATCTCTCTAACCTTCTGTTTGTTTGTTGACACACAATCAAATTTTGCTATAACGGGAGAGGGATCCCTCATCTGTTGCTCTTTGTCCCCATTAAAAGGGGCTTTGTACTTATCTGAACCGCGGGTCTAAGGATAGAGATTGCAAAGCTGCTTGTGGCAAATTTGTGATTTTGTAGGTTGGGACATATAAATGAAATTGATTTGACTTAAAACAAACAAGTGGCAAGTAACATGCTTAGATTTTACACTGATCAGGACAGACCAGGCTTTATACCAGCATCCATTATTTTATTAATACCGATAAGCCTGGGACCACAACAACTACAAAAACCTTTAACATAGAGCATGTGTTCTGTATATATGTGTGCAATCACTAACCAGGACTGAGGCCGAGCTCTCGGACAAGACCAGGGTTACAGGCACAAAACCTGTGGCTGAACTTGGTGATGAGGGTTTCCAGATACTCTCCTCTCTCCTCGGGCGCGTGGATGTGTCTGAAGAAATCCCGTAGAGCATTGGGGAGGAACTGGTTACTGAAGTTATGGAGGGTCACCAACTCATCCAGGACATCCCGCCTGCACACACAGACATAAACAAATACTGACTTTTACAGACACTAAATAAACACCACTCCCCTCTCACTGGATTTTTATTCAACATTTAAGGTTAAGGGTACGAAGTATCGCACAATGCAGCTGCTGTCACAGAGCTTTCTGCCATTATAGTCTAGTAGTGAGTTTTCTGGGTATTCTGCGTGTGTGTGTGTGTGTTAACCTCTCATCCAGGTAAATCCTCAGCATTTTCCAGTTGAGCCGTCTGGTGTAAAAGATGAACTTAGCCAGCTCGGTCGGATGATCCACTAGTATACCTTTAGACATGAAATAGCTGATGCCCTACACACACAAAAAGAAAGAAGAATTTATTGTACAGTAGAGGTGTTCTGGACTTAGTGTTTCATTGTTTGATCTGATGTGATTATGACATGATTTCCTGACTGCATCTCCCCTGGGATTGGACCCCTTGTTTTGATTCTTTCTCCCACCCTGCCTCCCCGCATCAGTCCACATCCATCATATCGCAGCGAGGGGTGGCTACCTCTTTTGTTATCTTTCTGTTTTGTTTTTTTTTAATAGCAGGTACATAGTTAGGTACTGTTTTACCTTGTTATCTTTGTAACTGACCTGTCAGTTAGTTTTAGTTGGCTAGAAGCAGAGGTTTTGTTTTATTTGCTGATTTTGCTGATGAATGTTTGGGCATGTGTTACCTCCTGTGGGTTAGCATTGAATGTCAGGCTGCCTTCATCTAGTTGTAGGTATAGTCTTCTATATGAGAAACCAGCAGGAAGTCTTCTGTTGTAGATGGAGCAGTGTCCCCATGTGGACTTACACAGCCTGATGGACAGACACACGTGGGTTATAGAATAGAAATAGAAACAAATAGAATTTTACTGTCTAAATGAGGCAAAAACAAAAGACAGCCGTTGACAGTTACACCTGTGCAGTCGCCACTTCACAAAAAAATGTAATTTATTTTCAATACCTTGAACTTTCTGTCTATCTGTCATCATTCATTTTGTACGTGAGTATGGCCAAAGTCTTTATAGGCAAGTCCTGCCACTCGGCCGCCATCTTGGCAACGCCTCCGGGCAGCTATTTGGGACTAACAAGACCAGGCTCCTCTCTGAATGAATGGGGAGAGAGCTAGAACTGCACTTTTACTGGTCACCGGGACATAAAAACTAGAATCAGCAATAAAATCTGATAAAAATCGCTGAAATAGTTTGAAGTCTTTGCCTCAAAATAAGGTTTAAAAGACATTTTTCCACCACCGGTTATACTTCTACTACACATGAACCACGAAGTAAAACAGAGCCTTACACGATTGGCTGAAATGTTTCCCGCTTCGGCTGTTAAAAGCAGACGATTGGCTTTCTAGCGGGAGGGGCGGGATAACCGCCATGTTTGCCGTTACAGGCTTTCCCCATAGAGTGGTACTGAGAATGTGATTGAGTGGCACGTCTCCTCTATAAAATGTCTTTGGTATGGCAGATCACACAAAACACTGCTCAGGATGATGATTCTTTGCCGGTCACAAAGACGCTTTTTTTGAACATGAATCAAAACACCACCTCATTGTTTTAATCCCCACAAACATATGACCTCCTTACCCCTGCCATAAGTATTCGTCATTTCCCAGGTCCTGCCACACACAGCCGGCCAGGCACAGATCAGTAGCATTCAGATAAGACAATATGGTGATGCCTAATTCAGGTGGCAACATCTCCAAATCTATAAAACCATGATGTTCTTTACCTACAGTCAGCAAGAGGGAGACAACAAAGAAAGAAAACAAGTGAAGTGACAGCTGCATCAGAAACACGTGTACAATCTGAATGTTTCAAGTCAGCAAGTTAACCCTGATGAACAGTGCCTCTCACCCAATGACGGCCGGGATACGCTAAAACCGATGTCATAGAACTTTTTCCTTCCTCAAGGTCCATCAAATGTCTTTTCTTCTCATAAGTAATTTTAATATAATTTGCTCACAGTGTCTTGTTTACAGTGTCGCAAATATATTTTTGCAAAGACCTCTCTTTCCTACTAGAATGGCTTTCTTTAACATTACTGCATTTAAGGCAAACAGGCAAACTTAAAGGAGAAGAAACATCTCATTTAAAGAACACGCTCAAACACACAGGAAAGACCACACAACTCATTGGAAGTAATGTTCAAAAAAAATCAAATGGATACCTGGCTGCTAACATCCATGTGTGTTGTGTCACTGCGTTTGTACTCTGGTACTATAGCAGCCCAGGTTTTCTTTGTAGAAGAAGAAAATGAGGCATACTGCACTAAATGGGTTAAATCCCCGATTCACTAAGCTGAACAACCGGTCCGTCAGCTCTCTCTCTCTCTAGCTGCCTCCAAATACCTTTGGCCACTTTGGCTTTATTGCCAAGTAGGATTAAACATGCAAGGAATTTACTTTGGGTGTCTTGGTGCATAAAAAAGAATATGTACAAAATGGCAGATTATGCAGTAATATGCTAAATATTTGTGGTCACTCCTGCGCCTCGGTGGAAACTTAATTGAACAGAAAGAAATGTAAATGAAGGCAACATGAATGATGCAGGATTATGTATCATCCTGTGTCTGAATCAACTGAAGTAATGTCTTAAGGTAGTCTCTGTTATTTCTAGCTAAGCCGACTGTACGCACAATAATGGAAAGAGGAGGGGCAACCATCATCAACACCGACCAACCCAAGAATACACTCAAAATATGTGATGGGAGCGAGCTGAGAGAGAGAGAGTTAGTAACCCTTAGTGTGTGTTTGCGTTCATACCTCCCATGCGTGTTCTGAGTAGATGGTAGATGTCGGGGCCGTAACAGTGCTGAGGAGCTCTTCTCTGGGGACATCCATCCCTCCCTAGAACAAGAGAAAAATAATCGGGTTAATTTTCTTTTCATTTAATGTCTTAACCTTTTTAAACTATTGTTGGAGACTATCCCAGCATGCATTGTGGCTAAAGATTGACCAGGTACACTGAGTTGTTACAATTTAACTTAATAATAAAAAACCTTTTTCTTCATTATTGTCTTCATTATCCATGTACAGTATTTATTTGGTAAACTGTAAAAAATAAATATAATGGCCCATTATACTGTATATGTAACAAATATGTTGTCTAAAACACATTTATTTTTGCTTACTTACTTAATGACACTGTAAGGGATTCATTTTAAATACAAAAGGAGAGAACTTCAGATTTTGTCAAAGAGGAGACAGATTGCTTGGAGCGAAACAACAGCAAGACAAACTGATATGACAAGAAACGCAGGAACGAGAACAGCCAGGTGGGGTCAAATTTATAGCAAACAAGAGCAGGGAAGAGCACAACAAGAAAGGCTGAACAAGAAAAGCGAAGGTAACAAACAACTACTGATGAAAACTACTTGTAACCAAGCTCATATTTTCGCTCATACATTAAATAAAAAGCATTAATGTCAAACAGTCTTGCTCTGATTACCTTGCTCTCGACCTCCCGCTTGGTCAGCCAGTCGGTCGGCAAGCTCTTCCTGAAGCTGCTGCTGTTGTCTGGGAGGCAGCCTCCACAGTGCCTGACCCATCTATAAAGGCAGCACAGTGACACCATACAAGAAAGTCTTTCTGCTTGCACACTTTCCCTGTTGTCCTTCTTCTCATTTAGACCTCACAGGATTAGTATTGCTCAATCTATCAGCACAGTAAGACAACTTCTCGGGCACCAGCATGTTAACACGCAGTAATTTCTGTGGTTTTTTTACTGTCTTGTTATATTTGTGCATTAAAATATCTTGGTTACATACAGACTTTCAGACAGGTGTGGAAAAAATGCTGTAAAGTAAGAATGCTTTCAAAACTAGACATGTTAATAGATTATATTCATCGATGAACAAAAAGCAAACTGAGCGAACAGAAGAAAAATCTAAATCAAATCAACATTTGGTGTGACCACCCTATGCCTTCAAAACATCATGAGTTCTTCTAGGTACACTGGCACAAAGTCAGGGATGGTATAGGCATATCGTCAGGTGTATGATTAAACAATCATACCAAACAGGTGCTAATTATCACCAATCATGAAGACATTCACTCAAAGTCACTTGGTACAGCATCTACTGTCCAGAGAAGTCTAGTCAGAAGTGGCGTACATGGAAGACTTGAGGCCAAAGAGCCTCAGACATGTAAACAAGGCCAAGAGACTCAACTATGCACAGGAAAACAGGGACTGGAGTGCAGAAAAATTCCAGCAGGTGCTCTGGACTAACGAGTCAACATCTGAGTTGAATATTTGGCTGTAGCAGAAGGCAGGTCGTTCGCCGAAGAGCTGGAGTGCGGTACAAGAAAGAGTGTCTACAGGCATGGTGGAAGTTCCTTCACACTTTGTTCATTGATTAATATAAAATATCATACCTAAAACACTGTACATGTAATCTTACTGTATGTCCACTGTACTTCAAGCAACGTATAAACCACTAGGCAGAATGTTTGAGAGTCATGGATCATATTGGTCACACTATCCACTAGCAAATTCAACAATTCATCACAGGTTTTATACAAAATCTACCTACTCGCTCTGGAGCTTGAGATGGAAATATATATACCTCCTGTTATTATAATTTCCTCTGGCTGATTTGTTACATTGGGTTTCACGGTAAAACTTCTGTTTTAATGAGAACTTAACAACTTTAAATGGGTCAGACAACCTCTCACTGTCCTGTTTAATCACACATAAATTGCTCGCGCTGTAGCGTTCTGTAGATCAGATTTTGATTCAGTTTGATTGTGTTTTCGTATAAAATACAGACACTATTTATTGAGTTTTAAAAAGTCGGATTATATATTTGGGTCACATGATGTCATCTACACCTGCATGATGTTCTAGTAGAAAAACTGTGTGGGGGGGAATAAAATGAATAAAGTGGTATAAAGCAGACTGATTTAACTGTGAGAGCATGCAGGTAAAATGTGCATGCAGCACTTTGGCTTTAGGTGCTTGAGCTTCTGTGCTCTTAAGGCTGAATTAAATGTGTATAGATAGATAGACATATTGTTAATTGACTGTTTTGGGAGCCAATCTGTAACATATTCCAAGTCCATCTTGTTAACAAGAGACGTGTGGCAGTCATAAAACTTTGTTGTTTCCTATATTAAACAAGATTTCACAGTGCTTCTAGTGTTTTGTGCCAGACTGCACTGACGTGTAACTGAAATATTAATGACAGTATCTGCTCAAAGCATTGTCCCCGGTTCCCCCGCGCTTATGAACCTCAATATTAGCGTGTAAGTTCCACCACCTGTCGTCTTTTCCATGTCTCAGCCTGTCCAACGTCAGCTCGGCTGCGTCGCATAAACAAATCTATTACACTGTTGTGGAAGTTCCATCGAGCACGGTAGTTTGACCCGTAGTCCCGCCTTCCCTTCAACACCATTGGCCACACACATCGCGACGGCATTCAAAGTAAAACGCGATTGGCCGCTTTGGCTGTCACTCACGATGTGTTCCTAAAAACACCGAGTTAGCTCCCCGAGCTAGTTTAAGTTGACACAGTGTCGGCAAAAACTGATTTTTTGCCGACATATTAAGGGACATTTTTAGCGTTTCTTTTCCAAACACGACGCACTATTTCACGATGAGTAAGACAAAGCGGCGTAACCCGAGCTAACGTTACCTACCTGAGTTTAGGGCTTCCTCTGACTGACAACCTGACCTGCACACAAGGACAGCTGGAACGCGGTTTCTCTGCTATCAAACGTAGCCGGTTGTCATATCATCAAAACAAGACCAAATAAAAACAGGGCAGCTGCTCATTTGGTTCAGGAGGAACATTTCATACTGTTGTCTAACAAACATCATCTTTTTTTTTTTCGCCCTCCTCCTGTCACTTCTGCCCCTCCCCTGTTCTCTTCCGTCATCACTAAAAAAAAATAAACAGATGTACTGAAAGACAATTTTTAATTTTACAATAATGAATCAAACGTGCTCGTTTTATGCGTAAATACGCGCCGCATGTGACAAATTAATAAAGTAAACAGAACAACAAACACAAAAAAGCAGAAAGTAGTGTACGTACAGCCAACGTCGCTGACGTCAAGTCGTTACGTTGCGTGAAAGACTTCAGCCAATCATGTTTCGTGCTGTTGGTGAACCCGGCAGAAACAAAAACAGCGAGTCAAGTTATCGTCAAGTCGTCGAGTTGCAGCACTTTCTGGAACAGTAAGTGATTGTGGATTAATATTCAAGCACAACTTTAAAGAGAAGTAGTTAACGTTAGGGTTGCGCTTTTGTAACTCTGTTTTAGCTAACCTCGGTTTTAAAATATAACGTTAGCTAGCTAATATTTTGTTATAACAAATCAAATGAAGTTGCTGCTTCTGTCTCGCTTAGGTTGCAGATAAAATGCTGTCTACTGGAGATGTGCAAGGTTGTCTTCGTAAACTGGAAACTCTCCTGCGGGTGATAAAGTACACCGGGCATGTCGACTACAACGGGTAAGTTAAGTCTAAGTTAGGCCATTAAACTTCCCGTAAAGCTAACGTTACTTCAGGGACACAGAGGCCCTCTAACAACACACGACATAACGTTAACAGTTCATTAACCAAACAGCAACACGAGGCTGAAGTTAGCTTCCGGTTCGCAGCTGTCAAATCTGGACCAGATTGTTCCAGAAACGCTAAACTTTCTTTAAAACACACTTTCAGATTTGTGAAACATTTATTTTATTTTTGAAAATACTATAAAGGGTGATTTAACACTAACCTAGCAGAACGATAAGCAAAGTAGTTAGTTGAATATTATTGATATTGATAGACTCAGGATGAACTCAAATTGTCTAGTATGCTCAAATGGAAAGAAATTCTCATACCTTTTTTATGACACTTTTTAAATTTTTTTTTAATCTTGCTTAAATGGAACCGGTTATACTTTACCTTCTGTTTGGTTATTATGAACACCAGAATTTTATGGCCTCTGCCTCAGGTACTACGACTGACATTTGTCTTTGTTAAAGACAGTGAACTTGTCTAACATGAGCCCTAAAAGGCTCCCATGACTTTGTGTCATTCTCAGAATAACACACAAAGTCGTGTGTGTGTGTGTGTGTGTGTGGAAAGCCTTTTGTAACCACATCATTATTATTCTAGTGTAACACTGAGCAGCTACTGCACATGGGCACAGACTTGCCTTCATTCACCTTTTATTCTAAAATGGTTTGGAACCATGGATCATGCTCACCTGTGAGCTCATTGGCTTCTTGTTCAGTGTTCAGATTCTTACCATGACATACTTTTTTGCCAGAAGAGGGCCTTAGACCTTTCTTCTTTGTCCCCCACCAAAGAGCACCTTCATTACACTTTGTTGACCTTTGAGCACTCCAGACCTTTTCTTCCCTTGTACTTGTTTTTCTTTTTAATATTTTGCATTGTTGAGTAGTAACAGCACAGACATATATATCCAATACAAACAAAAAATAAAGAACAACACAGTAATGAGTATGATATGTTGGCTTGAGGGCTGGCAGGCATTCCTAATGTTTGTTATAGTGCATATCGGACCAAATTTTATTCCATAATTAATACCAAATGCACCACACCATTATAGCACATCCATCATGTAATGCATATTAGCACCATTTGAATTAGAGTCTGTTCAGATAAATATGCATTATAGAGTCTCTTTCAGTGCACATATCTGTCAAATAATCCACGTGACAACTGTTGCATAGCCGGATAACCTGTAGGTCAGTATCTTTGTTTTGTTTTGGGCCCAATATGAACAAAGAACATCTATTCCAGATTCACTTAGAGTAATATAAATATAAAATTATTTATTAAGTAGTCTGAGATTATGAAGTTAGATTGTGTTATTGACTTTGCCAGATATGTTCTTATGCAGTTCTGACACACTGTAGAAATTTGTGATTCTGTAGCGACTGATTTTGATTGTCACTCTCTGCCTTAGCACACTTGTGTGTGTGAATCTGATTTTAGCACTCCTATGAGCTGTGATTAAAATGTTTGAGCAGTGTGAACATTGCATATCAGATTATCCATTTTCTCAGTTGTCTTGTACGTTGTTGTTTCCTCACTAGCCTTTCCAAAGGAGATCCCTCTGCTTTTCTACCAATAGTGAGCTTCGCACTCACCTCCTTCTCTCCACCTATTGCTGGGCAACTCATGGCGGCGGGACTGGAGCTGACTGGCAAAACTGACCTACGATTCACTGACACTCTTTATAAGGTAACACATTCTGAGTGCTGTTTTCTCAGTTGCACAAAGACTATTGTAAAGTATAACAAAATTCTGTCAAGATGCCTGCCACTAGCCTGTAATGATCCATTCGTCTGTGTTTAGGTACTACGAGATATCTTCCACTATAAGCCTATTCTGACCAAACAGCAGTTCCTCCAGTGGGGTTTCTCTCAAAGGAAAATATCTGTCATCTGTGACGTCATTGACTTGGTTGTGCAGAAACACAACCAACTAAAGAAGGTACAGAGCCTTTCAATGGATTATTTTACATGTCTATGTGACTCTTAAATGCAGATTGCACAATCTGTAACTGTATCTGTAACATTAAAGGCAGCAAAGCATCTCTGTGTTTGGTTATAGAACAATCTGGGATTTTGGATCATAAAGATCATTAAACCACACAGTTGAACAGTTCTGTTTAGTGACACCAAATTGTTGAATTATTATAATTATTTTCCGCTGCCAGCCGACGAGGAAGCAAGTGATACACTGTTACTTTGAGTTACTTTTGTGTTGCTAAAATGCTGGATGGTTGTTGTGCTTTCGGATGCACTAATCAACGAGGAGATGAGCCTGAGCTGTGTCAGGTGAGGGATTCCCTACAAGGTAAATGTAAATATTACCGCAGTCGTGCGCTGGCAGGGACCTAGCGGTTTGTAACGGTGAAAATACTGCAGCGGGTGCTGTATATGGATCGCAAGTGCCCAACACTTGCAGTTTGTGTCTATACATATTTTTCTTGAGTTGAGAGGTGATCCAAATAAAATTTAACAGCGTTTCTACAAGGGAGTCCGGTGTGAGCCGCTATCTTGGTCTGTTGTTTTGCCCTCCAGGTCAACGCGTATGTCATGTGACAGAAAACTATGAATAAAACTAAAGTGAGTAGTGATCACATCACTCAGTATGCAAATTTGCAGTTAGTATCCTATTAAACTCGATCCATCTCTATGGATGCACTGATGGGTGCGGAGTGAGACCTGTAGGCCTCCTACGCCGGTCTCCAGCCCATCCTCCGAAGAGGTCTCACCTTCTTCGGTCACCTGTCTGGCCTCAGGTGAGGCCCTGTTCTCTCTGTCGTCCTCAAGCACGACGACCTAATCTTAGTCTCCTGCCTGATCTGCCTGACTTGCTCGGTCGTCCTCCGGGACGGCCTCCTGAACTCTGTGGCCCCCCTCTTCTACTCGGCCTGTTGGGTCGTCCTCCGGGACAGCCTCCTGAACTCTGTGGCCCTCCTGGTCTGCCCGGCCTCATGGATCGTCCCCCGGGAAGACCACCTGAACTGCCTTGCCCTGCCTGTATTTGGCCCATTGAGGACAGGGCTGATGTGGTCGTGCTTGCGCACCCTCAACAGGATCAGCGCTGTTTTAGATTTACTGCAGCTTCTGGAAGCTTTTGCCAGGGATCCCGGTGAGAAGTGCATTGCTGTAGTCCAGCCTGGAGGAGTCAAAGGTGTGGACAAGCTTTTCCGATTGAGTGTGGGACTGAGTTTGGGCATGTTCTTGAGGTGGAAGAAGAAGGTCTTGCGCAGATGTTTGATGTGAGCCTAGAGGGTCAGATGAGATTCCATTCTAACACCCAGGTTGGCGGCTGATGTTGAAAGTGGAATATCCTGGCAAGAGAAGGTGATGCTGGTGAGGATGGACGAGTGGCCCTTGTTGGGGTGCCGACTAAGATGAAAGTATCAGGATTGATGCAACACGGACCTTTTCTGTTGAGTGGCAGTATCCACTATATCAATTTTCGGATGCCCCAAAAATATATATTTAAATAACTAAATTAATATCATTAATGTGTGGACTAGGAAAATCTTTAGTTGGACAGGGACAGGAATGGGGACGCTTCAGAACATGCCTGAGAATCCTCTAGTTTTTAAGTAATTCAGTGATAGCACACAGCAAAAAACTGTTATTAGTTCATTTGACTAACTTAATTTTCCAAAATGTAAACAAATATCCTCCAATCTATGTTTCACACAAGTAAAGACTTTTACATTTGACATTTTTCTAAATACCTTATTGAGAGAGATACACACAATAATACAACATAAAAGTGCAGGACACGCGGTAGAAGACCCATTCACTACAGTAATGTTACTTACTGTGGTCTAACTGTTAGAATGTGTGGAAACAATCTCATTTATAATATTCAGATGTATCATGTCAGCGAAATGCAGTGGATGGATTCAACATCAAGCTGATAAAATATTACTGTAACGTTGCAGTGTGATGCTGTCTCCGGTGTGTCAGTCTCTGTTTTGGCTCACTCATTAGTTCGTGGACACGCACAAGCACACGCTTGGGACAGTAGTGGCTGCAATCTGAAACCTTTCTGATGGAGGCCACTGAAAAGTACACGTGGCCCCTTGAACCATTGTGTGGCTTTGTTTAATTCTGGTGTTGGTCTTGGAATGTGTAGATGAGGCCCTTACAGGGAGCTGTTGAGACATCATGTTAAGTGGAACCAGGTGTTCTTGTACATGATATAAGTAACTTCAGAGCATGGACCAAGTATGTTCAGATCATACTATACGAGTTGCTTTTTAGGGCTGAACGATTTGGGGGGAAAAAATCTAATTGCGATATTTCTGCCAGATATTGCGATAACGATTCGATTTGCCATTTATTATTATTTTTTTTAAGTTTTGCTAAAGTTCAATATTCTCTGCCGGTCTATTTTTGATGGAAGCCGCGTCAAGCAGCACAGAGCAGATGAACCAGGCAGGAAGTCAGACACAGAACGGCATAGAGAATCCAGTTGATTTTCAAAATAAAACACCCTTTGCAGACTCTTGATCGTACATCAACAATAAACACAGTTTCAACCAGTGTTGGGGTAGTTACTCAAAAAAAGGTAATGGATTACACATTACTAGTTGTTTTTTTTTTTTTTTTTTTTAAGTAATGCCTTACTTTGCCTCACTGCTGAAAGTAATTAGTTACACTACTAGTTACATTACTTTTGGATTACTGCATAACATAACCTGTGATGCACAATAACAATAAAGTTACACCTCATGTATGCCCAGATCAACACAAATCTTTATTATAATGAAGAAATACACAGGATCTCTCTTTTATGCTCTTTAATACCACAAAGCTGACAACAAAGATGTGAACATCAGCCAAACATTTGTCAAGAGAAGAACAAGGCTAGAGTACAGTAGCCTACTATAATGCTTAAAACTTTATTTGGACAGTTCATTGGAAACATTTATTTCTTTTCTCCGTGAGAGGGAAGAATTTAGAAAGTTGCGTGGCGCTGTGGAGAACCCCTTAGCTGCAGTAGTGCATAGATCATGTGTAATATTCATCCAGCCAGAGGGAATAATCCAAGAGATCGCAGAGCCACCGGCCCACTGCGGATGGTCGGTGATCGTTCCCTCTGGCTGGATGAAGTCTGACGCTCCACATGATCCATAATGATAGAGAAATATAGAGGTTCATTTCAAAGCATGTGGTCAATATTATAGAGACCCCCCCCCCCCCCCCCCCAGAATATCACAAATCATGCTTTTAGGGGAGCTGATGTCTTATTAAGGGGAGCTAATCTCACCCTTAAATTACTGCAAATACAGATGAAAGTAATCTGATGACAGTAATGCATTTGGTCACCTGTCTGTCTACGTTACTCCCAACACTGGTTAAAACAGGCAAAAAAAGAAACAATTTAACTACGTAGCCTACTTGACCATAGTAGAAGAACAAAAATCAAGGACAACTGAACAAATAAGCAAAATCTGTATGTCAGTAAAATCAGACAGGCAAATGCTCCATGAGGATATGAGTGGAACCAAACAGGCTCACAGACAGCAGTAGTTGAAGCACACAAAATTGCAAATTAACAACACATCAACAACGTGTAGGCTAAACGCTTCGCTGCTGAAACACTTCAGTGTGAGTTGACACCGGACAAAATTGCAGCACAGCCGCTGCCTGTGTCGGTTCCACCAGCACAATTATCCCATGTTTTCATCTAGTTTCGTTTGTTGTTGTAAAATGCACACGCCCTGTGAGCATGACCATAACAGGAGGCGCACGGCGCTTGTGATTGGCGAACAGATCTGTCACACAAGGATGACAACGGAATCAATTTGTAACTGCGTCAGATGCACTGTATAATTAACCTACATTGTAATCGCCGTCTTCACGATTAGCTAATCGCATTCTTTTATATCGCAATTTCAAGTAGAAAACGATTTATCGTTCAGCCCTATTGCTTTTTATGATAGGATGAAAGTTCTTTGGGCAGATGGCCAAGCAAATGTAGTTATTGTCTTGAAATGCTATAAAAGTGTATCATATTAACATCTGAGAGTTGCACCCCTGACTGACTTTGGGTTAAAGTTGTGGTCTCCTTGTAATTACAATCAATTACTTCAACTCCTGTGTGTTTTGCGCTTATTTCATTATGTGTTGAGAGTTTGCAGGCGCTTTCCACAACCGTTTACATGCAGGAGAGACTCTCTCTTCCACAGACTCTCCAAACTAATTAAACATCAGTTCCAGAAAAAAATGACAGCAGGTTGATCAGATTGAGGTGGTTTAGTTACCGAAGAGCAGATGTGTAAGAACCTACTATCATCTGCAAAATATCCCACAGAATTATGGCTACTGAAGCCAGCAGTAGCTCACATACCCCTTAGTCTAAAACCACCCCCAGTGCCGAATGAAGAATGCATAAAACCATATAAAAAAGTGTTACAAGACATTTGAAGTCTTGAGATTAAAGTTCTCTGTCACTATAATGGATTTCCATTTATCGCATTCAAGAGAGGCCATGTATGAGTGTAGATCTGAAAGGGTAAAAAAACATATGGGATGTAGGAATCTACATATCATAGGAAGCTGATTTGTATAGACATAAAATCTACTGTGAGGTTTTTTTCATTATATTCATTTTCGGCTTCGGCCAAGAATTTTCATTTCAGTGCATCCCTACTTCTAAATAAAGGCCTGGTATTCTCTGGCCTCTGCAGGTGAGAGAAAGTTAATCAGTCTCACTTGCGTTTTTTTCAGGTTAGGCCTGCATCCTTTGGTTGTTGGACAACCAAAGCTTTTCAGTGTTTCCCCTAGGATGGAGTTGTAGCAGTGGAGGTGAAGGAAAAATTTTTTTTGTGCGCGTAGTATGTCTGAATAGAAAACCCCAACACAACATGTCTCAGCAGTATTGTTCTTGTGTCCATGAGCATGCGATGGACATTAGAATTGTTCAAATTTCAATGTTTTCCCAGTTTAATGTGCGCTTTAGGGGAATGTTTTGGTGTTGGTCGTGGTAGTTATGGTCAGGGGTTTGGGGGTCCTCCCCCAAGAAAATTTCAAGTTTTCCAATGAAAAATATTTAAAAATTCATATTGGCCAAATTTTTTCACCATTTCTTTGAACATTTCTTTGTGATATTTATCTGTATAGACATTAATAAAAATTAAAAAAATAGGAAACATGAGAAACAACTTCCCTTCTGGGGTGCATTTTATTTGCACACTAAAATCCAAAAAAACATATCCTCATTAGCTTAAAAGGACTAGTTTGGACCACTAATTAACTTTACTAACCTCAGGTCCTCCAGTCACCACCGTCCTTTCTTTTCCTAATATTATATTACATTTATTCATTTAGCTGACGCTTTTATCCAAAGCGACTTACAATTGCTATACATGTCAGAGTTTAAGTGTCTTGCTCACGGACACAATGGTGGATGTCTCTCTTCCACACCAAAGGCAAGCATCTTATCTATACGCCATCACCACCCCGCTGAACCAGTCTGTACAGGACAGAGCTGTAGACTAATAAATTGAGCTAATATCATCAACACATCAATGAACTGGTTCACATCATACCTGCATGGCCACACTCAGTTTGTACAACTTAAAAATGTTCAATCACAACCCTCCCCAGTCACCAGTGGTGTTCCTCAGGGATCAGTCCTTGGTTCTATTCTCAGGAAATATAATATCCAATTTCACTGCCATGCTGATGACACCCAGCTCTAATTATCTACCAAACCTACGGCTATGCTCCCTCTGTCTTCTCTAACTGAATGCTTAGATGAAGTTAAAACCTGGTTCACTCAAAACTTCCTCAAACAAAATGGTGATAAAACTGAAGTTCTTCTTGTTGGCTCCAAATCCACCCTAGCAAAATGTCCAAATTTCGCTCTCCTCATAGACAATTCCACTGTCCCCTCCTCCTCCCATGTCAAGAGTCTTGATGTCATCCTCGACAGTACTTTCCTTTGAAAAACACATTAATAATCTTACCTGGTCTGCTTATTTCCACTTACGCACGATAAACCGTCTTCGTCCTTCACTTACAACATAACACTGCTACTCTCATTCACGCTATTGTCACTTCCCGTATTGATTACTGTAACTCCCTTCTTTCTGGTCTACCTCGTAAATTTCATTCATAAACTGGTCCAAAACTCTGCTGCCTGTAATATCACCAGAACCCCAGTCTCTGAACACATTACTCCACTTCTAAAACAACTGTACTGGCTCCCTGTCAAATACTGAATTGATTTTAAAGTTCTTCTCCTCACCTTCAAAGCACTCCATAATCTTGCTCCTCCTTATCTCTCTGAACTCCTTCAGCCCTACATCCATCCAGAACTCTCCGATCCTCTTCTTCCTCACTACTTTCCATTCCTCCTGCCCGCATGTCCACAATGGGGTTCAGAGCCTTTAGCTATTGTGCACCTCACCATAGGAACTCCCTCCCTCTATTCATCCGTACGACGTCCCTACCTTGTTTTTTTTCTTGTTATTGTATTTGCCTCCTTGAAATGTATTGAGTGCTATGAAAGGCACGCACAAATAAAATGAAATATTATTATTATTATTAAGACATAGCAGCCAAGACGTAGCCTACTGTATAAGCTTTCCTGCTCAGCTACATAGTCTGAAGGGGAGGGTAAGATGTTAGCTAACTTAGCACAAAGTGGCTTCACTTTTACAGCAGTTGGGGAAACAACAGACTTTTCTTGGTCTTGAGAAGCTAACACACCATAGCCGACACAGTACATTTACTGCCAGAATATTTTCCTCCTCTCACGTTCACCATCACTTTCTGCCCCTCGGACAATCAAACACAAGAGTTACATTGCTCTTACAGGCTAAAAGCACCTGTCACGTAGATGTCCTTTGAAGAATGAAGAGAGGAAGCGAGCCAAGCGATGAGTGTTAATGTGTTCGCATAGTGTGTGAGTGAATATCAGTAGTGCATTGATATAATAGGCCTAATGATTGTGTGTGAAATTTTAGCAGCGGGGCATTACCGCTCCTGAATGCATATAGGGGAAACATTGCTTTTAACGAATGGATGGTCGTAATAGCCGGTACAGCCATTACGCTTGGCGTTAAATTAAATCCCACAGATCTAAAATGAATCATGTGTTCTATCTGTTTGTTGACATTAATTAAGTTTAGAGGAGACCTGAAATATCAAAGCAGACAAAAAAACATTCAACAAACAGCAATTCTATATCGTGTGTTTGTGTGTGTGTTGTAGCCCAGAGTCAGATGTCCAGCCTCGTACAAGGATGGCAAAGGACAAGTTCATCCGACGCTGACTAATGCAGACACTGTAAGTATATTGTAGCTCTATACCACCACTAAAAGTACACGGTACTGTATACTATTGCGCAGCACTCAATGATAATATAATAACTTAAGCACGTGACCTCTAAAATGCAGCAATGCCTACAGTTCTACGGTGGCCCAGAGATGTCAAGCCAAATACAAAAGCCACAATGCTAATACGAAAGCCACAACGGAAATGGACCAGAGCGGAAGTTGACAACGAAAGACACGTTTAGTAATAGCGGATTACTTCAAATGGCACATGTCTACACAGTAGTACAGCGAGTCCTGGATAAAAAAAAACTTTATAATGTGACTTTTTTCCACATAATAATGTCTGCCAAATGAGTACATGGAAAAGGAACGTTCTTGCCTGTTTGATGAATAAGTAAGACGTTCTGGTCAAATAATATACAGCGGGATATTTGTGTGAATTAAACAGTGTACATTAGCTTCACTTAAAGCCAGAGACTGAAGGAGGTTACCATGGAGACAACTGAAATCATTTTGTCCAAGCATAAAACTCTGTCGAGTAACACTCATCAGAAGAGTTGAGTGCCCTGGGCATGCACTGCACGACTTTAGAAATCTTGTTTTATTCCAAATCACACTTTAGTTACACCATTAATTAGAATCACCAATAATCTATTTTTCATTGTAATTAGTACTATTATTTACATTAAAAAGATAAACTGACTTAAAGTAACATGTTTTCCTAGTGAGCAAAATGTGGGACCACGTAATAAGCACGTAGTAATTGCTCTGTGGTAACCAGAGACTCCTTGCGTTTTGTCTATTTCTTAAGTTAATGTGCACAGACAGTTTAATTCACACAAATCTCGCTGTATATTATTTGACCAAACCGGGCAAGAACATTTAGTCATTTGGCCGACACAATTATGCGATGGTGTTCTATCCAGGATTCAAACCCGGATCTGATGAATGCGGGCCGTCCACACTGCTGCTGTACTACTGAGTAGACATGTACTATTTGAAGTAATCGGCTCTTACTAAAGAAAAAAAGTAAGTTGGCTTTTCAAATATACAGATACCTAGCTAACAAGCCAATATGACCGCTACACAAAACAAACCACATGCCTATTATGAATGGATTTGTTCTCAGCAAGTTTTTTTTGTAAATGCAATCAGCTGGCAAAAGACCTGCGGGCCATGAATGTGCTCCTGCCATAGGGTGTGTTTGGTTACCTGAAAGTCACTGAAACCTTTAGCTGGCACAAGGTCACGGGCACATTAAAGCTATGTTGAAGTCACTGGATATATGGGAGCATTAACAAGGATATCAAAGGGTAACTGACAGTAGGGAGGAGGGTGAGGTGTGATGCGTGAGTAAGGTGAATGATTAGAAATGTGATTCTGTGAAATAAATGTCTGTAGTTGAATGGCATTGTGTTTTTGTGTGTTTCAGGTATCTGAGAGGCCATTTCTTGTGAATCACATTGAAAATCCCTTGACTTTTCCCACAGACTCTTCCCATGTGGAAGCATTCTCCTCCCACAGTGTAACCTACACCTCTCACACTGGTTTATACTCCCCCAATTCTCCTGGAATGGGGATCAGAGAGCTGGGAGGAGGGCAGAAGGACAAGGATGACATTCTTTGTGTAAGCTTTTTTTTTCTTTATCTTCTTACAGGGTTCAAAGTTTTCTGGCAATGCCGCGGGGCTGTTTCAGATTCTAAAATACATTATTATATGTCAATGGAAAATATTCATGCATATTTTTTAACTTGCATAACAAGAACAAAGCTGTATATTTATGGATACAGCCATAAGGAGCTCTATATGTTGTACTAATAAAGTAGACCTACTTTAATAAGCTTTGAAAGTTGTGCTTGGACTTGGATACAATTATCAGACTACGTGTCCGAATGAGAAGACGCTGAGTAAATACGGCATTTCTCCACCATTTAGACCGAAACCTTTTAGATTTAGTGTTATGGTCTTTCTGAAATGGATCACAACATGCGCTACATCTGTCATACAAGTCCAGCTGGACGGCTGTGGCTCAGGGGGAGAGCGGTCATCCACTTATCGCAAGGTCGGTGGTTTGATCTCCGGCTCCCCCCAGAAACTCAAAGTGTCCTTGAGCAAGAACCCCAAATTGCTCCCTGCTGTGAATGTGTATGAATGAGTTAATTCCTGTTTCTGGTGGGTAGTTGGCACCTTAGCTTCTGCTCATCAGTGTATGAATGTGATGGGGTGAATGTGATGTAAAGCATTTTGAGTGGTTTGAAAGGCTAGAAAGGCGCTTTACAAATACAGACCATTTACCATTACCATGAGCCCCCCCCCCCCCCCCCCCCCCCCCCAAATACCCCTCCACTTCTTCCTCAGGAGCCCCCAGAGGCCTGTTGAAACAGAGTGGCTCAAGGATTGCAGTAGATGTGGCACAGTATACTCAACCTACGTGAAATACATAAGTCATCTCTTGACATAACATAAAACATATATATGCAGTAATTAATAACTATATATTTTCACTGATATGGAAAATACTTTAATTAAATGAATCAATTAGTCATTGATGAAACTGAATGCAATAAAACAATAATTATCTAATAGTTTAGAATGTTGTACCTCAGATTTGTTAAGTGATCCACTGTTTGGCATCAAGTGTCATTTTCTGACCATAAAGAAAAGTTTAAAACCACAATTAACCATCTGTTGTTTTTTTTTTTAAACAGAACAATCTGCCTTTAAACTCGAAAGAAATAATGATTTAACATTTATCCTGAAAATTATCAATATCGAATGATATATATAATATCTTTTTATCGTGATAACATTTTCTTGCCTTATCGCCCAGCCCAATAGAGTTAAACTTCAGTTAAACCACTTTGCCAATATGATTTAAATAAAAAGGGTGCTGTGACATAGTCCACTTCTCATACAATGGAAATGGTAAAGATTGATTATCTTTGTATATTTCACCAGCAGTAAAGATGATGTAAATGGAAATTATGAATATTTTGTTAAACTACGTTTGTTTAAAAAATGTGCTGCAGCTTTCACCATAACAGAATTTTATTTTTTTTTATCTAGAAAGGTAACTTGTTGTTTAAACATGGATCAAAGCCTCTGCCTGTTACTTAATTCGAGTGCTTCCTAGAATCTGGTTTGAGTTTTTGTACTACTACTTTCCAGAGGAGTTTGAATACATGCCATTATAAAATGTCATGTAACTTCATGTCTTTTCTGTCTTTCAGTCATCAGAGACAGAAGGAAGGCTCTCGGCACTGGAAGCTCAACAAGAGAGTCTTTTGTCAGGGCTAGACAGGCTCAGTGTCCTGGAGAAACGCCTGGAGGAACTTGAGAGACAGAGAAACACAGAAAAGGTTGATAACACACATTCTTTACTCTACTTCTTTAATAACTTCTTTTAATAGATTTTTCTAATTACACATGAAGCAAAGGAAATTGAATACAACATGAAATTGCCCTCACCTTTTCTATTTATCTTATCCAATTCCAGAATGAAGCACAAGTCATCACCATATCCAGAGAGAGCTGGGAAAATCTTATGAGCCGAGTCCTGTTACTGGAAACTAAACTAGAACTCAGCAATAAACAGGTAGGACAAGTGATTTCTTCTCCGTGTAGAATGTAGTTACTGTTTCTGCCTGTTATAGTGTCGATCCTCTATATTAAACACGTGTAGTCGTATAGTTCGTAAACAAATTGCCAATCAAAGCAAGAGCACTGTGTTGTGTATATGATGAAAAACTGTGATTCTACGGAGGAAATTAGCTTGCAACAGCTGAAGTACACGGTACACAATATATAAAGGTAAAAGCAAGTTATTGTGGGATTATGTAAGGATACTGTATGCTGACAGCAATTTTAACACATTGTTTTAAAAGTGTTCTGTTGTCCTATTATAGCATCTACCGTAAAACCTAAATTAATCCTCTGGGCTTTTATATCCTTAAACCACTGAACTCACCCAGCCTACATTTGGGACAGGCTTTAATCCCCCTCACACAAAACTAGCAGAGAAAGGAAATAGGATACTATCAAATTGTTTATTTTAACCAGTATGACTATTACTTGTATAACAATTAGGCCTTTTTTTTCCTTGTTTACCATGACAGTAAATCAGAATTCTTTCCGTAAAAAATTAACAGGGTTAAACTGTGGAGAGTCTAACGGATCTAACGATGTGTAGCATGTCCATACTGACCGCTTAGAACTAGCTCAAGCTGGTGACCCAATGGACTTTAAAGAGGTGTTATACATTCAGAGAACTCTAATTGAGACTTGCCTTTATTTATCAAAATGTGTAGCCACACCAGGACAGTAAAAGGGACAGGTGTGTAATTGGGTCTCTGCTTTTAATTGAAGTTTTACGTTGTTAAACTGAATATGATCAATACAAATCATACCAATGGAAGTGATCCCTGTTGCTGCTACCAGGACAATAGAGCGTTGAGTATTTTATTATGTCATCCATGCGCATGTTTTAAAAATACAGGTTATCCCATTCAGCTATAGACTGTCAGACAGAATTACTGGATCTTCTCTGAATGAATGAAATTAACTTCTGTTGCTGTACGGTGTTACCTGCCTGGAATTCCTCCAGCGGGAGGCGTCTAAGAGTCATCAAAAAGAAAGTCAGTGCCCAAAACCCACGAGCGCTAAAGGAGGTTGAGTTATGAATATCAAATCAAAGAATTTCAGTCTAATGCTCCATCCTTCTCGCATTGTGAAGGAATGTCACTGCACTTACCAGATTAGCCAGGAGTAAATTCTGTCCATAGTTAGAAGTGAAGCTGCAGTTTTGGGAACCTTCACGGGTGGTTAAAAATGTGATTTAGCTTCAAACTAGCACTGAGTCAGTTTTCAGGTTTTCACCCTGGACTAAGAATATTTTTAAACAAAATGATATTTCTATTGTCTCTCTTTGCTTTCTCACCTCTCTCTCTTAGTTAAGTGTCCCACCAGCATGTCCGTCGTCAAGCTCCTCCTATTCTTCCAGCTCAGTGTCTGATGCTTTATAGGTGAGACAGCAGAGGACGTTTTTGTTACTTTAATTGCTGTGTTGTAAACATTTGGGGCATATGGTTTTGATTTAGCGTTCTCCTTTTCCCTTCTGACAGACCAATGTTGCATTCAATTCAATGGCCAAATCTGTTTTTTTGTCTGTTCCAAGTCAGTGCCGAACCTTTTCTTCCAACAAGACTACAGTCCTAACCATTTTAGCTTTGATTCCTTCCACAGTGGCTTTTTAGTTAATAACCTTATTCCAATCAGGGCCTTTGCGTCTCCAGACTTTAATCTTATCGTTTCTTGATCTTGCAGATAACCTCCACTCTGCTGAAGAACACTAAATGCTCCACAACACCCTGCAAATAAATGATGACCCATGATCTTAGTTTGGTTTAATGTAATGTCACACCGCAATTTTGCCACTTTTTGGTATTAATGCATTATTGATTTTCATTTTTATGTACTTATTAGCTTTCTTTATTTTCCAATAAGTTCCTTTTAGCTGCAGATAAACTCCTGCAGGTGTTTTTAACTGAAGTCTCAAGTGTAATTACTGTAGAGGAAGAAATATTATCATGAAAATGAAGTCCCCGGCTGATAAGACTACAGAAGATGAATTCCAAAATGAAATTCTATTCTGCCTCTGTGAATGTGTTTGTTTTTTCATCTGTTAACAATATGGTTGCGGCCATGTTATTATTTTTTTTTTAACCCAAGAAATATTAAAAGTTGTATACATTTGGTTTAACAAATGTGTAGGCTATGTGAGTGTATGTGTGCATTTCATCAAATGTGAAATAAGTAATATTTTAACATCTAAAATAGATATCTACATATGTTCAGTCAATTTGAACATAGACATTTTCAACTGCAAATCACCAAAATCATTATTAATGGGTCAAGTTTTCTGAGCTGTCAGTGCAAGACTCCCGGGAGGGTCTCTGTTTTACACCGATGATGTTGGTGCTCAAACGCTGTCAAGATGGACGCTGTTTACTAAATGTCAGATGTCATTTGTCTTTAAACAAATAAGGTGCTTTTTACCAGCAGTATTCCCTTTTACACAGTAGCAATAAAATATGTTGTGTAAATCTCAAAGTAAACAGTGTAATCAAAACAAATATTAAACCAAAGCATTACCTTTTATCCAGCTTGTTAAAACAAGTCAGAGTCCAGAAGTCCAGACCTTCTGAGCAGCAAGTTAACATATAGGCTATAATATATAATAATATAATAATATATCTGTTTTCTTCTTTGTTTGTTTTTTTCTGAACAGGTATCGGCAGAAACATTTTTCTTTTATCAGGGAGCAACATAAACGGTCTATGACCGATCCTCGCTGTTTTGAGTTTCTGGAATCTATTACTGTTTACTAAATAGGACAGCTAGTACAGCTGTGTAATGCACCGAAGCCGTTGCCATGGTTACTTTCCGTAGAGCGCCTGGCGTTTACTCGCGGATCACTTGTCTCCTGTCATATCACTGGAGGGCAGAGCAACCCTGCGTTGGGATTTTAAGAACATTCCTACATCTGACATCTTCCCCAGTACTAATCACCATGCATCCACTGCGCTGTGGCATTTGATCGCTTGTCTTGTTTTTGTTTATCTGCTTCTCCCACACGCTGCATCCAGCGTAGTCTGCCGAAGCCTCCCTCCGCTGGTTATTTGGATGGTTGATTTGCAGGCTGATCAACATCCCGCC
Organism: Micropterus salmoides; assembly: GCF_014851395.1. Classification (NCBI taxonomy): domain Eukaryota; kingdom Metazoa; phylum Chordata; class Actinopteri; order Centrarchiformes; family Centrarchidae; genus Micropterus; species Micropterus salmoides. Next base: position 33,151,703 of record NW_024040263.1, on the reverse strand, counting down.
CCTCCTGTGACCCAGAGTTTGACTGGATGTGTATTCAGAGCCAGTAAGCAACGGACTTTCAAAATAATAATAATAATAAAAACTATGTTAACGTGATAAGAGGCAAGATGTATCACTCCATAGCTAAAACGAAGCACACAGGGTGAAAAGAGGAGCTGCAGCAATGTGACAGAAAATGTGGTTTTTAAAAATTAAACCATGTAAACCTGTTCTGGTACAAACCCTAAATAAGATTATGAACCTGAAAATCAGCAGAATACCCACTCTTTAATGTTTACATTGAGATTTACACGAAATATTTTATCGCTACTGTGTAAAGGGAATACTGCTGGGAAAAATAGCCTTATTTGTTTTAAGTGTTTGCAAACCACATTATTGCACTTTTGTGTATATAGCAAGACATTTTAATTAAAACTGCACAATACACTACTTTAGAATTCATTATTCAAGTTTGTGCATAACTATGTGATTAATCGCAGAAAATCATGCGATTAATCGCAATTAAAAAATTTTAATAGTTACCCAACACTAAAAGATATATCAGCATACAACAAATTTATAGAATGGATAGTTATTAGATGAGGAGATGAAGTTACTGTTTAAGGCAGGACACATTTTTTCATGTAGCCCAGTAGTCCATTTAGAGATTTTGGTGTATTTTTCTTCAATATTTTCTTTTACTCTAAAGGAAAAGAAACTTACAAAATACAATCTTAGATGGAGTTTATTTTAAGCCTATATGTATATATATACAGTGAGGAAAATAAGTATTTGAACACCCCTGCTATTTTGCAAGTTCTCCATCTTAGAAATCATGGAGGGGTCTGAAATTGTCATCGTAGGTGCATGTCCACTGTGAGAGACATAATCTAAAAAAAAAAATCCAGAAATCACATTGTATGATTTTTTAACTATTTATTTGTATGATACAGCTGCAAATAAGTATTTGAACTGTGGCGATATGCTTTAGTTCTTTTGTTTATCCTATTCACCTGCAGTGCCTTGTCAAATCTATGAAAATAATTAACGCCTAATTTATTTATACCTTTATTTAAAATGGAAATGTACCATTTAGACATTAACAAAGTAACACGAAGTTTACAAGATCTTTTCATAGACAAAAATGCAATGAGTTTAAATATGTAAAACAAACAAAATTAGAAGGAGTAAATGTAGAGATCTACCTACCATTAATTAAAAACAAGTGCATATGTCCGTCAGAATGTCTGATATTCTTTTTTTAAAAGCAGCTAAGGAATTTGGCCAATCTTAAACTTAGACTGGAGTTCATTCCAGGACGATAGGCCATAGTAAGACAGACTCCTCTTTCCTGCTTCTGTCCTCTTTCTTGGTACCTTACAACGTAGACCGTCACTAGATCTTAAATGATATGTATAACTTGCAAATGAGCAAACTTCAAACAGATATAAATAGGCAAAAGACTTAAAATAGCTTTATGAATGAAAATGTACCAGTGTTACATCCTGCACAGTTTGAGTGATGGCCAATTTACCATACTATATAAGATGCAGTGATGTGTCTGATAGCCAGCATTTGTGATGAACCCAAGAGCCGCATGATGAAGAGGGTCAAGCTTTGACAGATGTCAGATGTTACATCCCCATGCTTTACAAATTGAGTCCGTTCAGAGAGATAACTCTGAGACCAATTTGCAGCTCTGTGCCCAACACCAATATTCAGCAGGGTTTTGATTAACATGAAATGGTCTGCTGTATCAAATGCCTTTGTAAGGTCAACAAACACAGCCATAAAGAATAACTTTTTATCAGTCACCGCTTTTATGTCATCAGTAACTTTTAAAGTAGCAGAAACTGTACTGTGGCCGGATCTAAAACCAGTTTGATGCAGACACTAAATTCTCCAAAACCTTTGCTAAAACCGAAAGATTTGCGATAGGTCCTTTATAATTATTTGTGTGAAATGGATCGTCAGCTTTCAGTAATGGCGTGACGTAAGCCTGTTTCCATGAAATAGGCTCTGTGTAAATGGAAAGTTTAAAGATGTAAATGAGTGGCTTCGCTATAGTTTCTGCCACCATTTTTAACAAAACAGGATGAAGTCCATCTGGCCCCCGCTGCCTTCTTGAAGTCAATGCTCTGCAAAACATCTGACTCCAAGAATGGTACGAGCTCGAAGACCAAAGAAGAAACAGAAGAAGAAACCACTTCCCCTTGTAGTGTCCGGGATCTGGTTTCAGCCAGGGAAAAATTGTTCCAAGCTACCTGTGAATTGGGTTCACCCTGGGGAGTTTCACCTTATTGCTATCTTGCAAATCAGTGTCGCAATTCTGATGACATTATTAGACACAAATTTTACTGTATTCACTTGTAGTGTCTCCATTAAGTAGGCTACAGTTCAATAGCCTGTATGGCCTTGATATATTGCCTTAGCTAAACTTTAGCTAACTTATTAGGCCTAGTAGCTCAAGATTCATGCATGTTAGCAAGACAGAAGTTAACTATTACCTTTTGTCATTTGGCTAATAAGTTGTAAACTTGAGGTACTGATAGTTTAGTCTTTTGTTCATCACCAAAAAAAAAAAAATCGGCCAACCTGATATTTAAATTTCTTATTCATGATATATATTTGTTTGACAGGGAAGCTGTGCGCAAACAAGAATATACATTTTACAGGCTATTTAATTTGTAACAATATTTTAAAAAGATACCCAGAAAAAATGGGACTTTCTCTTGAGGAAGAAAAAGGGCAGGGCCCCCTTTTGATGTCTGTTTGTGCACGTCCCAGCCAGGGACGGACTGGCCATTGTGGCGTTGTGTCAGCGCTGGGTTGTGTGATGAGCTCAACAGAGACAGTAGCCTAAATGTGGAGAAGAGAGTGGAAAAGGAAAAAGAAATGTGATGCCGAAAAAAGAAGAATTAAGAAGAAAAAATGTTGGCATAAGAGGCAGCTAAATTTGCCTATTTAACCGAGGAATCTCTGTATGTCTTTATGTATATTAGCAGTTGAGGTCAGTGGAGGTGATGCAGAGGGACAGGATGACGATGACCCCAGTCATGTTGATGAGGAGGAAGAGAAGAAAGATGAGGAGCAGCAGGAGGAGAAGGTAAATGGAACCAGTCAAAACAGTGACAGGTACAGGACAGTGTGTTTGTAGAATTAGAGAATGGATTATTGTAAGTCATATTTATTACTGATGTTCCTCTCGTACATATGTAGCTGTACAATCAGTAAAAGCAGAGTCAGGGTCCAGCACAGGGGAAGCTGAGCCAGGGAGAGGCCTCCTCCGAGCTGAAGCTGAGGGATTTGATTTTATGCACACACACGTGTGTGTTATGTTTTGTGATATCTTTCCCTCTATGTTTCTGTTAGCTTTACATCCTGTATAAGTTTGTAGTGTTTCTTTTTATTAGTATTGCACAGGTGTGCCTTAGGCTGGCCACAATAAAAGGCCACTCCAAAATGTGCAGTTTCACTGTATTGGGTGGGTTCCTGAAACCAGTCACTATGTGGTGTGACCGCCATTTGCCTCACGCAGTGCAGCACATCTCCTTCACATAGAGTTGATCAGTCAATTTATATTTCTAAGATGTGCTCCTCCTAGCAGACTTTTTGGGATATTTCTATTGGTTCTCAGTCAAAACACAGAAGTCATTAACAGTCTGATGGATTCAAAATTTAAAACAGTATCATATGCCATTACACTTTTACACACTTGATGGTGCCATTACACAAGAAAACATCTAGTTCCAGCGGACAACAACAGTTGGAAGTGTTTGCTGTTGTGGGACAGGATGACATCAGGTTGTTTTTGAGAAAGTACAGTATATTTCAGTAGGCTTCTTGAGGACGGGAGGATATATATTGCTCATTATAAAAGCGTTTTCTCTGTCTTTATGAAAAGAATCGAGAGCTTATCACTGAACTTCCCAGGCTCTGTACAGTGAAATGACCTTGGTTCCCATGCCACTGTTCCTGTGCTGTTTTCTGAGTAATAATGCTTTTTGGATTAACATGAGCCCATCACAATTCTACAATAAATGAGCACATTAACAGCATACACACTTCTAGTATACAGAATAAATTAGCAAGGAAAGAATCTCCCACAATAACAATATAATTGTTCATTTAAATTGGCTATTGATGCTATTGTATAACACGTATCTAAACTTAATAAACTTAACTGATGCAGTAACTGAAGGTTAACTTGTCTCTGTATATAATAAGGTCTGCTGGAAGTGTAATCTTTGGATGCCTCAGTGTGTCGGGCCTTTAGAAGAGAGTGACAGCGTGCTGATATATTAGCAGAGACAGATGAATGGTTGTTGTTGCGGTTTCGATCACCATGGGCTGTTTTTCTACAAATGTGAAACTTATTAAAGCCGCAACTACTCAGACAGCCAAACAGATCCAACCCTTTCCCCTTAATTCCACTGCTGACGCTATTAAAAATGATAATTCAATCTCTGAACTCCTGAAGTTCTTCTTTTTACTCTTCATGTCATTTTCATGAATGAACACTTGCTGACATGTGGGGCAGGACGCTGAGGCTTATACTGTATTATTGGGGCGTCAATTATGCTAATTTACAATTCTCATTAAAACACACACACAAAGTATTCATCATGTTTACATGGGTCATTTACAGTTATCAAAAAGAAGAAAGAGACTTTTCATGCCAGGGAGAAAAGAATAGTCCTGGGCCCTGAGCCTTTTAAGTTTTAAGCACCTGAATATGCAGTAAGAAGATTTTATCACTAATAAATGTCACTCGCCAGTAACTATTACTCCTAATGGGAACAGTGATGCTGGGCCTTGGACTGAAGAGTTTTGTAATTGTGTCATTCGTGTTGTGGGGATACAAAGTACAGGTAAACCGGGGTGAAAGTAACAAGGCGATTTTCTCAGTGCCCTGATTGCATGAGCGGGCGTTTCTGGACATCTCTGTCAGAAACATCAGTCTCAGGGCAGCTGCTAAGTCGCATGGCATATGCCAAGTCACTTTGCTCAGGTACTGCAGGAGGAGGGCAGACCACCAGGGTACAGATCACATTCTAGAGTCTTCTCTGTGGACCAAGAGAAGAAGCTGCAGGCGTACATCAAGAGGGCAGCTGGTATTTATTTTGGCATGTCGCCTAAGGAGGTCAGTAAGCTACGGTTGTTAAAAAACACTCTACATGCAGCTCACTCACACACTGCTCTTACCAAAACAATTTTCAAGTCATTACGAAATGTGAAATTTGTATTTGCTCTTAATAGCTTATTTGTTTTTACCTTATTTTTATTTACATTTAATCTGTATGTTTCTATATTATGTTTAATTTTCCACTGTCTCTGAAGCTGCTGCAACATGCAAATATCCCCAGTGCAGGATCAGAAAAGTTTCTTATTTTATGTTAATCATGTCAGGTTCATAAACAATCTCCATCTTACCATTTCCCCCCTGTTTTAGGTGCACACATTTGCATATTTATATTATATATTTATATAATTAATATAATATGAAATATTCTAAACAATTCAAGTTTGGGCTGTCAGGTTACTTTTGAAACTAAATATTTAAAATAAAAATGTAATTTAAGGTATCTGGGGCCCCAGTCTGTTCATCTTCAGTGTCATAAGAAAATAATATTAAAAAATAAAATTTATTAGGCCAGCTGATAGGCTCACAAAGCAAAAATTGACTTGAAAATGTCGACTTGAATATCCACAAGGTTAAAAGTCTTCATTTCAGAGTCAATAAAGTCCAACAGAAATTTTGGAAATGCTTCATTCAGAGCTGGGTGTGTTTCTGTGCTACAGACAGTGAGCATGATCTGTTCATAGTTATAGACATTATATCGGCAACATCACACCCTTCGCTACAGTTTTAATATCTACATCTGTAGAATATGTCACAGACTTTTTTACCCAACATACAGTGGTGGAAATGGTGGAGTAACGCATGGGCACCTACATCTTGTCAATCTTTGTCATTTTAGCAGCCCAGTATCCACACAGAAAAGCAATAACAACAGTAAAGTGGAAGTGGTACAGACATCAGCACAAATGAAATGTAGAAATATTAATCTGATTAATAATAATAATAATAACTGTAGCAGTGGGTGTCTAGCAGGAACCCGGGGGCAGCAGGCGGCCGACAACATGCAACGAGAAGATAAAGACAAAGTTAAATCTATTCCTTACATGTTTGCGACTACAACTACAAAAAAAGACCAATATCTTTATTCATAGAGATAACTCAGATCCCCGTGCACGCTGCTTAAACATGTAGAGAAATCCAAAGCTGGCCAGGCCTGCAGAGCCTAGTTACAGTTACTAAGCTATAACTGGGGCAGCTGTGGCTCAGGGGGTAGAGCGGGTTGTCCGTTAATTGAAAGATCGGCGCTTCAATCCCCGGCACCTCAAGGCTACATGTCGACGTGTCCTTGGGCAAGACACGGAACCCCTAATTCCTTCAGTGTATGAATGTGTGTGAATGTTATTTTCTGTTTGAGTAAGAATAGTGAATGTGATGTAGTGTAAAACAAATACAGAGCGTTTACATTTATTGGACAGTTACTGTTTGGAGAAGGGGTTAAACGAAAGGTCACCTTTTCTTCTCGCTCTTTACCTGTGTGGGATTTAGAGCACTCATAAAAAAAAATTCTTACATTAACGTCCTTCAGGACAGCGTTTGACTGGCAAATTAAGCAGACGCACTTCCTTTGAACTGTGCAAAAACAAAGTAGTAATATTGCCACTGTGAATGAACTGTCGGCTACATCAAATACATGCTTAGCTCAAATCACCTTTTTTTGTGTGTATTGCTAACGTTATCTAACTAGAGCCAACTAAAGCACAACATGACAATACATTTCACGTGCTTTGATGATGCTCATCGGAACACCAGTTTTGAGCCTATCTGAACCAATGGATTTAGCAGAAATCCGACCCTATTTCTTCACATAGGATGCAGCATAGAGGCTGGTACAGCCAACAGACGGTAGCCAGCCTGACTGTGCAGTGAGTAAACCTCACTCCTCGACACCTTAAGAGACTGCTAGCGGTTGATGCTAGTGCCCATGGGTTTTAGCCTCCTCATCTTGCACCCTTTCTCTCCCACACTAACTTCTGTCTGATTCCATCTTGCCGGTCCTTGAAAATGTATCCGGGGTGGGGGGACAGATGGAAGTGTGACCTACAAAGACAATGAAAGGGGACTTTCATCCTCATCCATGTGTTTTGCTGTTTTCCATGTGTGTCCTCATACTTAAGCGTCCCGGACTTATGTGTATTTTGTTTTTCTTCTCCATGACAGTTCAACCCCAAGAGAGCAGAGATTGTCATTGATTTTAATTCCATTAACCACCCTGGAATGCTGAACAACGCATCCAAGTGAAAATGCAAACAGCTCACCTTGGGGAGCTGCTGAATGAGGCGGGGAAGTAGAGGAAAACTGACGAGATTGAAAGGGACTTTGATGCCTCTTTTCTGTATGTCTTCTTGCCCCCCGCTTTGTCCAAAGGAAAACTCAAGGATACCTCGACTTTGGCCTCCTTTGATATTTTGATTAACCAGATATTCAAGACAGTTTAATTTGACACTTCGCCCTATGTGGCTGACTGTGGCGGAAGGTCTTTTAATGCTGCTTTCACAATTTTGTCTTTTAAAACTCCCTTTGGGCTAAGGAATACACAAGGACGCTGAACACACTTTCTTGAGTGTTTGATTTTAAAACCTTTTGTGTTGTGAATCAGATCAGATGGCAGTCTGCACAGGGGAAAACCTGAAATCTGTTTTTATCTCCTTCAAACAAGGTTCCAAATTAATATAGAGGCACCTTGATATTCAGTTAATTTGTAGTGGAAGCTGCCCATTAAATCAGTTTTGTTATGTTGAGTACTGGGAGCTGCTCTGTGTTACAAGCTGCGTGTACTTTAATATTTTATTAGTATACAGTAAAGTATGGCTAGACTTTCTAATCATCAAACCCTGATACAAATTTCACATTTACAGGACATTATTTTTTATGTTTATTGGTTGAATGCAGCTGAATCTCATCAGGGTTGCTCTGCATATAATTCTTACTTGCTGCTAAAATACAGGGGGAGGAAAAACACAACATTATGAACCAGTTCCCAGTAAGTTCTGAGATCAGTGCGCCCTGGAGTGGTTCCCCTCCTGTCTCTCAGAGAGAAGCTTTTCTGTGTCACAGGGCCATTACATGTCTGAAACTGCTGCCCTTTCCCGTGGTGTGCCTCAGGGTTCTGTTGTGGGCCCGATTTTATTTTCTTTGTATATGCTCCCCTTAGGTCACATCGTTAGCAAATTCAAAGGTGTCTCTTATGACTCTTCTGCTGATGATATCTAGCTGTATGTCTCCTTTGGGCCTGATGAGGATAACAAAATGACTGGACTGAACAGCTGCCTGACTGCCATTAAGGACTCAATGGCTAATTATGTTTTACAGCCGAACACAGACAGGACTGAGGTCCTTTGTGTTGCACCTGATAGCTTAGTTCCCATAATCACTCAGTGATTCAGTCAAACCTCGGGAATCTTGGTGTTATGTTTGACCAATCTGTGCACTTTTATCATCATATTAAATCTTTGACACGTACATGTTTCTTTCATTTAAGAAACATTGCCAGATTCAAATCTGTTGTGTCAAAACCAGAATTTGAGATGATAATTCAGGCTTTTATTTCATCCCGGTTAGACTACTTTAACTCCCTCTTCAGCTGCCTCAGCAAGCCGTCTCTGGACCGTCTACAAATGGTTCAAAACGCTGCTATTGGCCAGTTATAGCTGGATGAGTCACAAAACAACAATCCTGTCTTCATTACATTCGCTCCCGGTCAGGTTCAGGACTCCGTTTAAGGTGCTCATTTTTACATATAGAGTCCTGCATGGTCAGGCACCTGGATATATCTATACCACCACTAGGCCACTTCAAGGACATTTGTGTATTATACATTCTTTATTCTAATATTCAAATATTTTGAGATGGATTTTTGATTTCCATGAGCTTTTGCACCTGTACACCATAAATGCATGGCTACTGACTAAATGTCACTTCATGTTCTGTTAGATACTTTAAAGTACAGTTTTTTCCTACTGCCACCGCGCGAATACAACTTCCCATGAAGGGCTAAACTCTGGATCTTGACCTGTGTTGTTGGTCCTTGCTGTGCTTTTTAATAAAAACCCAAATGCCAAGTTAGAGTTTTTTCAATTCCCTTCAAATATTCCATCTGCAAGTATTGTTTGAAATTCTGCTAGCAAGATATTCATGGGAAAATTATGGGCCTGTAGTCAGATACTTCATTATTTCTCTCCTTCTGACTGCCATGCATACAGGAAGAACTCTCTCTATCTCTGTCACACACACACACACACACACACACACACACACACACACACACACTAAAGCATTCATTCAACTGATACAGCTGCTGAACACAAACACACAATGTCAAACACATTGTATTATATTTGCTATTCAACACTTTTGCTGACGTGCCCACACACGGAGGCACTAAATGCATCCAGCAGCCCATTTCTGCATGAAATACAGACCCTGACATCATTTCTGTCAATGCTTTGACAGGAGGTGTTTTTTTAGTTGAATGTCTAATACTTTATCTTAACAAGATAGATTTACTTATTTAAAAATACCTGACAACAAATATGTACAGCAGAGTACAACCTTTAGACTTTGCTGCAGAGGTGACATGAAAAACTTTGTTTTCTCAAGTTCTTTTTTAAAAATAATATAAATAAATGATAAACACATTAGTTTACAGCCTGAATTAGAAATTAGTGGAAGCTGGCGGTTTGAGATAATATCACCAACAATGCAATCTCTTCTTAACAGCAGAAAAATGTAAAGGGTCAGGTGTGTTTTGGCGATTTTTAAAAGGTTGTTTATAACCGTTTCGGTGGCTGAATGTGAAGGGATAAGGAGACAACATACAAATTTGTTAATTGTTTTGACAGTTGCTCCCTGCCAAGAACAATTCAGGGACACATTTTTCCCAGAGAAGAGCATTTTGGACCAAGACCTGGTTACTGTTTGTTCCCTCATGCTTGCACGGATCGCTGAACAAAAGTTCACAATGGAGGTAGTTGAGAGTTTGGGCATGTATTGAAATGCCTTTGGGGTATGGAGTGTGCAGAAAGCCTGAAATCTGGCATTCACACTTGCAAACCCCCGCTGATAAAATATGTTCATCTGAGGCAGCTTGGTATTCTAACCTCCTGTTGAAAACCACAGTCCTCTGAGACACATTAAGCACTTTCTGCATGGCTGGACTGGGCTGCACTTTGATTTTGGTCACTAAACAAAGAGCGCGAGGCAGATACTACACAAACACAGGGAGTGGTTACAATTGAATCACATGCTATATTTGCCAAGGCGCTGCTGAGGGAAGAACAGAGCAGGAGTGACAAAGCACTCTCATGGGGAAGAAGCAGTGGCAGACTGAGGAAAAGATGGACGATGGAGAGGGAAAAAGAGAGAGCGAGTCTTCATTGACTTAATAAATAAGTGCACTAAGTCAAGGCCTTGGCCTCTAGATTAAATAACATATTCAGGATGCAGAAATTCATAGCAGATGTTCAGGGTTCACATTACAACGTGACGTTGGTCAGATTCTCTTGCTGCTCCATCAAGGCTGATCTTGTAGAGTTTGTCAGTTTCATTTATCCGTATTATTCTCTTCCACTCCCGTTTGCGCATATATGTGCAGGCCATTTCAATTTTAAATGGTTTTATGGCATTAGTCTCTGAATGCAGACTTGATGCAGCCATTTAGGATTAATCGAATTGTTCTCAGAATTCTGACTTTATTTTTATGTTTTTATTTGACTTTTGAGTATGAAGTCAGAATTCTAACTGTAGTTCCATTTTCTATGACATTCTGTCAAGTTGGTTAATATAACTCGTTCCTGAGATACACGGGGAATCCACAGTAGAATGGCTTTATTCTGATTACATTGTGCAGCCATCCTGTTAGGAGCCCCCTGCTCCTCCCCCAGGTTACTGCTGTCCTCAATGCAGTCGGAGAAACCATGAAAGAGAGGGAGCAAAGTTCTGCATAAATGATCTAACATGAATCAGAGTCTGAATGAAAGAAAATCCTTGTTGACATAACCTAAATGACTAGTCAGTGTGATGCAGCTGAGATAAGGCTACTGCTGCCAGAGAGAAAGAGAGAGCACAAAGTCTTAACCCGCTCTGTCAGCCTCACTGTCAGCCAAGTGTGTTTGTCGTAACAAAGTTCGAGCAAGAATGAGAGGAGGAGACAGTTGCTGGGAAGTAAAGTGAAGACAGTGTAAAAGCGTTCACCTTCTCCCCATTCATACTGCGTTCAACTCAGTTTCTGAAAGTACTTCTGCTTCAACCAGATGTTACAAAAGTTCAGTCAGAAACAATCAAAATGAAACTACGCTACAGTTCAAAAGTTTAGATTGGTGGTTCCCAACCTAGAGGTCGTGTCGCCTCTGAAAGGGTCACAGGATAAATGTAAGGGGATAACTTTACCTTTTTGGGCAGTGAAGTTTAAAGGGGATCAACCTACTAATCACTCAAACATATCATAAAAATGACAAGGGGCCACAACAACTGTGGACACTGCTCCTTTGTATTTTTACTACTTTTTGTGTTTTTAATGTTACTGGTATCTATAGCTGTCAGAGTGTTTTCCCTCTGAAAACGTTTAAAGTAGCATAAAATGGAAAGAATAAAGTCAAATACAAGCCTCAAAGTGGTGCAGTACTTCCCACCTGTATCAGTGCAAGTATCTGTAAACAATAACAATATCACAAAGCTGCATGGAGCAACTGGGGAATTGTGGGACATGCAGTTGTTCTGTGACACCATGTTCATTTCTGCTAGGAACTTCCTTTACTGTTTGGAGAGAAAAAGAAACAGACGTACAACACAGTAAAACCCAGCAATAGTTTCAAGGATTTTTTATTCTTTACTGTAGAAACACTGTACATAAATTACTTTCTCTGAGACTAATATTGATGTACGGATAAGTGGAATTTCTCAACCTTCAAAATAAAAAAAGATAAACCCATAAAACATTGTCAACTCATCTCAATTGTCTCTGAAAAAAGATTGGTAGCATATGATGTTAACTCTCTGTATAAAGTTCCTGTTCTTTCCTTGAAAATGGTTAAAGTTGCCGTACCACCCTTGTAAACACACATACACACAAAGAAAACTCCTCTAAAACAGTACAGAGACCCACAATCAATGAGAAAACGTCCACATCGATTTTTGATCTATTACTGTTACTCATTAAAGTCACTGATGGCGATGCAGTCCCTCGAAGGAGAAACGAGCAAAAATGAGGAGAGAAGCAACGATTAGTTACTACTCACAGCAACCCTGCCCCCCCAAAGCCATGACAACATGTTTCTATTGCAAGCAACACTACTACCTTCGACCGATAAAAGCACAAGGTCTATGCATTATGAGGCTGAGTCACATTTTGCAGAAGTGAAGGACACCTGGGCTGACAAGAGGACCAGGGAGCCCACTCGGTCCACAAAGAGTACATCCACAAAGAATCACAAACAGCCGTGGTTGCCCTGCTCCCTCACACGCCGCTGCTGATAGTGGTCTGAAACTGTACGATCTTATAGACCTTGTAAAAGCACAGGGGATTAGGAGGAGAGGTTTTAGAACCGACCAGACAGATCATAGATATCAGTAAGAAAGAAACAAAAACCAAACTCAAAGTTTCTGGTTTCGTTTACTTCAGATCATGGTGGTGTAGTAATAGTAGTAATAGTGGTATAGGTAATAGTATGTAAACACTTTTTTGTAATTTTTTTATATCCCCTTTTCGTCTGAAGCAAGTTTATATATAAAAACAAAACTCAAACCCCAAACAGAAAAATCAGTCTTTTTTTCCTTTGTACAAACTGTAGTCCTTTTTTGTGTCTGTCGCTCGTCGATCTTCGAGTCCACAACAGTCCATTCCACGGACTTCAGCCACAGAAACAATAGACGTGGCTCAGAGAGGTCTATAACCCAGAGCGACGGGTCACATCTGGACCCACACAGATATTATACCTGCAACATCTGTTAGGGTTCCACAGGCATTTGTCATACTTACTGCTCTGACAGTTTACAACTGTCTAAATGCTTGCAGGCTCATCTGGTTGTGATGGCTGTTGAAATGCTCAGTTGGCTAGAAGTGTCAACATCCCCCAGTTTCACAGATAAATAGCACATGATTATAGCACTCAGGTTAGCCCTGCCTACCGGGGGGGGGGGGGCATGCGTGCAGACGACATGGCGAAAGAAAGAAAGTAAAGATAGAAAAAGAAAGAGAGAAAAGGCAAAAGACTGAAATTTTGCAGGCGCATGAAGACTGTTTCAAACCATCACAACTGTAGTTTCATGATGTGTCAGGTCAGTTGCCTTGTGGTGATGGTTACATCATCAGTCCATACATACTATGTTACCGTCCTCAGAATAAAACTAATTTGCAAACATGGGGTCTCTTCAGTGGCTAGTTTTCAGTCAGTTCAGTCTGTGACATCCATTTTGTATTAAAACGTTTTGTTAGTCTTTGACAGTCACGGGGTAGAAATCAGCGTGTTACCTCCTCCCTATCTCACTCTGCCGTAGGAACTGGATGTTGTTAGCGCTGTCGGCTAGCTCGGGGTACTGCTCTATGGACAAGACGTAGTAGCCATCGTAACCTAAAACCTTCCCACTGCTCAGCAGCTGCCTTTTCTCCCCCTCTGTCCACAGCCGAACTCCTTCTTCCCCGTCCCTCACGCGCTGCTGTTCACGGGCCCAGGAGCTCGAGAGCGCCCTCTGCCTCGCTTGCTCCAGGATTCGCGCTTTCTCTTCGTCCAGCGTCGTCCCGTAACGCACGTGGAGGGCCAGGGCGCCGTACTGCAGCTCCACGTCAGCGAAGCGCCGTGTTCTCCCGTTCATCACCGTTGTGGACTGGGACACTGTGACATTGACACCGTTTTCCAGTGACTTCCTGCCTGAGGTGAGCCGCAGTGCACTCAGGTCGTTCTCAGGCAGGCTGGTCTTAATGAAGTAGTGGGTGTCTCGTCCCTCCACTGTATAATGTAGGTCTTCAAGGTAAAAGGCATTGTTTAAGACCGCAGCCACCTTAATGCAGTCCTCATTGGCAATGTTGAGAGCGTTGGTCACCACGCGGCCCTGGATCACAGCGAGCATCACTCCTTTGCCAATCAGAGACTTGACAGTGGCGAACCACAGGCAGGGTTTGGCCTGGTGTGAATGTTGCTGGCTGAGCTGGATTTCTGGCATGCGCTCAAAGGACAGGAAGGCCCGAGACTGACGAATCACCGCCTGCTGGACACCTGAGATAGACTGTGGATGAGAGAAAGAGGAAGTAACTTTAGGACATCATTAACATGTGCATTAAAATAACACTGCATGATAATACAGACAACACAGAAAACTATATGGGCTGTTCTCTCCTAAACTCACGTCGGCATTAAGACTAAATCTGCAGCAGACTTTCAGAAAACATTGTGACTTCTTCAATAAGTAAATAATCATCAAAGTTCCGATGGCACCTGAGTGAAGTGTCTAGTGTTTGATACTTTCAGGTTGTACATTTCAGACTCAGTTTATGGTGAGTGGGCTAATCCATTTATCCATAAAGCTTATATCAGCGATGTTAGTTCATGTGAAGGGAGCTCCTGCAGCTACAGTGTGTCAGCGACGACCAGCCTTTTAACACTATGGACTGTCATCTTTACAAAGAAAAGCTTATTTAAAACTATTATATGTTTCTTTTTGCCAATTTATATTGTTTCCTGGTGCCCTGTTGGTCTGGTACTGGTCCAAAAAACACTGCCCTAAACAAACAGTAGCTAACAAAAAAAAGTGCTCTAACGGTGAAGAATTTTAAAGAATGTTTAGAATCATGTTCAGTACGTTTTTATATCTGTGAGGTATGTTATTGTCGTGTTATATATGTGTAATAGATTTTAGGCTACGTTCAGACTGCAGGCCTTAATGATATATATGTTTTTGTTTGACAGTTCACATTATTGCTTAAATGTGGCCCATATCAGAGTCCAATGTGAACTGTCCGCGGCCTGAAAGTGACCCGCATGCACAGAAGACGAACACACAGCAGTAACCTAGAACAGCGGTTACAGAAGGAAACAAGGAGCAACAGAGGTTAGCTCTCGGGAGACTCCCGTTTTTCATTGTCTTCTCACGGGTCACATTTCTGCCGAATTATGACAAATGTTCACAACTTTCTGTCCTTTTCATTACGGTTTCTGGTGCTGGACATCTTCCTCCCTCTCTCTCTCTCTCTCTCTCTCTCCCCCCACTGTGTCCGCTCGGAAAAATAGCATGCACATAACTCAGAAAAGAGCTGGTGACCTGATGGATTTCAGGTGTAAGAGGGGGAATTTGTGAGAAGATGATAGCAAAGTAGAGGAGGAAGAGAATCACATGATTTTTTTGTTCATGGCGAGGGTCAGCGAAGTGAAAAGATCAGATCTGAGTCACATACGACCAAAAAAATGTCTGAACGTAGCCTTGGTGTATTTGCACAGTGTATCGGTTGATTCTTTGTTGCATTTACTGTCCGTAAAAAAAAAAACAGATTCATTTTGGAAGGCACTTTTGCAGAACAGCACTAGATATTATACAAACAAGATATTTAGAAACACAAAAAACAAATATTGCACATACAGTACTGTGCAAAAGTTAGTTCAAAAATAGACATGTTAATAGATTATACACTGATCAGCGACCGCTGACAGGTGAAGTGAATAACACTGATTATCTGGTTACCATGGCACCTGTCAGTGGGTGGGGATATATTAGGCAGCACTGTGTCCTCAAAGTTGATGTTAGAAGCAGGAAGAATGGGCAAGCATCAGGATTTGACAAGGGCCAAATTATGATGGCTAGATGACTGGGTCTGGCGGGGTGTTCCCGGTGTTCTGATGATATATGCTGCTTTGTCGAAGCGCAAATCAATAGTCTATCAAGTCGCTCTGCCCTATGGAAAAAATGCTACCTTATGTGTTCCTATATTTCACAGTATGAAATCTTCTGTATTATAACATCATTTCAGGGTAGCGTACTCTGATATACTCATATCCCAGTACAGAATCGATTTACATTGCACCACTCCTCACTCCACGTGTACTGTGAGGAGACGAGGAGCATGTTGAAATACTACATATCTTATGCCATCTTTATTTAAGATGTCAGGGGTAGCGTTTTCTGACTGATAATGACTTTTTCTTTTTATGTTGTTGACGATCAGCCGCTGTCTCGACGGCATGCCCAACAGCAAGGTTGCACAGATTTTTGCAGAGACCTCTTCGTCCTTTAGTTCCGTACATTTTAGTTAGATTTCACCTGGTGTGTTTTACTTTTGTTTGTCTGTAAATAACTGCTTGTAGTTATGCATGCTGGTTTCTTTAATGTTGCGTAAGAGTGAATTTGTCGCCACTGTCTACATTGACAATCTTATGAGACTAAATGAGGTAACTGGCTTTCAATTTTCTCTTGTTTAAGACTAGAACCCGAGGTGAATTTAACTTTTTATTATTAATTATTAAATAATAGTAATGATAATAATTATTATTATTATTTTTACATAACTATTGCTGCCATTTAAACCCTATTTCTGAGCAGCGTTCTTACTTTACAGCATTTTCCCAACACCACAGCCCTCTGTGTGACCACAAGTAAACTACTCGGCTGATCAACACCCCTGTTGTTTCTGGATTTCCTGGTGACAAAGGCCACTACTGCACCCAAACTGCACGAGTAAGTCCAGTACATTCCCACTTCAAACAACACCTTCAGTCAGTCCAAGGCTTCCTCGTTTTCTCTCCAGTTCCTCTCTGAATCTGCCGCATCTATATTTGTCTCTGTCCTCAGTGTTCATGTTGACTGTCTTTATTTCACTGAATCTCTGCGCCGTCTCTCACTCTTTGTGCACAAGTGTGAATTACTGATAACCTGTCCACCAAACAAGTTTATAAATAGCCACAATAACTGAACGAGTGTAAGAAAAGGAATGGGCAGCGAATGCGAGTTTAATCCGAGACATACATGAATGAGTGGTCTCGGTGGATGACTCCTTATTGTCTTCTCTTGTCTTGCTCATTATTCTCAGCCCATTTCTTCCTACAGTTTCCTCTTTCCCCTCCATTTCCTGATTTTCTTTTCTCTGTGAACGTCAGGTTATGTTTGGATTTCCTCGCCCTTTTTCTGAATATATTGCTCCATGAATTTCCTCTCCATTTAATCTCTTTTGCTTATTTTAATGTTTTTTATTTTGCATGTATAAAATACTTTTCTCTTTCCTAATGGTAATTTTATCATGTGTCTTGTTTATTCTTTTTATAAGATAAAATATAATTCAAATAATTGGCCTAACACAGTCATGACTAGTGACGTCATATAAGGTAACAACAAAATACCTGCTGTCACGTCACTGGTTGGTTGGTCGCACCTTAAAGGTTTGTGCAGTGCAGCATTTTCTGCTCCATGTGGTTGAATGTGGATTTGCCCATTAGTTGTGATGACAGATAACAGTGTGCAGCTAATAGAACACAGGATTGTTGCTCATATGTTATCTTTTATTCATTAATCTCAGGAGGTAGAGCTGGTCACCAGGTAATTGGAAGATTAGAAGGCATGTCGAAGACATTGAACCCCAAATTGTTCGTGATTGCTGTGCCACACTCAGGATTAGTTTCTGTTTCTGATGTGCAGCCTCAGCCATCAGCAGGAATGTGATGTTGTGTAAAAGCTTTTTGAGTGGTCGGAAGACTAGAAAGGCGCTATACAGGGACAGCCCATTTACCACTTAGGATACATACAGGCAGGTCATCCCACAGCTGGCTCTTTTTCATCTCCAGCGACGGCTGCGTCAGGTCAAACTTGGGAATGGGGAATCCTGGGATTGCGTTGTGGAGATGGAAGCCAAATGTGACCAACCAGATATTGACATCTACATAAAAAGACAGCAGTGGGATAGAGAAAAATAAAAGAAGTTGAAGAGTGAGTTGCTGTTTTTTCTGATGAAAAGCAACAGACATATCTACAATTCATTTTCATCAGCACATTCATAAAACCCTCCACTTCACTATATAATGTATCATCCACAAATAAATGAAATTATCATCCTGTGTCTTTAAGGGCAGCTAGATACATACAAATATGTATGGTCATTCAGCTTTAACAAGCTTTTAGTTTTAGCTATTATCCAAAACTTTTTTACTATAAATATCTTCTTGTTACCTGTGACATATTCTTTGACCTGATGAATCTTGCTGATGGGGTTGTTGCCTCGGAACATGTAGAGGTTGAAGGGCTGGGGGTCTTTACCGACACGTGTCCATGTGCTGATGTCAGGGGTCGTCCACCTTCATAACAAACACACTCTGGTCAGACGTGACACCGACAAAGCTGGAATAGCATCCTGTTATATAGAATGTTATGCAAAGAGCGAGTAAGCGACAGACTGCCTACCTCCCAGCAGGGATGTCATAGTCTCTGTCTCCAAAATGCAGCAGTCGTGTCAGAGGATCATACAGGCCTCCATGGAAACCGATTACCAGCACAAAGTCTGGGTTGGAATCAAAGTAAACCTCGCCATATGCCGTGTACTGCACCTACCACACAAAAAGAGACGCAAAACTATTTCATGCATAGAATTTGAACAGATGCACAAAATACACTCAACCGCCTTCTTCCTTTGTCCCACAGGAAAACACTCACACACATACCTGTTTAAGCAATAATCCGTTGTTGCTGAAGACAGCCAGTGGGGTCCCAGTGTTATCGCACGCAATGTAAAACTCCTCTCCACTGCTGATCTCCATAGCAAACACATGGCCCTGCGCAACAATACATATTCCAATTAAGACATGAATATAATAGTAATATGTTTGATGATTTTTATTATTGCTGTTGTATTCTGTAACGCCACAGGTGGCCTGTAAATAATGATGTCACAATTATTATTATTAATTGTTGAGGGTCGCGCTGCTGCTGAATCACTTATTCCTCACAATAAAACAAGTTCACGTCCGGAAACCCGCTCCACACAGACTATCATAGGTCAAAAGTTGAGAGTGAAAACCAAAGGTTACTCATAAACAGTCATTGAGAGCTCTGTCTGGAGAAAGCTAGACTCCTCCACATCCAATGTTTTGCCTGTCTTTATCTGGAGATACTGTAGAACTACTTTGCTTGTAAAATTTGACATAATGGGCAGCTACCTGCAGATCGTAGTAAAAGGACGTAATCTCAGAGCTGGAGTGGTTATAGACGTGAGTGATCCTGGTGGGGTAGTTCAGGTCGGCGTAGAAGAACTGCAGGTGTTGGCCCAGACTGTTTCTAGATGCCACCCGTCGGCCCAAACCATCGTAACGGTACTGGATGGTCCAGCTGGCGGCTTTACTGTAGACACGAACTAGAAGGCCTGCATTACAGATGATAAAAAGGAAGAATCGGGGTGTGAAGAATGACAAGACAATAAGATTGATGTTAAAGCTACTATGAAATTATAGGATTGAAAAATTGCTGCCTATGGTGGCCCCAAGTGGGATTGTTCCTTTTTATCTACGTACAAAAACAGTTTTGATGTTATATAATCACGTAATAATTCTACACATGGCGGTGTGAAGTGACGTAAAGAAGTGTAAGGCTCTGTCACACCAGCATTTTAAACTGGGAACTGTTGCAGCAAATGCAATTTATTAGATTCCAATCACCAGGATCACAGGGGCGAAATGAATCCACAAAAGTCTTTTGTGTCCAGTCAGCGTTAGCATGTTCCCAGCTGGTAGTTCATCATGCAGCCACGCTAGTGGTCATGATGTAACCAAGCTTCCAGCACGGCCTGTTTCAGAAACACATGGATGACCTTTGCTGTGTCACTTTCTGTTGTGACTGGGCCTTTAAATTGCTACGTTGGCCCACCAAAATACTGAGTCCATCCATCATCAACCGCTTACCCTGCGTACAGGGTGGAGCCAATCCCAGCTGACATTGGGCGTAAGGCGGGTACAGAGTACAATTGCTAATTCTCACCTTTTGAATTGTACTCAAATATCTCGGCTCCTCTTTGTCTCAGGAAACCGTCTTCATCCAGCCGGTACTGAACGTCTCCCAGACGAGTGATTCTGTCCCTCAGATCGTAGCGCAGAGGGGTTAACCGACCACTGTTCCCGGGGTTCAGCAAATGCAGGTTCCCATTCAAGTCATAATTATACCTGCAAAGCCAGGAAATGACACTGTTAACATCTGGCATCATCAAATGCTTTTTTCCAGCTCAATGTAATACTCCTACCTCCACATCATCTTCTCATTGAGGGAGACCGTTTGCAGCTGTCCATCAACGTCGTACTCGTAACCATACTTGGTTGTGTTGGCGAACGGACCGATCTTGATCTCGCGCTTAGTGACTCGGCCCATGTTGTCGTACTGAATAGTGATCCAGTACATCAGGGACCTGAAGATCTCATACTGGATCTCCTTGATGCGGCCGTGCTGGTCGAAGTGTTTGGTGTAGGTCATCACTGCCGTGGAGATAATCTGAGACGGAGGGAGGGACAAGGTCAGAAAACAGTTCACAGTTTAGTTCCTACACATCCGGATTTCTACAGAGACTGGAGAGCCTGGACCTGACTGACCAGACAAGACGGAGCATTAACACTGAATAACTGCTACTCAGGGAGGTTTTCAGGTCTCCAGGTGTTACCATTTTGTCATTTCATCAGTAATGTGGAAAACGATGTGATATTCCAGCCATATCTCCTGTTGCCATTAGAAACAGATTTAAGGACAATTCAAATCAACTGCGTCTCACCTGATTGATATCATAATAGATGACTCCAAACTTCCCAAACTGCTCCACCTTCCCAGATATATCATCAAACTGATAGAGGTCGATTGGCAGTGGTGTCTCATTGATTACAGCCTGCATGCTGGTGACTCTGAAGCTGTTGTCGTAGGTGTAGTCAAAGCGAGCGTTCACCATCCCGTCCTCGCTGAAGCGGAATATCTGCCGGTCGACCAGCGGGCCGATCTGGCGGTAGCGGATGGAGCAGATGAAGCCTTCGCTCTGCAGGTTGACGGTCTTAAGCACACCAGCGGTCTCATCGTAGGTGAAGCTGACTCGTGTTGAGTCATAGAGGATCTCTGCCAGCTTGTTCTGAGCAGAGAAATGAAACAGCAGTATGTGTTTACAATAATGGACTTCACCCAGGATCAGCCACACCGTAAGTTAACTTTAATGACTGCTATCAACTCTTGAGCTGTCTATTCAAGCTGTCAAAGCTGTTCATTCTCTGCTGCAGCTGCTACTTACGCATGTCACGCCTCACCACCACCCTAGGGTCCCCCTGACTCTTCATGTTTTTCATGGTTCCCCATGTGCGGGGTGTATCGATCTCTCCCTGCCATGGCTTTCAATTACACGAAACAGCCTTGATGCAAAAAGTAAATCTTCTTTCCATCTATTCTCTATACAGCAGATAATACTGTTCAGGATCTTGGGGGAAAAATTTATATCCAATATGTAACTATTCATATGTGAGTTGACTGAACTGCTTTAACGATTTACAGTCAAAGAACGAATGAAACATTAATCCAATGCCTGAATTTTACTGTAAATATTTAAATATAAATTGTCAGAAATTTAAAACATTGTATGTGTTATAAAATACATTTAAACAATATATTTAACATTTGAAATATTTGAATATAATACAGTTTTTAATTATGTTAACCGTGTAAATAAAGACATTAAATCATATACCTGTCTGCGATATTTGTACAGTATACAGCGGCCAGTGCCAAGATGGGCGACTCTGAGGAGCTGGAGAGAGAGAGAGAGAGAGAGAGAGAGAGAGAGAGAGAGAGAGAGAGAGAGAGCGCAGTGGAGATGAGCTGTTTAGTTTTAATATCATTAAGAAGAAGATCCCACTGATGGGTTGCTGATTAGACTTTAGATTCATCATGGCTGTGTAAGCCAACCTGTCAGAACTGACCATGGCTGGAAATACACAAAGAAATGTGTGGCTGCCTTGCAGTCTTAAATCATTATATTGTAAATTGGCAGTGACAAAGAGAACTACAGCATCTGCTAAAAATATGGATACATCAAGATAATTCATTTCCAGTGTTTCATTTGTGGTGTAAAAGCCAAAACTAAAAAAAACGGAGATATGAATTGCAGTCACACACACACCTGTCCATCTTCAGAGTAGTCCACGGTAACAGAGGCGTTGCTCTCTGGGGGGGTGTAGATGTTCCTGTAGTATCCTATGGACCTGATGGTCTGCATGGTGTGTCGAGCCACGCTGGGCATGGTGACCGCTGACAGACGGTCCCCTGAGTCATAGTCGAAGATGTACTGGTGCTGGCTGTGCAGCAGCAAGACCATGGACTGTTAGAGAGAGGGCAGAACAGAATATGAAACCTGTCATCAGAGCACTACATGACACAGAGTCTACAGTTTACAGTTACTCAATGTTGTAGAAAAGAATTTTTCACTCTATACTGGGCCCAATATGTGACAGATGGAAATATATATATATGTGTGTGTGTATATATATATATATATATATATATATATATATATATATATATATATATATATATTTCACCAGTTAGTCTCAACAAACATGGAGCTCCTTACCAAGCACCAACCACCGGGTCTGAAAAGTGAAGCCCATGTGGAGGTGCCTTGAACCTGGATTCTTTCTCAAATCTATAAAGCAGGTGGTGCTTTAGGGCGGGGCTACCTTGTGATTGATAAGCTGCGATCACAGCGACCTGTCAATCAGGATAGGGCTGAATCGTATCCGCTGCGCTGTGTACATTCACAGTCTATGCTTCTTACACAGAATAAACATGATGTTTACTTAATGAACCGTATGCTACATGTAATGACACTGTGGGACAATTAAATATATCAAGCACAGCTGACAGTACATCTTCTAATCAGCTTTTATTAGATGAATATCATGATTTTTTGCACCATCTGGTGGGGTTGTGCTCCACTGGCATTATGCAATGTAACAGATAGCTTTAACCTTTTAACAGCACTGCATTAGGTCTGGCAGGTCACTGAAGTAAGCATCGGCTACTTCATTCATGCTTTACCATCTCATTCTTCAGCTAGTTTAGCTACCTGCTGACCGGTAACCTCCAATCATAAATACAATAACCACATGTTGTCAGGTGTCTAACCATAACTTAACCAAAATGCATTTGACATAACCCCAACTTTTCAATAACCTTAACCATACTGTAGTGACCATGTGCACATCCTGCAGAAAGCGAGAACTTATATCTATATCTCTCTCCCTATCTCTCTCTCTCTCTCTCTCTCCCTATATCTCTATATTTCTCTCTCTCCCTATATCTCTATATCTCTATCTCTCTCTATATATATATATCTATATATTTCTCTCTCTCCCTATATCTCTCTCTCTATATATCTATATCTCTCTCCCTATATCTCTATATCTCTATCTCTCTCTCTCTATATATATATCTATATATCTCTCTCTCTCCCTATATCTCTATATATCTCTCTCTCTCTCTATATCTATATCTCTCTCCCTATATCTCTATATCTATCTCTCTATATATCTCTCTCTCTCTCTCTCCCTATCTCTCTCTCTCTCCCTATCTCTCTCTCTCTCCCTATCTCTCTCTCTATATATATATATATCTCCCTATATCTCTATATCTCTATCTCTCTATATATATCTCTCTCTCTCTCCCTATCTCTCTCTCTCCCTATCTCTCTCTCTATATATATATCTCCCTATATCTCTATCTCTCTCTCTCTCCCTATCTCTCTCTCTCTCTCTCCCTATCTCTCTCTCTATATATATCTCCCTATATCTCTATATCTCTATCTCTATCTCTATCTCTCTCTCTCTCTCTATATATATATATCTCTATATCTCTCTCCCTCTATCTCTATCTCTATATCTATATCTATATCTCTCTATCTATCTATATTATAAAATATTGGCAGTGGATGTAAAAAAAAAAAAACAATCTGGTGTGCTTGTGAAATAATCCAATATTGATATTGCCCTCTGGTGATACAGTTGGTTTATTGTGAGGGTTGCTGCTCCGATTCAGCCCCTTCAGAAAACAGAGCAGAGTTTGTGGAACTGGACCACAGGTGAGGATGTTATTAAACAGTCACACACAAGAGCACAAAGGAAGCAAGGACAGTTACGACACGATTAAAAAAAACAAATCAGCACGTGAACAGGCTACAGCCTGTCCACTTTCAACTCAGCTTCAGGGAAAAAAAGACCAACATTTCCGATAATAAGTGGACATGACAGCACAGGTCAAGGAAGCAGCTTTCACACATGACACAACATGTTTGTTGGACATACATCATCTACCACAACAACGGGGATGCCCTGCTACTCTTTTTAGCCCCACGGGTGTTTTCCACGCTGTCCTGGCCGTGGGGCTTGGGGGCTTACCACACGTACGTCTGCTAATAGGAAGAGGAAAACTGGACATCTGTGTAGAAAGATGTGACACCAATATCCACCTGGTGTCCAAAACAAAAAACAAAGTCATCCCTTCCACAAATCCTCCTGGACCCTCCTGCACTGTGAGTAGTGGTGGACAATAATCTGAAATGTGAGGAGAATGCAGATCTAATCTCGTCTTCTTTGCTGGGTATGTGCTCTTTGCCTCAGGCAGGCGCTAAAGCCCCGATGAGTCCAACTAGACAGGTCAGAGAAGTGCTTAATACGTGATTCTATCAACCTGCTAAACTGGCTCAGGAAGTCATCCAGTGCATTTTGCACAACTCTTTCACTGAAGTCAACTGATCTAAACTGATCTACTGTATTATTGTGTAATAATGACTTTTATACACCATTTCATTGGGTGTGTGTTCCCAGGAAGCGTCTTCAGGCCAAGTTTAATTCTTGTAGAGCGGACTGATCTCGATTTTTATTTATCTCAAACATTTTTTTTCACGGTCTATGTATTTCTTCTTTGTTGGTTTTTACATTTGTGTTTATTTGACTGTAAGACCCTTTTTCTCTTGGGACAACAAAGATATTGATCAGTAGTTGCAGTAGCATGTCACCCACTCAACTGTGTTCATCATAAATTATAGTATGTTGCATCCGTACAGACGCAGGTCCGGTGTTGTATGTGTGCCACTGTGCATGATGAATTCTAACCTTTTCCCAAAGAGGCTTTTCAGCAAAGAAAGAAAGTGAAAAGGCAGAGGAAGGAAGTGAATGAAAAACACATGTCTCTTCTCACGTCCCATGTTCTGTCACTTTTTTGTGCCTCCCCTGACTTTTTTCATCGTTCTCTGCTTCTTTCTCTTTCATTTTACTTCAAATCCCTCCAGTTTTTCCTCTCCTCCAGTTTCTTTTCTTTAATTTATTAACTAGGGTCTTGCTTGTATTTTTCATAACTGTCACTCAGATCCTAAATACAGCTTTTCTTTTTCTTGAAATGCTTACTTGAAGTTCCCTTGGTCTGTTTTCCTTTTTTGCCTCAAACAACCCTTAACAATATGGATGTTTTAGAAAAAAAAAACTACCACTAAAAGTTCAAAGCTCTTGTAAAGCCTAACTGATACACACCGTCTAATATGACAAAATATGTGATTTATTTATAATAATCTACTTTTTCTACATATCAAACTGTGATATTAAATCGCTCACTGAACCTTGGGAGAACTGTGTAGAAAGAGGCATTCAGTAACACATATCTGTGAGAAATGGGATGTTCCGACAGACAAACACGTCAGCATGTTGCCCAGGAACTATGAGTCATTGGTATTCATCATGTGGTAACCACCACAGCTGGGGGTGAAGCTGATTCTTTCTCTAATGGCCACTAGATGTTTGCTCAAAGAAAACCTTACACTGTATAGAAAAACGGAAGACTAGAACGGCGCTATCCACGTACCGACCATTAACAATTAACCATATATAAGCCTAGCTTGTCTTCTAAGTATCTCTTACATTCTCCCTTTCTCTGCAGATGACACCCAAATCTACATTCTCTATTTTAAATAAACTTAAATAGAAAAAAAAAACCTTCACTTTAAATGTACTACCTTTATTGCTACCTATTATTTCTCCCTCTGTCTCTGTCTCTTCCTACCGCTGTCTAACATGCTTTAACTAAGCTCCCGCCATCCCCTGGGTCTTGTTTCCACAGTAGTACCTCTGTTTTTGCAGACTCCCTTAAATATCCCTCTCTGTCTCTCTGTAGCATTCCTTTCTTTCACTGTGCACAAACAAGGCCCGTTGTTGTTTAGTGCCGGACTCTGTCTGTCTGCCCGTCTTCCCAAACAAACATAAAGAATCTGATTTATCCCTCCAGTCTCTTCCTCCTCGTACTATTGGTTTTGTTTTTACGCTCTTGTACTGCAGGGATTCCTGTCTCTTGTCCACCTTAAGAGACAGTGCAGGTTGTCTATACAAGTACAGTCCATTTACCAATTACTTTGCCAGTCCACATTCTCATTACCATTCAATAGCACTGTAAACCTGTCGATTTGAAAGCACACTGAGAGCTTACTGACTCGACTTTTAATCCACACAATCTGCAACCTGTAAATTCTATTCACATTGAAATGTAGTGAAAATGCCAAATTAGCATCCAGGCTACATAAACTATGACCTGCACCCTGGAACTCAAAGTCATTCTTTTTTGACCACCAACACAGTACTCTTGAAGGGAAGAAAAACATAACTTAAAGCTGAAAATGAGAGGTTTTCCTTTTCATGTCTATTTCTTTTAACTGCCGTCTCTTCTATCCTTTCCCCCCCTTTTTCTTCCTTAAGAGACAAGGGAGCTGTGTTTTCATTTCTTTTTACCTACTGCAAGCCATTTCTCCCCCTCCCCTCCCCTCCTCTCCTCTCAATAAGGGTAGTGGGCTGTCTGTTTGTAAGTACGGGCTTTGTGGCAGGTCGATTCCCTCACTAACTTTGTAACAGCAGATTTTACACAGGGGAAAAAGCTTCCCTTAGTGTTGCTTACTTTGCTTGACCAGAATTCATGGCAAACACAATAACCTTGCTTTGTGCGTGGTAAAAACAGAGAACAAACTGTGTGTGTGCGTTGGCATGTCATTTATCTTTTTTTTTTCATCATGTCTCTGCAGAGCCGAGCAGTACTTCTATCACAGTACCTCCTTGAGAGACAATGACGCACGTGTGCTTTCTGGTTCTACTTGAGCATATGCTTTCATGAAATACCCAGCAGTGACACTCATTGATGATGCAACGATGATACATGCACGTATCAACTCTTTATTAGAGCCTTTGAAGTCTGTCAAACACAATGTTTTCATGTGTGTATTGGTAAAACTGTAGTTAGTGATGTGTGTACATGCGTACATATGGCTTGCATTGTGTTAACCTGTACCTTATCCAGGTAAGTGTAGCTCCACGTCTTTCCATCAGCAAAGACTCGGGAAATGATTCTTCCCTGACTGTCGTACTCCCACCTCTCTGTGGTCGGACCCCTCTGGAGGCCTGTCACCTGCCCCGTACTGGACAAACAAATGCACACACACACACACACACACACACACACACAAATTGTTATCAGTGTCATTAACAACACTATTATAAATGCGGCTACCGGTACACTGAGTGTCAGTGAACATTAACACACGTGAAAATCAAAAGAGAATTCTAAAATAAATTATTTTTGTTCATGAAGTCACCTGTCTGTTATTAGGAAAAACACAACAACTGTGGATATGTAGGTAAATCATGATCTTGTACTTAAGTTTTATTTTTATTTTATTCATGTCATCAGTGCAGTGTCACATCTGTCTGCCCAACGCGCGTGTCAGATCTCTCCGCTGCGCCGTGGCTAAAAGCTTCACACAACTTGAAAATAACAACGCCTACATCAGAATGCTGTTTGTTGATTTCAGCCCAGCATTCAACACAATCTCCCCCATGAACCAAACTCAGAACTCTGGGTTTAAATACAACAACTGGATATCGGACTTCCTCACGAACAGACCCCAAGTCAGTTCGGATTGGCGGACACACTTCAGCACCGGAGCCCCCCAGGGCTGTGTGGGGGGCGCGCTTAAATAATAAAATACCCCGGTATAGAAAGGCTTACCTGGAATATGTCAAGTTAACTGATAATAGCTTGCTGCTGGGAACCCAGAGTGTCGGGTGCCCTTGGGTGTCATAGATGATCTTCAGCAGGAACTTCCTGTGGTCATCATAAATTTTCTCTGTTCGCAGTGTTCGATCGTAATCCACAGACAGCAAGTTTCTACCGTTCACCTGCAGGGGTGGAGACACACAAATGACAAAAAAAATTAACTCTTGTGATAAAATAAACCTTTGATCAGCTGAAACATTACATGCTAATGAACTGAAACTGGACTGTATAACATGCAGTTACGCTGAATCCCTGCTATGCTCCTTTCAAAGTCTGATCGTGACTAAATGCCTGAAGGCCCCAATATGCTTAAATGTTGATCTCACCCCATAATACAACAGCGTCAGACAGATCAAACACCACCATTTTATTCTTAGAACAACTGCAGTATAGGGATTAAAATAGAATAAGCGTGCTACACGTTGAAGTGTCGGGCACCTAGCTAAACACACAGACAAACAAAGTGTTAACTTGTTAAATTCTTGGCTGATCAATTCAACATCTGCACCTCAGCCAGTGAATTCAAACAAACTTCTGATCCAATACCCATAAAACACTGTATCATCACAGAGCCAGCTAGCCACTCTTTATTGCTTTCTAAATGACGTGCTCTTTGCTCAAACAACAATTTACAAAGATAGATTACTCAGGTTCAGTGCTAAACTCACCTTATGGATTCTTAAAGTAGGCAGAAATACTAAGAATTAGCTAATCAATTGTTTTACAGTCCTGTTTCATTAAAAAGAGAGTGTTGCTGGAAAACATTCAAGAGTCATTTTTCTCATCTTTTTATTCTGCCACTCATTCGTTTGTAAATTTGCACCAGCAGAATGGAGCAAGGTGAATAAAGGGGGCAGAGAAGGATATCGGGACTGTGGCAAGTAGCCAGCTGGATGAAAAACAAGACCACTGGGATAACAGCCAAAAGCCCTGTAGAGTGTGAGCCACTCAATATCAGCAGAAACAAATCATTTTGCTCATTGGGATTGCCTGTGATGTTAATGTGGATCCAAGCAAACCGTGACTTCTGTTTCAAGTAACGCCAAACAGGACTCTCCGATAGTGCTGCCTTCCCTTTGCATAGAATCGTTTGACATGAACTGGACATGGCCTACATTCACCCACCTACTTAAAAAAGGAACTAGTGGAACAATTTCTTCGGGCTGAGCTGAGCCCATGAACAGATTGACAGCTTTAATCTAGTACGCATCATCTGCGTCTAAATAATGTCTATATACTGACTAAGACGTATACTAAGAATGACAGTGGAAGTCAAATACATCATAATTACATGATAAACAAATACATTTAGAAATTAAAGTTGCAAGCAGCGATGAACAGGACCTGCAGTTGTTGGAGGACTGTCGACGCTGCTCACAATTTTCATGTGTTTTGGAAGCTGCATGAAGAAGTTACACACTTCCTGTGTCGCTATATGTGGTAGAGAACACCTGCTAATTATAAAAGGTCATGTTCCTGTGCAGTAAGTATCCACCACAACGTGAAACTTTCACGTAAATCAAATGATTATTGTCACATAAGACTTCCTGTTGCCAGCAGGTGGCACAATAACTTCTAATTAGCATGTAGATGTCTTCAGGCTGGGACTGTGAAATTTGGAGCAGATTGGACAATGTCCACTTAAGTTACAACAACCCGTTTCATGCCAAAACATTGAAATTTGCCTTCAAGCCAGATACAACCCCATCAGTGAAAACTTCTTTTCATTGCCAAGGTGTTTAAATTGCACTACGTACATGTAAAGTTGATCCATTTAAATATGTGTTGTCTGCAACACAAACTCTGAATAAGGATAAAATACTCACCAATACTCAGGTACACAGATTCTCCACCATCTCAGTCGCTGTAACTTTTGTGTCCCACATAATATACAATAACGCAGCAGGGCAGGACTACAGTGGCAGACCCATTCACTACAGTGACGTTACTTACTGTGGTCTAACTGTTATAAAGTGTGGCAATGATCTCATTTGTAATATTTACTTTAGTTCACTAACCGTTTCCTTTTCATCCAGTACATTTAGCCACGCTCGCATTGCTCGGCCTCTCTGGTGAATATACACAGGTAGTTATTTAAAGGCCGGCAGGTGAGCGAACAGATCTGTCATGTCAGCTGAACGCAGTCAATGTAAGTTTATCACGCAGCTAGCATGGGTTAGTTTAAAATATTACTGTAACGTTGCAGTGGGAGTTTACGTGAGTTTCCAGCATGTTCTGCGATGCTGTCTCTTGTTTGTTATGTCTGTTTTGGCCGATGCCGAGTCCAAACGTAGTGGTTGCAATCTGCAAACCTCACCATTAGAGGCCAAAGAAAACTGCATGGCTCCAAGATGCCTTTTGTGTGTCATGGGATGATAGAAATCTTTGTAGAGGTAAAACTTCATTTAAGTCAGTCAGTCAGTGGGTGGTGCTATGACTATGACTGAAAATTGGCATGATAGTGTCAGTTTGCCACAGATTTGAGCATGTATATGTAACTGGCCCGAGTTTTACTGCACGGTCCCTGCTTGGGAGGCGGACACTCTGACTTTGGTGACACATTTTAGCATTTTGTACAGACGCAGAGAGAGAGGTGTTATCTGGAATTACGTTACAAGACGTAGACATAATGGATATCACAGACAAGAACTGTGCACACGCCAGTGAAGATGTCAATTGGTACCCAGTTGATTTCGATCGCTTCGGTGCACCTGCTGTTTTTGAAAACAGGAGAATCCAGAAGACAAGTCTTTAGAAAACAAACCGCTGATGGTGAAAGTCAGCAGAGCAGACGCAAACAGGAAGAGGCGACGAGGCAAGCAGGTGTGTTTGCAGTAAGAGACCCGGTGTCGGTGTGTGGGGGAAAAAGAACTGAAGGGAAAAGCACGGTTAGCAGATTAAAGTAGTGATCCCAGCTGACATTGGTTACGCCCTTGATAGGTTCCAGTTCATTGCCTAAATCTTTCTATGGTCCACTGTTCATGGAAAGCTTAAACTGGAGAGCACTCACTCTGAGCTTTCTCCCGAAGACGATGACTTTTCCTCGTGTCTGTTCCTTCCTGAACCTCCACTCCACCAGGTTTTGGCCATTCTCTCCCGGCAGTGTCATGTTGCGTCGGGCTACAGTCGGGTTAGCAGCACCTAGAAATGGATATGAAAAAGGCACGAATACCACATTTTATAGCGAAAAAATCTAATCCAGAATAAAGCAGTCAACCAATGTGCTATTCACTCGCAAATGCACATGTGCAAAGCATTAGCTATGTAGAACGTAAGAACACCTGCTGCTTTTTGCTTTGGAAAATGGTAAAATATAGAATTAATAATTTGCAGTAACAGCACTAAAATGTGAAAACGCCGGCTTGACAGATGATCAGATCAAAGGCATCCAACTGTGATGTTTTGTGTTATTATGTGATATGTTTTGATACTCTCAGTGAAAATCAATTCATAATGTGTCAAATTAAATTAGCTGAAAACGTGGTATCAGTACAGCTGGACAAGTAGTGGCTTGTACCGAATTACAGAGTAGACTAAGACCCTTTTAACAAACATGCCCAGAGATCTGTGTTAGCTTTTCAGAGAACAAGGCCTCTGACACAGCATGCAATACAAAAACTCTTGGTGGAAAAACCATTTACATGGGAATCTGGTACGCGGCGTACTGTGCAATATATAACACATAAGCATTCACCATGTAGATAGCTTACACCCAATACTTCACACATACTGCACAGTGTCAATCAAGATAAAGTAATTATAAAAACAATAACTGATTTTTGATTTTGACATGAACCCTCTGATTATCCATCCAGGTGCTCAAAACAGCTTACCTGCCAGTATATGGGGCTCTGTCTGGTAGTGTGTGTCCATCCCATTGGCATAGATGACCCTCAGAGAATGGTCATTACCCACCTGGTAGCTGTTACGAAGCTGGTCTATATGAGAGAAAGACAGAGACAAATAACAAAATATATTTCACATTGAATGATTTCAGTGTGGCAAGTTTCAAGCCATTCATTCAGTTCAGTTTAGTATTAAGACTTAATAGTTAAGTATTAATACGTAGCTGAGTGTGAAAGAGAGAAAAAGGACAAAGAGATGTGAGCGTGAAAGTGTAAGAGAGGGAGAGAGATAAAGGGATAAATGTAAGGAGAGAAAACAGTAGAATTAATTTCCGTGGGCTGTTTGAACCTGCTAATGGCGCACAGAGCAGGTATTAACACCCCCCAGCCTCTTTTAATTAGGTTCCCTTTGACCTCTTGCAGGACTAATGGCTGTGTGTGTGCACGTCCATGTGTGTGAGCGTTTTTCCTCTTTCCTTCTGATATACCAACAGGTAGGTTATCCCTCTCTGACTAACTAACTTAAACTAACTAACTTACAAAGCTTTTATGTCAACTTACTGTATCTGCCATAATTTTTCCAGGGCACATTAAAAAGTTGATCATTCACTCACAGCCACCCACATCCGTTTCCCAGCAAAACAGAACAGTTTTGTACAATGTGGAGTGAATGGGGAGAGACAGCACACACAGCCCGTGATAATGCACAGGCATAAACATTTACTGTTTTTGTTCTGAATTAGCAACATGTTCCGCACAAAGAAATCAAAAACAACAAAATGACATAATGCAACAACTTGTTTACCGTTTCTTGTCTGCAACAACATCTACTGCGATGTGATTTCATATTACCTAGACCACTTGCACATTGTGCAGTTTAGATGACAGCGTGGAGGCGAAACGATAAATAATGCACGTGAATTGATGGAGAGGAATGCTCCACTTGTCGATGGCTTTGAATAACTTATTGCATTCCAATCAATACTGCACTACTCTGAGGGGGAATCTACTCTCTTTTCCCTCACACTCTTGGCACATGTAGCTCGCTCTGAAACAAATCATTGCCAGCCACTCGTGGCCTCACTTCAACTGGCTCATTAGTTCAGATTTAACAAGGGCATCAGTGCTAAATTCTTGTGTTCCCTCACCATTTAGGCAGAATGTCTGACATGAAGGATGATGGTTACCTTTTGCAGTTCACCTCAATTCTTGAATTATCAGAAGAGGTGAACAATGTGCTGGTGCCAAGGGCATGTTCCTACCAATATCGCCTACTGAATTGTCCCTCGCTCATCCTGCGTACAGGGTCGCGGGGGGGCTGGAGCCAATCCCGGCTGTCATCGGGCGAAAGGCGGGGTCCACCCTGGACAGGCCGCCAGTCCATCGCAGGGCCACACATAGACAAACAGCCAGTCACACTCACACCTAAGGACAATTTAGGGTCACCAAGCAACCTAGGCCGCATGCTGCGTGTTGGCCGGTACCAGCAAATGATCAAGTATTGTGTTCTGAATTTCTCCAGTCAAAGGTGCTAGGAGATATTACTGACGTTCACAACACACATTGTCCCGTGATAACATTACTTAGAACAGCACAGTAGGACCCTACACCATGCTTCAGTGTTGCCTGCAGACACTCTTGTACTCTTGTTACACTCTTTCTTCTGCTACAGCCAAATATTTCAAATGTTGACTCATCGGTCCTGCTGCCATTTTTCTGCACGCCAGTTCCTGTGTTCCTGTGTTCATAGTTGAGTCTCTTGGCCTTGTTTCCATGTCTGAAGCTTTTTGGCCACAAGTCTTCCATGAAGCCCACCTCGCACCAGACTTCTCCAGGGTCCTACTGTTTTCTGCAGCTCTGAGCTGATGGCCCTGCTGGACGCGTTCTGATTGTGAAGGGAAGTAAACATGACGTGTCGTTCATCCGCTGCAGGAGGTTTCTCTGGCTGACCACTGCGTCTACAGTCCTCAGCGTTGCCCGTTTCTTCAAAAGAGCTTGGACAGCACATCTGGAAACCCCTGTCTGCCTGAAATGTCTGCCTGGGAGAGACCTTGCTGATGCAGTACAGCTACCTCATGGTGTATGACTCCACTAACAGCAGCCTCACCTTGTTAGCTGAGTTTGACTGTTCCTCACCCAGCTGTATTCCTCCTACACAGCTGTTTCTGTTTCAGGTACTAGATTTCATGTTTTGGAGTGTTTTGCCATGATAAGTGCAAAGGCTGGTGGTGGTGGCTGAAGTTAATGGGTCCCGATCTTCTGATTAGCGGCCTCTGCCTCTCAGCCACAGCTTGCTCCTCTAAAACAAGTTGGCACTGCTTTCCATTTAAAAATAAAACGTACAGCCACGGATAATACTGTTCAGTGTTACAAAGGCACTCGCAAAATAACACTCACTTGCAAACACCCCCCCCACACACACACACAAACACACACACGCACACACCCTTGTGTAATCACCTTACCTTGCACCAGAGTGTAGAAGGAGTCTATTGATGACAGGTTGGTTGTTATGGAAACGTCCTCATCCCTCCCTGACGTCTCAATGTCCACAGCAACAGCCCCTGACGACATGTCGCCGTGGAGATTGGTCACCACGCCGGTGGGGAAAGTCACATTAGTCAGACGGCCCTCGCTGTCATAGCTACAAGGACAGGGAGGATGCAGGGAGGGAGGAATAAGGGGTCATTAGTTGCCATTACTGTAAAGTGCTTTATGGATACATAACACACACACACACACACACACAAACATACGGCCAGGTTCTTACAGCTGAGAAGGTGGAATTTAAACTGGATGTACTCAGCAGGAGCTGCTTGAAATGTATTTAATTAGAGGAAGTAGATTTTCAATACAGTGAATTTCTAATCAGTCAAGTAGATTTTTTATTTTATCTTTATCTCTTGTCAAAAGACGAATCAATCAGTGTTCACTGGTCCCACAAAAAAAGTTATGTCTAGACATAAACTTGAGGGACTAATGGAGTGTGTGGAGAGATGATTAAGTGTGTGTCGCTTCAGCTTGACACCTGTCAGATGCTGACCCCGTTGAGCAGGTGCAGAACATTTAAGGTGAGACTATTCAGAAGTGTTGCAAAATATCTTCTCAACGGTTTAAAACATATATATAAAACATAAAATATATATATATATATATATATATATATATATATATATATATATATATATATGTCAGCTGAGATAGGCTCAAGACCCTGTACGCAGGATAAGCGGTTGACGATGGATGGATGTATATATATATATATATATATAACATAAAATATCTGTCTGTCCGTCCATATGTCAGTACAAAGCAGACATGTACTCAAATATAAACAAAGTAATGCTGCTCACTCATAGAAGGTAGTCCAGCCTATTTGGATGCTCTTGGTAGCCAGCAAGCCACTGTTTCCATGGTAACTAAACAATACCAGTTCCTGACCCTGAGCCGTGAGAGTCTTCAGACCTCCATTAGTCCCGATGGTCAACCAGATGACCTGTAGACACCCAAACACACACCACAGGTAACCACGGGGCAGTAGTTCCCTTTATGCTACTCACAAAAAGCAAACGTTACATACAAAAATGATTAAACACACTCTGCCACTACAGTCTTACTTGATGTCAGCCATCGCCTCAGGCATCAAACATCAGTATACTGTAGGTTTGCTTTATTGTCAATATCATGTTCTCCTGAAACTTTTGTGAGAAACAACACTGAATTCAAAATGATAATAAAATGAATTACTGGTATATTACCTGGCTGAATGCAGTTTTTTTTAAATCAACTGGTATTTTGATAATTGCATCTTACATTTTTCCTTTCACACGATGTCATGTACCCTTAATTCCTAAACCAGGATCCTCAATGTCCTAGACTCTCAAATCAAAATCTTAATATGGCTACAAATTGGTTAGAGACACTTGTAAAAATAAATCAAAACCTCTTGTTAAAAGAAATGTTCTGGAGCACGGCTAAAGGTCTCACCTGATTATCGGGGGCGACAATGCGTACAGGCAGCCTGTTGGTGTCTCTACGGATACGAAGGGTGTTCCCACTGCTGTCTGTCACCGCGGTTACATCCTCCTCATTGCTGAGAGAGCGGGAATGGAGGGAGCAATATTGCAAAGTGATAATTAACTAAATTTGAACATTTGAAAAAGAAGAAATTGTATTTTTTAAGATGTATCAAAAGAGAAGAAAACACAAGATCATTTCTTACTGAGATAGAAACAGTTTGTGCTGCAAAAACATCTTCGTTGAAAAATGATGACACATGACAGAAATGAGGGCAAAGATGACACACCAACCTGTAGCTGAAGTTGTATTTATAGTCACCAGTGACCAGAGACATGGTGAACTGGTGAGTCCCATTCAAATCAAACACATAGAGCTCTTGGGAGGCTGGGGAAGCCACTTCGTAGGAGCTGGGGCCTGAAGCCAGAGAGCCTGAAGACAGTCAGACAAACTTTTCTTATTATACACTATCTTTATTATTTACATTATTGGCTATTATTATTTACTTTCTTTTATTTAATGACGTGAACGCTATCAAAATGTGACAATTGCAACGAAAGGGTTATGTACATCCACCATATATATATATTTTAAACTTAATCTTTAATTTCTAATATTTGGCACTCCCAAATACAGAAAGAAGTGTAAGTATAAATATGCATATACATACCGGTAGGCGGTTGGTTGCGGCGTATGGCTCGAATCCGGATATTTCCCAGATCAGCCACATACAGTGTCCCATCCGGAGACACCACCAAAGAGGATGGGCAATTAAGTCGCGCGTCTTTAGCATAGCCGTCTCCCGTTTGATAGCAGTCACAGTTGGCGTCGTTCTTCAAGACCGAGGACGGTAGGGAGTGGGAGAGGACGAAGAAGAAGCACACAAAGAAAAGAAGTCATGTGTTGGAGAACAGAGGTAGGCACAACCAAACAATTCAGTAGAACTAAACTTCACATGAACGTGTTTTATTCTACTGTATTATTAGTACATTCCTGTTGAGCAGATACTACCTGTAGTCACTTTAACATTATATTGTATTATACTGAATCCATGTCGTTCTTAGACTGCTACTCATTTATTCTGCGGTAAGCAATTTATTTCAGAAGGATTTACTTTTTTATGTTCAAAAAATTCGCTCCTGACAGCAATCAATAAATCAAATAGTCTGACACAAAAATGAAAACAATGTGGGATCTGTGGCTTCAGCAGGACTGCAGTAAGCACAGAGCAAATGAAATGACTGGTTGGCCTTCATGCCTGTCCACCAACCAACCTGCGAGCACTCACTGCGCATGAACGTGTGTTTTGGGGCAGTGGCTTTGGAGGAATTTTTTTTTAAATATAGCTGTCTCTTGCTGGTTTCTCAACATTTTCTAACCTAGTTTTAAGTACTAATGGATCGGCTGTACTATGACAAGGGAATCAGGATTAAGATATGAAATGAACATATAAAATAAGAACATGAAGGAGTGAAAATGGCACTCCTCAGTGTTAGGTGATAAATATATAGTGTAGTACCTTGCAGTCACAGTCTGATGGTGCTCCAGCTAGATGGGTTATTTCTCCATCAGTCGACACCTGGTGGGGTCATAGCCAGACATAGACATTTGACAGAAGTAAAAAAAATAAAAAATTAAATCGCCCGGCTGAAAAGAAAACGGCACACTAAATCATTCAGTTAAATACTTTAATACCTATAACTATAATCCTGACTTTCACATCACTACTACTTCTGACTTGTTGGGAAAATTGTTCATCTGATGTTCAGGAATGTACAGTACATGAATGTGCCAGAAGATTACCTGTCGAATGCGGTGGATTTTCTTCTCATCCGTCTCCGCGATATAGAGGACGCCGCTGTAGGACAAGGCAATGGCTGTAGCTCCCTCTAGCATGGTCTGGACCGCCCTCTTCCCCATAGTATATTCTATACCAGGCACCTGGCAGTGCATGGGACGGCCTGACACAATACGAACCTGACCGCACACACATACATGGAAGTTAGTTAAGAATGATTAAGGGACACGGTGTATTTTTGAGTTTGGCAAAGTGGAATAAATTCAAAGAACAGAATTTGTAGTA
This sequence comes from Micropterus salmoides, assembly GCF_014851395.1. Taxonomy (NCBI): domain Eukaryota; kingdom Metazoa; phylum Chordata; class Actinopteri; order Centrarchiformes; family Centrarchidae; genus Micropterus; species Micropterus salmoides. Next base: position 33,113,578 of record NW_024040263.1, on the reverse strand, counting down.
GGACATACACTCACCTAAAGGATTATTAGGAACACACACTAATACTGTGTTTGACCCCCTTTCGCCTTCAGAACTGCCTTAATTCTACGTGGCATTGATTCAACAAGGTGCTGAAAGCATTCTTTAGAAATGTTGGCCCATATTGATGGATAGCATCTTGCAGTTGATGGAGATTTGTGGGATGCACATCCAGGGCACGAAGCTCCCGTTCCACCACATCCCAAAGATGCTCTATTGGGTTGAGATCTGGTGACTGTGGGGGCCATTTTAGTACAGTGAACTCATTGTCATGTTCAAGAAACCAATTTGAAATGATTGGAGCTTTGTGACATGGTGCATTATCCTGCTGGAAGTAGCCATCAGAGGATGGGTACATGGTGGCCATAAAGGGATGGACGTGGTCAGAAACAATGCTCAGGTAGGCCGTGGCATTTAAACCATGCCCAATTGGCACTAAGGGGCCCCCACACCATTACACCACCACCACCAGCCTGCACAGTGGTAACAAGGCATGATGGATCCATGTTCTCATTCTGTTTACGCCAAATTCTGACTCTACCATCTGAATGTCTCAACAGAAATCGAGACTCATCAGACCAGGCAAGATTTTTCCAGTCTTCAACTGGTGAGCTCTTGCAAATTGTAGCCTCTTTTTCCTATTTGTAGTGGAGATGAGTGGTACCCGGTGGGGTCTTCTGCTGTTGTAGCACATCCGCCTCAAGGTCGTGCGTGTTGTGGCTTCACAAATGCTTTGCTGCATACCTCGGTTGTAACGAGTGGTTATTTCAGTCAAAGTTGCTCTTCTATCAGCTTGAATCGGTCGGCCCATTCTCCTCTGACCTCTAGCATCAACGAGGCATTTTCGCCCACAGGACTGCCGCATACTGGATGTTTTTCCCTTTTCACACCGTTCTTTGTAAACCCTAGAAATGGTTGTGCGTGAAAATCCCAGTAACTGAGCAGATTGTGAAATACTCAGACCGGCCCGTCTGGCACCAACAACCATGCCACGCTCAAAATTGCTTAAATCACCTTTCTTTCCCATTCTGACATTCAGTTTGGAGTTCAGGAGATTGTCTTGACCAGGACCACACCCCTAAATGCATTGAAGCAACTGCCATGTGATTGGTTGATTAGATATCTGCATTAATGAGAAACTGAACAGGTGTTCCTAATAATCCTTTAGGTGAGTGTATGTAAAACATGCAGTGTGGGTAAAGACTGTACCTGTCTATTTTCAGTGATCTGCAGCACAACGTTGTTGTCCAGGACATAGATGGAGTTATCCATCGGATTGATGGCTAGATCTGTGGGCCATTCTAAACGAACCTGGTTATAGAGATGACAGAGGGGGTTAGGAGTGCTCTGCCTCCGTATCATACAGCTGATGCTATTGATTCTAATACTGGCTGAAAAGGATGTACAGTGAAATTTTGAGGTCAACTGAATAACTGTTCAAGTCAAACTGAGCTTGCACTCAGAGCGAGTGTCAAGTATTAGTACTTCAGGAAAAGGTGGTGCTTTTTCAATTCTGAAGTCAATCTTGTATAAGTACATTCTCAGTGGGTTTTTTGCCTCTGTATGAAATGCATTGAGGGAAAGTCAGAAAATGTCATCAGATCTAACCACATGCCTTGTTAAGATTTAATGCGCTCTATTTTTCTGATGGCACATCAGAGCCACTTATCAAATGCACTGAATCTATTTTACAAGCCTGCCAACTATGAATCACGTACAAGTAGAGCTAACTTGCTATAGGGATTTACGTTTAATGGAAGCATTTAGTGCCGATGCAAGTGCTTTACAGGAATGTTTCAGCTCACTATAGCTGTCCGGGTGGATAGGTTGGTGGCTGTAGCATATTTAGGTGCTCTTTGCAACGTTACCTGTCTTATGTGCATGCTAGTATCGCAGGTCAACGGTCGTGCAGAGGTCAGGTCATTGCTGCCCAGAACTGTGGAGATGATTCCATTACGATCCACTTTCCTGATCATAGTCCCGTCCACGAAGTAGATCAAACCGTTCCTATCAACTGCAATCCCTGCATGGAACGGAAACATTAAAATATTGTCATCCTAGTTGATTATACAACTAAACATATAGAGCCAAAGTGAATTTAAGCTCAGAAAAATATGTACATGTGGAATTAAGAAACAGAAAATCTGTAAATGTGTAATACGTGTTTACTCATGCTGGAATGTCTTCATGGTAATGAAGCCTAACAAGTTAGCTCAGATGCTAAATGCTTTGCTTGCTTTTCAGTGTGAATGTGATGAAAGAAGCTCAGTACACCAAGTTTCTAGTGTTACTCCTCAGCCAGCAGTGTGATATTGTTTCTACCTTGCATGCCTGAACACTTCCAATTTGAAAGCTTCAGAACCAACCCGTAAATTAAGCATCGGTTGACTTTATATTCCCCGGGAAAAACATTTCTAACAGGATACATGTGACTCTCGTCTACACAAAACCTCTGCTGACATCCAGTTGTGTGTCCACCCATAGCTAAAGTATCCCTGTGGTTCACCGTGAGATTCTGTTCCTTTCTGTTCCTCTCACAGGAGCAGCACAGTAACAAAATGTGTCAGCTCCTCCCAAGCTCATTTCATTTAAGGTGCTGTATGTTGGCTTGTGGGGATTCTGCACCTCCGGCACCAGTTTCTTTTTAGTGCCACTGATCGTTTCTCAGCACATTGTCAGAGTGCTGCAGACAGTCACTGCTTTTAAAGGGCAGGGAAAGAGGTGATCTGATTGTTCGTGACTATACCTACTGATAATATATCTCTAACCATCTTTCCAACTGTCAACACTGTTGTACAGGGGACCTCTAGCCACAAATATAAATAAATATCACATCACTCTGTATATGCATTGTGTGCCTTTACATTATGAAGCATTAATCTACATAACAATTTAGCTTAATTTGAGAAGACTAAATCCTTAATACTGGGATTTCCTACTATGAGAAGCAGTAAAAGAATGCCCTATGTACATGCTTTGAAAAAGATACACTATACCAGGGGTGGTCAAACGCTTTTGATTGAAAATATAACGGGCCAAATTCATAAGACGTAAAGAGAGAAGAGAAAGTAAATGTTTTCATCGACAAGTAATAAGTAGTTCTTCATAATGGCTCAAACTGAGAAGTACAATAACAAGGCTTGCTAAGATGACAGCGACAGTGTTTAAACCGGGATGTACAATGTACATACAGAGCAATTTATTAAAAATAAGCTCAAGCCAAATTTTCACAATTTCACCGTTGGACTGTGAGCCGCAGTTGGCAGCTGTAGAAGGATTCCTACCACAGAGTAAGACATGGGTGTAATTTATGAAGTAATTTTATGAATGAACATCCCCATTTTTATACTCAGAATAATTAAATAAATGTAAGATGTAGTTGTTTAAACTAAAATCTATTTTAATAGATACAACACATCCAAGAGACTGACATACTGATTATCTGACGACATAAAACAGCTTCGCTTGTGGTTACAAAGAAGCTAAATAACTTCATGTAAAGGATAATGACATTAAACAGAAGTTATTAAAATCACCTACGTGCAAATTAAAGCGTTAGTTTGCCAGATTTTGTTGATTTTTTGTGATTTGGTGTCCCTACAGTGTTATTCACAGCTGTCAGAAATAAGGATAGCTGTTCACGTGTGTATGCTATGATTACATTACTTATGATCAACAACTTTTCTTACAGCTAGCTTCAGCTGTCAGTTGGTGTGTGATGTGATGCTGTAAAGCATTAGGCCGTCCTTACAATAGGTTTCCTGCGTTATACAGTGTAAAACCAGGCGCTCCGGGCCCAGAGTGGCAATGACACACGCCATTCTCCTCAGTCAGTGTACCATCAAAATGATTCTGAAGCTGCTGTTTTAAGATAAAATGACTACAAAATGTTGCCTTTGATTCCACCTCTGCCTTTCAGGAGTCGAGTTAAATGCGGTGCTGTATTCTGTGCTGTTTAGCCAATAACCCTACTGTAGATGGGTCAGTAGGCCTATAGATTAAATGAAATATAGATATACTGTAATATCTTTGGCTACAACATCACGGTTCATGCTCACATAACCAATTATTCAGTGTGTTTTGATGCTGGGATCCAGACATGGAGCAATGATGTTACGCCAATAATTTATAACAATGACCAATGGAGGGGAGCCTCTAATTTGTGTAAAATCTTTATTTAACCATGTTTATTGTCAGGGACATTAGTAGACTGTGTTGAGCTTTGAGGTGCAATAACCGCAGACACAGTCGTGAGTCATCACTGTGACGGCTGCATTCGCTTGTTGCCAAATAAAGCAGAAAACGCAAGAATTGGAATCCCACTGCAGGCAAACTGCGGCCTATGTGTGTGAATATGTGTGAATGGATACGTTCGGTGGATGGAGCAATTACACGATCAGTCATAAGAAGTTTAATCCAATGAATGTCTTTCAGCTAGCTCCTAGATCCTACACACCACCTCACAGACGGTGCATATGCTGCAAAAATCTTCCAACTCTGAAACATATGAGAAATACAGGCCAAGATTTGAATTGGGAGGCACAGGTCAAACTTTGTGCCTGTGTGTGTGCGTCTGAAGAATCCTGTGGTTATGAAACAGTGTGTGTGTGTTTGGGTACGCACCTTTAGGTCCCAGTAGCTGTGCCTCTGTAGCTTTTCTTCCATCTCCACACCGTGCTTCATCAAATGGAGGACATTGTTCACCTGTACCAGCCAGTACTTCTCCATTACCTGAAAACACACAATGCCGTCTATCCTTTATCTTTTCCCTGTCGTATTTTAAGGACTGTAGCGGTCATGAGAACATTGCATTAAAATGAACAATAGAAACACTGATTTGTTTTTCCACTAACACTGTGTTACAATGGAAATGAAGCGCGTGCTTACTGATGAGGTCACGGGCACCGCTGAGCATCTTGGGTCGGTAGATTCGCCGGGAGTTAGTGTCCGACACGTACAGCTGTCCTGTTACTGGGTCGGTGGCTAGATAGTAACGGTGAGCAGGATTGTTGCTATGGAGATAAGTGATGGACAGAAGGGGAGGTAGGTAAACGAGACAGAAACAAGAAAGATTTGGTTTAGTTAATAATGTCACTATCTCTGTCAATCAATCAACATCTACAGACACTACGCCCAGTTCAGAGCACAGACACTAAAACCATCAGTGTGACAGTGGTGTATTGTTGTGTCCAGTTTAACAAGACAATTATACAAATGGGTTAAAAGCTTACAATGAAATCCTAAAAGTTCCAGCGTCATTATGATGGGAAAATGAAAGAGACTTTCTAACTGGTGATAATGAAGAAGTACTGAAAAAAAGTAAGGTTGATGAAGTAAAAGCCAAAAACTGGTAAGACAGAAAGTTTGAGAGCGTGTGTTGCTATTTCTATATACATCTTTTCGACTGTTTTTACTAAACTTAGTGTAGATGTGATACAGTTTATGTGAGAATGTAAGCAAGCACCTCCGCGTCGTACTGGCTGTATGTTTGCCATCACTTTTCTGTGACACAATTTTCTTAATATTTGCGGAAATTCACTTTACATCCAAACAGCAATCAATGCACGGACACAACAATTAAAAGAATCCACTATCTCGTAATAAGCACGGCCAATCATTTTATTCGGATCGATAAAAGCATTGGCTAGCCCACCTGAGCACTCTCTGCTCGTGCACTCACTGCACATCTATGTTTAATGATGCCTACCACACTGTCATATAAAATCCATCTCTCTCTCTCTCTCACACACACTCACACACAGAGCGAGAGTCATATATTACACCTTAACAAGCCTCGGGCCATAAATCTCTGTGGTTGGTGATATTCAGCAGATGATCCCTGCTAAAAATACTGTGCGTGTTCTTCTGTACTGTTGAGGCCAAGACACGCTAATATAGCATGCCCTTTTGTTTTCATTGAACTAGGGCTGGACCATATGGCCAAAAATGTTATCAAGATAAAAAGTTTTCGAGTTTAAAGGCTGATTTTTGTTGAAGAAACCTGATGGTTGATTTTGGTTTAAACTCTTCTTTATGGGCAACACTGGATGCCAGACAGTGGATCACTTCACAAATCTGAGGTAGAACATTCAAAACAATTATGATGAAATCTTTGTCAACAAATACGCCTGAGTAAAATTAAAAGTAAACGTTTTTTTCGCTCTTTATTCCTCAACAATATACACATTTTAATAAGAAAATGAAGTCCTACTTTGTGTGTGATTCAAGTGAATAAAGTCAAACATTTATTGAATATTTATTTTCCAGCCCTACATTGAACTTTTACTTAGGTGGCGAAAATCCCATTACAGTAAGTTCGAAACATTTTTCACGATGCAGGACAGGCAGCTCCACAGTATCAGGTATCAGAGAGACTACAACTCAAAAAAAGCACCGTAAGAAAGAACTTAATTAAATCCAGTAAATGATTTGATCTGCCGGTTGTGTGTGAACACAGTCTTCTGTCACACACTGACATCTTGATCATTTTAAACAACAAAACAACTTGTGAGGATGTTGTTAATGACAAAGCCTATTTGTGTGAAGTGAAGATCAGGGGCGGTAAGGAGAAGTATAGGAAGAAGCTGGATTAGACACGAAGAACATCACTGGCTTCAGACCACCTGGCCGCAGAGGAGTGGAAGGCAGCTGGGACAGAGCCAACAAACACAATGGCTTTCAGGCTAACTGCCCTCTCCAGCATGATGACTCCTCCCCTCCTCGCTGCCTGTGACCTCCACTGTGTGCCTCACTGCTAGCCGGGTGAGAAGACAGCTGATGAGACTCAAACAAGGCTGAAGACCCTCAACATGAGAGTCTTCAAAGGGTGAAGACCTGTGCTGTGGAAGACATCTTGCCTCATTCCTGTGTCATAGACGCCACAATCCAGCGGCTCCAGGGAATTCAGACCGGTGGCTTTGACCTCCCCTATAATGAAGACCCTGGAGAGACTCGTGCTGGAACAGCTGCGGTCCATGGCAGGCGGGTGCCGGAAGGCCAGAAGGGCCGGGGTTTTGCTTTGGATGGTCATCAAAGAGACACCTGAGCTGGAAGGCAAATCCTTCGATTTTCTGGTCAGTTTACTTTACAACCCTCACCTATGGTCATGAGGTTTGGGTCGTGACTGAAAGAATGAGATCACAGATAGAAGCTGCCAAAATGAGTTTCTTCTGCACCTGGGCTAACCCTTAGAGATAGAGTAAGTGCTGCGACGCAGCCGCCAGAGCTAATCGCAACCATTCTAGACAACGCTTATCATTCCACCAGATGTGCCGCAGCTTGTTTCAGAAGTGTCCCACAAACGTCTCTCCGCTCAGCTCTGTGGAGAACACGCGGCTAGACTATTTTTAACGGAAGCTGCATCAAGCTGAGAGACCAGATCGAGCATGGCAGGAAATCATGGCACAGAGAATTCAGTCAACTTTCAAAATACAAAACCCTTTGCAGACTCCTGATCATATATATAAACACAATTAAAACAGACAAAAAAGAAACCATTCAACAATGCAACCTACTTAACCATGTTAGAAGTACACAGATCAAGGAAAAATTACCAAGTCAACCAAATCATGCAGGCAAACCGATCCGTTTCTGAAACGCCCCCTGTGCAAGGAGTGAAACAAACCCGGGCTGCAGACGTGATGTTACAGAGCCGTACCCAGTGGAGTCCAGGCGTAAGGAGCCCAGACATCTGGAGGGAGCTTGTGGAACCACGTCTCCATTGCATCAAAAGGAGCAAGTTGAGGTGGTCCGGGCATCTGACCAGGATGGCTTTTGGGCACCTCTGCTTGGAGGTTATTTGTGGGCATGTGTAAGTGGTAGGAGACAGGTTGAACCAAGAATATGCTGGAGAGATTATACATCTCATCTTTTCTAGGAACGCCTGGTGATTCCCCTGGAGGAGCTGGAAAATGTTTTTTGGGGAGAAGCACGTCTGGACTACCTTGCTTATCCTGCTCCCACCACGAGCCCCAGAGGAGTGGTAGAAAATGGATGGATGAATGGACCGCAGAAAATGAAGAAGACAGAATGAGTGAATGATGTGGTTCGATTCCCACTGTGCCCCGTCCCCGAGCAAGACACTTAACCCCTCGTTGCTCCAGAGGCGTGCGACCTCTGACATGTATAGCAATTGTAAGTCGCTTTGGATAAAAGCGTCGGCTAATTGAATAAACGTAATGAAAATGACTAACTGAAGGAAAGAAGAATGTTAAGTATGGTTGTAAAAGGAGAGAAAAATAAAGGATGGAGTTAAAGGTGGGTTATGTGATTCCGTAGAAATCGAATGCCATTATATAGAGCGAACAACGACACAGCATTGAAATGTTACTAACGTCAGCTAAGTTGTAGGTTAACAAACCGTCGCTACAGTAGCTGCTAGAAGATGACCTGACACTGGACTTTTTACAGTGCACGCACTGACCAGACAGTTAGCAGACCATGAGGAGGTATTTGCTGAATTTGACAAAAAGACGTGTACTGCATTAGAATCATGTACCATACCTTTAATGAGAAGTAGCTGAAAGAAGAGGAAATAATTTAACCAAGAGAATAGAGAATGAAGCAATAAGAAATGAAACAGAATGCAGTCACTGAGTCGAGATGGTGTGAATAAGTAAACATGAAGAAAGGGCACAAGGTAGAATATCAGTGACATAACTAGTCCTCCCAAGTGGAAATTGTGTTTTAATTAAAAAGTGAAAACTACTTTTGGATATGTAAAAAAAAAAAAATGTATCCAATCATTGTGTCCTGCCAGTGGCAAAGAAGCTCCAGTTAAGGTGCTGCTCTGTATGTGAATGAGTAGATATAGAAGAAAACTAGATTGGTTAAGCTTCATTTTCAGAAGAGGAAAGAGCAAACTAGCAGATGAGACAGCTCAGAAAATCCTAATGTATCAGACTTAAACACAGATTGGGCACAGATCAAAACCTTTCTGATTGAAAATGAGCTGATCTATATTGAGCTGGAGGAATGAGAAATGGCTTGTGACATCGCAGGACATCTCAACACAATGAACCCGCAGCTGGAAGGCACGTGCCAAACAGTGCTAGCCCTGTTTGATGCATGGAAAGCATTTCTGCCAAATGTCAGCTTCTTCTCCCATGACATTCAAACTTGAGCCTTTCGCAACTTCAGACAACAGTGGAAGATGTCAACACCCAAGCCTGTCAACTCTGATGACATCAGTGTGCATCCAAGAACTTGAGACGGCATTCATCAGATTTCAAGAATTTCAGCAGTACGGGCCAAAATGTGTCAAAGCCAGAAAACTTTAAGGAGAGAAATCTGGCTTTGCCCCTATCTAAGCCAGTTCATAAATTGAAAGTAAAGTTACAAGCACACCGGTAAATGCCGCAGTCATCTTCTTTTTGTATATTGACATTCATAATATATAGGTTAAAGGTTAAAATCTGAAATTAGTCAAATCCTTTACTTAAGAAAAGGTAGAAATACATAAAAGTAAAAATGCTGTATCCATAATTTTACTAAAAGCTGCACTTGTCAATGTTTATGAAACAATAACTTCCGCTCGCTCTGCGAGTATATAACTCAGCCAACCAGTCAAGCTGCTGTTTACAATATCTGTCCAGGCTCATAGAATAATGTATCGGAAGAAACTGAATAAAAAGTATAAAGTGTATATTTCAGATGGAATTGGATGGAAATGGAAGTTATCACTATATTGATGATACAGATGTATGATTCCTGTGAATATACATTGTTGAACTGATTAATGATCAGTGTTCTGTTTTTCCTGGACATTATGATGTTACAGTGAAGTTTCAGAACAGTAAATATCTTCGCACCTCTATAATGAGAGACAGGTGCGTCGGAGGGGGCAGGTGAATAAAAAGTAGCAAAGAAAAACTCTTTGTCACAGGGAAGTTTTCCTTTGAAATTTAGGGTACAAATGTCCTCACTTCATCGTTGTATCTCCTTAAACATCTGTATAAAATGTTGTCATTCATTGTCCGACAAACAGTGAAATATAGCCATCATGTCCAACGAAGGTTAAAATGAAGGGCAACTGGACTTGGTTGAAGCTACTGGAAGACGTTTCGTCCCTTATCCAAAGGACTTCTTCAGTTCTGACTGACTGGCAGGGAAACTCAGCTATTTAACCTCAGTGGGGTCGTTATCTCGGGTCATCGATACCGCTGGTTCGTTAGTGTTCCTTGTTGCTGTGACGACAGTCGTTACAGTCGTTGAGACTACCTGTGGCCAAGACTGAACGACCATCGTTGGTATCTTCACCTGAGGCCAATAGGTTACGTTTGTTGAGTTTCCTGGGAAGTGATGAAAGGACAGCATTGTAAGTGGGGGATAAGTGGTGGCGTAGACCCCCTCCCCTGTTCAATGACGGCTTCTCAACCCTGGTGTAGATGGCTTCCTTGACACCTCTTTCAAACCATCCATCTTCTCTGTCTAAAATGTGCACCTGGTGGTCCTCAAACGAGTGTCCTCTGTGAGGTCCTCTGTGTCACAGAGGACACTCGTTTGAGGACCACCAGGTGCACACTTACAATGCTGTCCTTTCATCACTTCCCAGGAAACTCAACAAACGTAACCTATTGGCCTCAGGTGAAGATACCAACGATGGTCGTTCAGTCTTGGCCACAGGTAGTCTCAACGACTGTAACGACTGTCGTCACAGCAACAAGGAACACTAACGAACCAGCGGTATCGATGACCCGAGATAACGACCCCACTGAGGTTAAATAGCTGAGTTTCCCTGCCAGTCAGTCAGAACTGAAGAAGTCCTTTGGATAAGGGACGAAACGTCTTCCAGTAGCTTCAACCAAGTCCAGTTGCCCTTCATTTTAACCTTCGTTGGATAACTATGACCTGGATGACTGAGAATCTTCATAGACATAGCCATCATGTGCACTGTAAAAAGGGTCACATGTAATAAACGGACTGTACTTAGATAGCGCCTTTCTCGTCTTCCGACCACTCAACTGCTCATCAGAATGGAACTAACATTCATACACCCTCACACACCACAGCCGTCGAGAGCAATTTGGGGTTCAGTATCTTGCTCAAGGACACTTTGACACACAGGCTGAAGGAGCCAGGAATCAAACCATAAACTTTCTAATTACCGGGCAACCTGCTCTACCTCCTGAGACACAGACAGATTGGACAAATTCATAGATAAACACAAACTGCTTACTAGGTCAACATCACTAGCTTTAACTGAACTCATTGAAGAAATTACAAATTCCACTGACCAAAGAAAAATATGGAGTTGGGGTATTCATTGACTTGAAAAAAGCATTTGATACAATTAATCATGAAATACTAATCAATAAACTGGAAAGGCTCGGGATCAGGGGGAGAGTGCTGAATTGGTTAAGCAGTTATTTATAAGACAGGAAACAATTTGTGAAGTTGGGAGATTCCACATCTGAATGTTTGGACATTGCGTGTGGTGTCACCCAGGGGTCAGTGTTGGGACCCAAATGATTTATCCTCTTAATAAACGACACATGTAAAGTATCTGATCTACTCAAATTTGTATTATTTGCAGACGACACAAAAATCTTTAGTACTGGTCAGAATTTACAGCAACTCCAGGACTTAATCTCTTCAGAATTCAGAAAAATAAAACAGTGGTTTGACACAAATAAGCAAAACTAAATTCATGATATTTGGCAACTGTAAATCAATCAATCAAATTCAGTTACAGTTCGAGGGTGTTAATATAGAAAGTGTAAATGAAATGAAATTCTTTGGAGTGATTATAGACGACAAGATTTGCTGGAAATCTCACACAAACCATATCTAAACAAAACTGTCTAGAAGTATTTCAGTCCTGGCTAAAGCTTTTTGTATTGTTCACTGGTGTTACCGTATTTAAATTACTGTGTAGAGGTTTGGGGGAACACATATCAAAATTCATTGCAATCGTTATTTATACTTCAAAAAAGAGCAATGAGAATAATTCATAACACTGGATATTTGGGACTCACCAACTCATTATTTTCACAGTCTAAAGCATTAAAACTATTTGATCTCGTTGAATTTCAAACAGCAGTAATTATGTTCAAGGCTAGAAACAATTTATTGCCTGGCAATATACAGAAAAGGTTTTCTGAAAGAGAGGGAGGCTACGACTTAAGGGGAAAGTCAAATTTTAAAACGGGCAGTTTTCGAACTACTAGGAAAAGTTTCTGTTTATCTGTCAGTGGTGTTAAATTGTGGAATAAACTAAATAATGAATTAAAGCAATGTCCAAACATATTCCATTTTAAAAAAGATGTTCAAAGAAATGATATTCCTGAGGTACAGAGAAACACAGTGCTAACAGTAACCTGGGTTTATATTGAATAATTTGCAGTATGTATAAATATTGCCGTGTATGGGTAATATCTGTATGTGAATAGAACTTTTGAATATATATTTTCATTGATTATAGATTTATTATCTCTGTAGACCTATTATTTTGTAGTTATTTCCTTAAATATGGTAGTAAGGGTATAAAGCGGTAGGAGTACATAAGTTTTACTTCTTCCTACCTCCTTTATTTAAGTACTGGGAAGTATGGAGTTTTATTTTGTTGTCATTTGGTTTTTACCACTATTTTTTGTTTCGTTGATTATTATTTATTTATGTTCAAAATAAAGATATCAATCAATCAATCTCTCAATTTTCACCTCCTGTCCATATGTGGACTTGTCCTTGGGCAAAACGCTGAAGCCCAGGTTGCTCCCCAACTGCTGTGGATGCACAAGCTTGTTTTCCTAATTGTTGCTGTTCTGGGCAGCAACTACGCAATCAACATCAACCTCAATTCCAGCCACAAGCAGAAGCTGTTTTCAGGGAAACATCTCTGATTAACCCACTGTACACGATGCAATCAGCACCAAACTGCAGAAAGACAAAGCTAGCTAAACATATTTAGCTGTCAACAGGTTTCATTTTAAATGAACACTTCAGAGTGAAGAAGAATGAGGATGATAGCAAATAGCCACTTTTCCCAGCCCTTGGCTTCTCTCTGCCTCATTCTGCCCTGTTGACAGCCCTATTGCAGTATTTCTATAATATGTAAGTAAGTGAATGGATAATTCCACATTTCCAGATTTAATCACTTTGGTGAGTAAAATGAAGGCAGATAGAAATGACAAAAACCCAGACCTATGTTATAATTAACGAGAAAGCTCAGTTCATTTCCTAACTGGTCTGGTTACACATCATCTGTTTGACCTTTGATTTGACACTGTCCTCTTCACAAGATGCAATCACTTTAAAGCTTTAGAAGAAGAAGAAATTATATATGCAAAATTAGCTTGCTACCAGCTTGATCCAGCTCACTATCCTCTTGATGCACTGTGGCCTTGGGCTAAGGACGTCAGTCTACTCAGGTCTGAAAGCTTCCAGGAATGAGCAACAATGATTTTCTTTATTTAAAAGAACAAGTGACGGGTGGAAGAAATGTGTGCAAGCAGCATAAATTGACAGTGAAATGAAAAGAAGGAGGTTGAAAAGGATTAGTCACTCTTACCTATGTCTGAAATCTTTGTTTCTTTAATACAGTTCAAGCAAAGGAAAGAAAACAGGAGAAGAGACAAGAGTTAGTAGACAGATATTATAACAAAGGTTCTAGAGAAGAAGAATTCAGAATCTGAATCATGCTTCTCAGAGGTCAGTAGGAAAACAGATTTCAAATGGCTGTTAGAGCTTTGGAGAAATGAGCACTCAAGAGGGTGCCAAGAGCATGTTTCTAAATGGAGAGCAATAATCCAGACTTTTCCTTCCTAAATTCAGAATGTTCTTGTATCTTTTTTAGCACTCTGGCTAAAGAGTAAGTACTTGAATGTTCTGGCCATGCAGCTATCCCTCTCTTCATTTATGCTTTTGAGCTTAGCTTCAAAGTCCTCCAAGACCAATGATGAGTAGTTGAATAGTTGACTGCAGGATGGATTACCGCCCAGAAAAGCTGAGGCACAGAGAGGCTAGGTTTTAATTAAAAACCAAGAACTCTCAAATCAATCACTTCATTTTCACAAATGTTACATGCCATATTTTGTTTTACTCAAATCAACCATTCATGCATTTATAATGACCCTGAGAAACCTGGATGAAATGGTTCTGGCAACACTTTACTCTAAAATGGAGTTCTTTGAGTTTATCTATGTGACACTATAAACTCTGGATTAGACCATAGACTGTACAGAGAGCCTAAGTCACTTACTTCCGCTTCCGGCTCATGGGACCTTATTTTGGAAAAATTATGTACGGTAGTGAACGGCGAGAGACAACTTATCTTTTTATCCCATTAGAATTGAGCCCTGAATTACACACATGATGTTGGTCAATTTAATATAGAACTTTGCGAGTAAAGAAAGTCGCATTTTGTTGTAAAACAGTAAAGTTACATGTTGTTTTGTGTGAAATCGCTCAATGAACTACATCTCTCGTCTCGCACAATATACTTCACCAACATGTTAGCGCGGTAAAGCTAGCTAACATTCATTGCTTTCTTGCTACTAGCTAGATAATGTAGATGCAGAAATATATCTCACCTGATGTGTTTAAGCCAACAGTCTTTTATCACATCATCCTCCCATGTAAGTGTTTTGATGTTAGCTTCAGTACCGTTAGCTTCAGTCATTGACATAGAAAGTTACGACGTCACATACGCTAATTTTGGGTTTGTGGTCTTTGTAATTACGTATTTTCGCAGTCTTATATCTCAACAGTTTTACATCAAACTACGACCTTCTTTAATTAAAAATGTATCTTTTAAATCGACAAAGATCATATGTGGAATTCAAGGCACAATTCAAACGGGATCAAAATATTTGTTGTCTCCTGCCGTTGACTACCGTACAATATTTTTCCGAAATAAGGTCCCATGGTGGTCCACCAGAAGGGGAGGGACTTAGGCTCTCTATATAAGAAATGAACGTAGTCATCGTGACGTCACCCGTTGGTTTGTGGACTGCCGTTTTGAAGCCTCTAGTTTGGCCGATAGGGCGCCGCCATGTCGAGTTTTTGCAACCAGGAAGTGCCCGGGAAGTGACGATACGGCGGAGCTCACGGCCGTGTGCGGAGCTAGCTAACTTCCTTAGCTAGGTGCAACTGTAACTGACGTTAACTGTCAGGGCTGATAACTTTGTCTAGCGAACAACAGCCGTAAAACTAAATGTACTCACCAGAGAAAGTGAACAGCCGACTCCTAATAAGCCTTAATAAGCTTTTTAAATTTACACAGTGCTGAGGGTACGAGTCGGCTCTAGCCTGATTGACAGGTCGCCACGGTAACAACTTGTCAATCATAGATAATCCCGCCCTGAAGCATACTCTGCTTTGTGGTCTCTTTTAAAATAAATGGGACCATAATTTACTAAATGAACATCGTTTTGTGTTGAAGAAGACTTGAAACTAGCGACTGAGACCACAAACTCATCAGGAAAGTGTTTACTGGGGTAATTATTCAGCTGAGAAGTAGGGTCATTTTCCCATTGTTTCTAATGGGGCCGGACTTCTTTTTGCAACCAGAAGAGTCGCCCCCTGCTGGACTTTCAACAGAATACAGGTTTCAGGGACTTCCGCATCGGCTTCATATTGTAGACCGGAAGCTTCCCGCTTGGATTAGACTCAAATTAAGCCGGAGCAGAAGCCAGACTCCCACCCTCCCCTCTTACCTCAGCTCCATGACACTGGTAACATTCCCAGAGGGGAAAATCCTCCTGATGTAGTTGAAGTCTCCAACGTAGATGCTACCATCTGCTCCACAGGCCAGAGCCAGGGGCGCCAGCAGCTTGTTGCCCTCCGCCTGCCCGTTACAGCTGGGGCAGGAGATGCTGCGGCGACGTCCATTTCCTAGAAGAGGATGTTGAAATACATTTTATCTGTCTGCTTTTTCCACAAAAAAGATTCACCAGTTGGGAGCTCATTTTATCTATAATTTATATGTATATTTGTTTTTTAAGGCCAGGTTGTTGAACTCTGTTGTGGACCAAGCATTTATTTGAAAAAGTCAAGTCAAAGAAAGACGTGGGGTAGATGCACTGTTCACCATCCCCATTACCCAGGATTCAATTCCCTGTAGGGCAAGTGCTGTCAGGGACTGCGGTGCACAGAGAAATGGACGGAAATGGATTTTAAAAAGTAATGATGAAAAATATGTTTTTCTCTTCCTATGAGAATAATAATATGCAATAACAATGTGCAGAAATGAAAAGCTCAATCAAGTCAATAACATTTGATTCTGTACTTACCCATGATGCTGCTGATCACAGGGGGCTGCTGGGAAATGAAAATGTTCTCACCATTGCCCTTGTACAGTATACCTGATGGAGAGAAAATGTAAGGATGAGAGAAGGATCTCACTCTCTCTCTCACAGCCACTCTAATTATACATTGCAGAGCATTGGTACGGTAGAGGTGAGCTTTCACTAACACAGCTGTCACTTCAAAATGCACCAAAATGTTGTCCTTTTATTAAAAATCAGAGGCCCTGTCATTGGGCTTCACAATGATGTGATATTTTCTTTGCTTGTTGATTGGACTATATTTTACATTTGAAAGTAGGGTGTTGTACGTATCTGCAAAACTAGTTATATCGTATTATTATTATTATTATTATTATTATTTAGCTTTAGCAAACAGAAAAAACTTGTTGAGATTAAAACTCTCTTTTTTCAAGAGTGTCCTATGACCAAGAAGCACAATTAACAAAGTTGCTGACATAAAAAACATACAACATAAACATAGTAAAATAACAATTTAACATGAATAGATGAAGATGAAGATAAATATCAGTTACAAGGTCAGAAAATATCAAAATGTTTTTAAATATTCACCACAACTCATCACCAACAGGGATCACACGAGTAATCAGTCATAGCATCTACAGCCAGAATTGCCAGCCACCAAGTCATTTAAATGTTGGTAGCCTTGTGCTGTCTTCAGGCTAATCTTTACACTGATGAGAGAGTGAGTGTGGGAAGCTCCTGAATGTCTTTGATCAGATAATGTTAGTGGAGATGAAGCAATTATGAGATACCCAAAATTACCGTTGGATTCATGACACCGGCCACCGTGTGTATGATAGTTAATCAGAATCATTCTAAAGTGACAGGTGCATGTCTGCTATTTGCAATCAGCACACGGCCACACCCTCCATTTCTCTATTTAATGAAATATGTTTGCCTAGAGGTGTATCATGGAGAAAGTGTTTTGTTGAAGAGGAAAAAAAAACCCATGGGATTCAAACACATAACCTCCTTGGTGAGAGTCCTGCGCTTTACAAACTGAGCCGACCGAACACTGTAACATTCAGATTAAATATTATTTCTTATGTTCTCACCCATTATCCCATCTAATGGATGAAAAAATTGCTCCGATGCAAAACCTATTTACAGAGCCCTGCTGTATATTATTACTTCTTCTTCTTCTTCGAAGGTACGTATTCAACGTAATGATGAGCGTCTACACTGCCAGAATTCTACAAGAAGAAGAAGAAGAAGAACGTAGTGACGAAACGCACTCTGTAGTTTGTCCGTTTTGGGCTACTGTAGAAACATGGCCGCAGTTATGTAGATAGAAATGTCTTATTCTAAGGTAATAAATACATAACAGTTCATTATGTGAGGTCATAGTTTTGGATCTTATATTGCATTTCTGTCGATTTTTTTTTTAGTATGTAGCCCAGACCACCATCTTTCGCTTCAAATTATTAACCATGCTTTGGTTGCCAGGAGTGGATATTGTGCAAAAGGTCCTTGCCAACCTCTCAGGCTGACATGGGAGGGCCTTCAGCTGATGTAGTTCACCTGGGCCTGTTTTACATTTTAGGAGACAGGGTTGACAAGAAAGATGTGTGTGATGTGTTCGTGCAAACATGAATTACACTGCCTGTGCTTGGTTGTCATGTTAAACTGCAAACCAACTGCGTGTTTGGTGAACTGGCCAGGTGTGTGAAGGTGAGAAAGTAATGGGGACATTTTGTGTCATGTTTTCCTTTTTATTTCAACTGTTTTATGTGCATTTTTCAATTTGTGCTTGAAAAATGTAAATTTAGCAGAAAAGTGTTTGGTTGAGGTGTAAAAGGGTAAAAGGTATCAAGTATGCAACTTACACATCACTCAAGCTTCTGCTCCACTGAAGAAAACATGAGATCTGACACATTGGTCTGATAAGGAAATTAACAGAAGTGCCATATTTCCGTCAAGCTTTCCCCGTGGTGTTCCATTGTTTGAGGTTTGACTGGAAGTCTTTTATTAACATCTCATCTCATCGCGCTCTGTGTAATGGTTTAATGACACCCAGCTAAGAAGTTAGCGCCACAAACAATTGGCCTTAATGAACCGACTCCTAATATTGACATAAGTGTAGTGGATGGAAACGCACCCTCTGGCCTTGGTGATGTGTGCAGATGCAGCAGCCCTTCAAACGTCGCTACATTTCTGTTCTCATTTATTCTGGTTTTCACCTTTTACGCTAAAGCACGTATTAGTTTATGACAGAAATAAACACATCGGCACTGGAAAAGGACGTGCAGGGAGTGAATTGAGTGCAGCGGACTTTGGGAAGATCACTGCCCACAGCATCACCACCACCCAGCCGGACCAGCCGCTGCAGGGAGGAGAGGGAGGATAGCTGGGATAAGATCTAAACTAATCCAGCTTGGACCTGAGGTTGCTCCACTACCCCACCTAGTCCTGGTTAATCGTTCGCAGGAAGATGGAGTTCCTTTGACATTATTATATTTGTTTACCCTGTGTTGTTTGACCTTGATTCCACGATTGATTTTCTTTTGCAGATTTTCTGGAAAAATCGGTTAAAAGTTGCAATACATGTGGATGGAAACCCAACTACAGTGAATAAATGAATACTGCAGTACATCTTTGAAAGAGCCGTCAGTCCCTCTGACTTGATTTATGCATCAATATGCTGTCTTCCGGTAGTAGAACTCTTTTGTGTTACATGGTGTAAGTGCTTCATTCAACTTTTCACAATAAACACGGTCAATTTATAAGTTCTTCAAACCCAGCATGACACATTGCTATCGGACTTTAAATCCCACATCAGTCGGTTCCCTTCCTGTCCAGCTGTCTCTAGATCTCTCTCCCTTCTCTCCATCATCCTCTCCTTCTTTCATCTCTCCCTCAATTAGTAGGTGTTGATTGATCAACAGAGACTGAGCCAGCAGGGTTCCACCCATGCTGTGCTGCGGTCTACACAGGCAACCAACTATTGGCCGACTGGAAAATAGTGTGTGTGTGTGTGTGTGTGTGGTGATGCAGAGTGATGATAAAGAGATGGTGATGCAGGGTGATATGAGAGAGAGAGAAACAGTGTAGAAAGAGAGAGGAACATTGAATTCTCCTGCTGTGTTAGAAGAGAGGACTGTAAAGCTTTCTCACACAGCTTTCAGTCTGTGCGTGTCTCTGTGTGTGTATAAATCAGCGCATCTGACCTTGATTTCAAACCTGTAGATTGGAAAATTCTTACCACATCCACTAAGCGCCCTGACACATAAATCTAAGACCTAGTGCCAACCAGGTCGGGCTGCCAAAACCCTTTCTTTTGCCTCCCACCTTCGGCAACACTTGGACACACAGTATTCATGATCCAAAACCAGTAAGAGCAAGACAAAACAAACCAGCCAACCATTTTAGGGCCACTGTGAATTAGTATAACTATTACAGCAGATGGACCTCTGCTAGTGAAAGATGAATATACAGTGGAGATTAAAAAAAAGGCAAACATCCAAATCATGAAGTGACTGATGTGTTAGTCAGACTGCTCTCTGTCACTGACTGCTCCTGCTGAGCAGACGCTGATAAGAGCAGACTAGAGCCAACTGTGCCACAAAAACTTCAGGTGTGGACCGCCAAACACGTCCTAATAGTGCCCAAGGAACAGCTTGTTGAGATGGTGTATCAGGGCTTTCACACACACAAACAGTACTTCTGGTACTCTACAACCTGTTAAACACACGCACACACACGGGTGCATAATGTATAAAGCAAGTTGAACAGTGACTGAAGGTTCTCGGCAGCGGAAATCAGTGTGAAGAATGACCTTCAGCCAATCAGAGGAATGCAATATTTAAAAAGATGGCTCCTCATGGCCAAGGATGAATGAAAAAGTTTAGATCTTTCATTCAGGACAAGTCAAAGGCTTTTCCTTGAGCTAAAACTGGAATCAATTTGCAATAAAACATCTGCACGTATCTGGAATTGAAATGAACGTGTGCATAACTATTACATGAGGTACCAAAAAAGGTAGTTTACCTGTCCCCCTATTTTTTTATAGATTCATTAAACATGGACAATACACATACATATTATTACATTTCAGTATGCTGATGGCTAATCTATTGCGCTAATGACTCTAGATGAAGTTATCCCATCACCTGGGAATAACAAAACCAATCCCTTTCAGAAAACTATTTCATTACAGCAGACATCCAGTCAGCACCCATGTACCAAACAGTTACCAAAAGGTTGCTACTTCTTCTTCTAATACTACTTCCGAGACTGCTACTATGGCAGTCTTTACAACAACAACTAATACTACTACCACTAACATTACTACTACTCTCCCTCTTGCCATTCTCATACAGGCCCCACTTCACAGTGCACAAGCCTGCCACCCTGAGTGTGATGTCAGAGGAAAATGGCCGCTGTGTGAATATGTCGTAGGGAGGTAAAGGTTTTAATATTCTGCCTTATCTAGGTTGCATCCTGGGTGAATTGTTGTCATGTAGACATAAGCTGCTGAAGTCTCATTACAATTGATGGGAAAACCAAATTTGATTTAGAGCAGGAAATCAAAAAAAATCTACATTCTGTTACATAAAATAACGTTTATGTTCTAGACTTTTCTCTTATCTCTGCATTTCTGTGTGTAAAATACTGTATAGACTTTACTCTGCAGGGATAAAATTCAAATGAAGAGAAAATCACTCCCTGATTGAACATTGAACCACTCGGGGGTCGATTATGACCGTCCTCCTTCTGGGTCCTTACGGGTCTTCAGGTGGGCGTAGAAGCCAGTCCTGGAGCCGCATTTGTTGGGAATAAGTTGACCTTTGCGAGTACGCTAACGTTGGTGCGCTTATCCTCCCCGCTAATCAAAAAGATCTTCCTGAAGAATCACTGTTGGTATGCATCGAGTGCCTTCTTGTGCCTGCTATATGCTGCCCATGTTTCTGACCCATGCCGTAGGCTGGGCAGCACTGCCGCTTTGTACACCGACATTTTTGTTCTGGCCTGAAGGTTTTCTTAATCTTCAGAAGGCCAGGCTGGCACAACTGACACGACGGTCTATTTCAGTGTCAGTGCTGGCTTTGGAGGAGAGAAGGCTGCCAAGATATGGGAGCTGGTCAAAGGTCACAAGTGTATGTTGCTTTGTATTAAGGAGCCATAAAGCTTAACCCTTGAATACACATATCAAGGCAGCGTCAGTGTGAATTAGTTAAGGATGGAGGAGAAGACTAGTTCTGGTGAAGCTAAGGCTACCTTTGATAATACATGGTACAGAGGGAGCAGGTGAACTACTGATTCAGTTACCTGCAGGTCACAGGTTACTTGCATTTAGTTGAGTAATTAGATGTAAGGAAAGAGTAGATCCATTGTTAAAAAACTCAACTACAAACACTTACATTTGGATTTGTGGTCAGAGAGCCCCCACATAAATGTAAAGTTGTTTAAAGTTCAGCAATTTTGATTTGGTTTGATGTCCTGGAAAATAAGCATGTTCTCTGGAGCAGAGCACTAAGCTAAAGCACTCCAACTGTGGCTGAGCTGCTTTACCAGGCAGCTTACACTCTTACACTCCCAGAGTCAGAGATGTGTGAATACACAGACAAACATGGGCGTGCACACACACACACACACACACACACACACACACACACACACACACACACACACTCACAATGCATGCAAAAGAAAGCAGATCATCTCTGTCAACCCTGTGCCCCTGAAATCCCTCCACACACACAATCTCTCTCTCTTTCATCCAGTCTTATCTGAGTTGTTCAGCAGTGCTCACCGATCACACAGCACCAGGTGTGTGTGTGTCCGTCTGTGTGTAAAGGTGTGGACAAGTCTGTGCACACAAATGCAGTTTGTGTCTCTTTTTCTCCGTCATTCTCTTTTCTTCCCTTATGTTTTTTTTTGTATTCGTGGTCTCTCATAATATTCTGTTTCTCTCTTTTTCTTTCTGTCTTTGTTTTTATTTGTTGGTTCCTCTCTTTCCCACAATAAATATCTACATTCTGGTATAACATGATGTAGATTACTGAAGCACAGTAAGTCTCAACCTCGGATCTGTTTTCGTGGTTACGCACAAAAAAGGTTGAGTGCTTTAAAAGTCAGTGTTGCTAAACAGAAAAGTCAAATTCTATGCTTAATAATGGAAACAATATGTAAATAATTAACCATATTCTCAGACGTTTGTGGTGTTTTGTTTATTTCCTAAAATATTATATTACCATTACAAGCATTTCTTTTTATGAAAATCAGCTTTAAACAAAAGATGATTGATGAAAAGGAAAATTATTGTGTAATCAAATTCATAGTTTGTTGTTCAAAATGAATCATCACTCCCTTTGATTTGACACAACTACATGAACAAAGATAAAAGCAAAACTCTTGTTATACCATAAAAAACAAAACTCAATTCCAAAAGTAACCGGCTTTATAAGAGGTTCTGCTGTTTATTCCATTTTCTCAATCAAAAGAAATAGAACAATGTTCTGACTCATAACAAAGTGAGCAGTTCTCCTAGCAAAGCAACATTATTTATATAGCGCATTTCCATCCAGGTGGAAGCACAACGTGCTGCACAGAGCGTGAGCTACCACATAAATAAATAAATCAGACATAAGTAAACACAACTGAACCTCATTTAACCTGACCTCGGCACAGGCGTCATATGTATTTCTTTTAAAACTTTAGCAGCTGCATTTTGGAGTAGCTAATGGATGAGATTTCTGAACTGCGTGACGTTCCAGAGACAACTGTGACAATATATATAACAGACATTCAGTTGTCAATTTCCTTGATACACTCCGATAGCGTGTATCGTGCATTGCGGCTTATAACTTTTCATAGTTATAAGAACAGTTGGAGGAACAGCCCCCTTTTTCCTGTGTCCACACTGCAAGAACTGGGATCGATCGTAGTTCTCAGAACGTCGTATTGAGCGACTTTGTTAGCTCCTACTTGAGAGTACTGATGCCCAGCCGGCTGCCTCTGTCCCTGTCGAGCTCAACACTTTTTCTATGCACATTTTTGAGGAAACCAACATCATTCCTTCTGTGAGGCTAGCTGAGGACCTGGATCTCAAGCATGACCGAAGTGCTTTCCTATGGTGAACCCGCAAAAGTCACCCCACGGCCGGATGGCATTCTAGGCCATTTCCTCAGGAGGTCCAGCGACCAGCTTGCGTTGGTATTCACCTCTATGTTGAACCTCTCACTGAACCAGTCTGCAGTGATCACTTGCTTCAAACAGACCCCCATTGTCCCTGTACCAAAGATACCCTCCATCACCTGCCTGAATGACTATCGCCCTATGGCCATGAAGTCATGCAGTTGGTCAGAACTCACATCTGCTCTATTCTTCCTGACACGTTGGATCCCCTATAATTTGCATACCGAGCCAACAGATCAACAGACGATTCCATCGCAATGACGGCACACGCTGGGTTTTTTTCATCTGTTTTTTCCAGCTTTATTGCCGAAACACGTTTTGCCTATGACAGAAATCAGTCATTGGAAAAGGAAGACAGGGTTTCTGGAATAAGAGCAGCGGACCACAATCCACTCTGCCCAAACTACCGGAGCAGGCACCACGATGGGTGCGGTGAACTCTCAGGGGAGAGAGCCGGAAAAGGAGCCGTGATGGCCCAGTTTGGATTTCAGGCTGCTCCTAAAGGTCTGTACAAAGTGGGTCTCATGTTGGCCAAGCAACAAAAATCAGAGACTGACCCCATCAACGTCCCCGATCAAGCGCTCGGCAGGTGGTCCGTGTTTCGAGCTGTCAGCGCAAGACTACCGGAAAGATGAGAGGAGGTGGACATCGATGATGCTTGGTGCTCAAACACAGTCAAGATGGACTCTGCCAACTGTCAGACTTTTTATTGTGCATTATCATGTCGTTGCTGCTGTTTACATTCTCTCAGATGCAAATTCAAAAAATGCACTGCGGAATGTTCTTGGTGTTTATGTGTGTGTATATATGAATATATATCTAAATAACTGCATATTTTGTTTTTTTGTTATGTTACCATTTTTAATATACACTTAGCTGTAGCTTGAAAGGACTACAAATTTTAGGGCTGGACAATAAAACTATAACAATATAACAAATGTTCAATAAATATTCAATAAATGTGTTTATTCACTTGAATCATACACAAATTAGGACTTAATTTTTCTATTAAGATGTTTATTTTGTTGAGGAAGAAGGACTGAAAAAAGCTTTTACTTAATTTTACTCATGCATATTTGCTTTATTGCATTATTGTTTTGAATGTTCTACCTCAGATCTGTGAAGTGATCCACTGTTTGGCATCAAGTGTTCTGACCATAAAGAAAAGTTTAAACCACAATTTGAACCACAACTAAGTATTGAACCACAATCAGGCTTCTTCAGCTCTCACTCAGAGGCAAAAAGTCAGCCTTTAAAGAAACGATTTGATACTTTGATATCGAAACATATGAAGCGTTTTTTATCGCGATAACATTTTTGGCCATATCGTCCAGCCCTAACAAATTGTGTTTCATTACACAACCTTGTGCTGTATAATGAGAAATAAATAATCTTGTACCTTGAAAGCATGGATAAAAATACAGTTGTGTGACTATTTTAACAAAGCAGTCATAGCTTCCTAAATTAGAGGATTTTTCAAAATGGAAGAATAAAAAGTTCTAATTATACATTTAGTATTACCACTGTCTCCTGTAATAATGTTTATTTATGTTAGGAGGATAGTGAGTAGTGTGGTTGTGTTTAAGATAGCAATCTGCTGTGGCCATAACACTACTCATGTGTTCTCCACACAGCACTGATTATGATAACTACTGTCTTGCAGTCAGATAGCAATCCCTTCAGACCATCTGATTTAAAAATTGCTGGACACGCCTTACAGCTGTCATACTACCCTACTATCTACAGATGAATATAAAGATTAAGCACAAAGTTGAATATGAGACATTCAGTAAATAGAAAGGTAGCTGGTCTTCCCAGTCAAAACAAGAAAACATGAAAGAATGAAATGACTGAAGAGTGTCTTACTGCCAGAACGTTAGAAGTCAACACTCACTGTACAGGCATGTTATTTCCAAATCTAACACAACGTCCCATCCACATCATTAGTGGAGCTACAAGACAAACAGCATAGAAAACACAGCAGGAGTGTTTGACGGTCTCGCTCGCTCTCAAACACACACACACACACACACACACACACACACACACACACACACACACACACACACACAGACAAGATATTGTCCATAAAGGGTGTTTTAATCTCAAAGGGTCAAACACACATTGTGCGTTGGCGTACTCTCCCTTGAAGACACAAAATCACACCCAGAGACCATTACAAATATAGACAGAAAATCACAAATCACACATGCATTTTAAACGCACACACACCCACACGCAAACACAATCGGGTGACAAGGTGCTGAAAACCCAAGAGTGCTGCAGGCAGAGAGGAATGAATAGCAATGTGATGGATGGGGTGACAGATAGAGGACAACAAGGAAGGGGAATAAGGAGAGGGGGGAGGGGGTTTATAAAATCAAAGTGCCTTTAAAGCTGCAAAATGCTTTTTTTTTTTTTTTTAACATATGTATCTATTCTTATATGAACCAGTTTTTAAAAGGTGGGCTATCTGAATGGAAATCAATCTCGTTTCATTCAGGTACAGGCGACCGATGTAGGTGATTCTGTAAGCAGCGCCGGAGTAACAGTAATGCATCCTTTATGAACCAGCTTATTATAACCTTATTATTATTAATATAACAAGTCTGTTTTCCCACGGCACTCCACTCAGCTTTACATTCATGTAAAAATGCATGCAGCACATTGAGAAGCGTCGGTTAAACAAGTCCAGGCTGAGTTTTTCTGTAACATAACTTTTTCAATTTTGTGGATATCACCTTTAGATATCAGGTATTTTTTTTAACCAAAAGTTGAGTTTTTGCTTGTTCTTGTTAACAATAATAAACTAAACTACAATAATAAAAAATAATAATAAGACATAGAAACTTTAAATCAAGTTAGTTAGTTTTAGGTAAATTAATAATAATAATAATGTCAATAAATGTGTGTATGTATGATATATGTGTGTAGCATGAAGGGACTACAATCTTTCTTTTGGTTATACAACCTTGTGTTGCATGACAAATAAAAATATACAACTCATAAACAACACTGTATATAGCTGCGGTATGAAATGCAGGATCTAGGTACAGGATGTGGTTTTGTCATGTTATGACACGTACCATTTTGTAGGTCCAGGATGTGATGTTTATCCAGCGTCCATCCTCCCATGTTGGAAGCATCCAGCTCGTAGCCCTGTAAAATAGCCGTTCTCTTCTCCCACAGGATGAGGTCCAGGCAGGACTCGTATTCAAACCCCACCGACACTACGAGACACAGACAGGGAGAGGCCAGTTATTCAGCTCTTTCCTTTGGTTTGGTTTGAACATGAGAACAGGAACGTTTCAGTGATTCACACCACAGCAAACGGACAACAGGTTTGAAAACACAGCGTTAACCTCCATCTGTCTGCTGCTTTCATAACATCCACTGACTCCAGTTGCAGGTTCATTGATGCCCTTCATTCTCTGGCCCAACACACACACACACTTCAAGCTTTCTTCTTTGCACTGAGAATCTACTTGTTAGGGCTGTCTACCAGTCTCCATGAGGTACAACTATAGACTCGACTATAGTCGTGACGCTCAGTGTGAGCGGCTCTGCCAGTTGCATCTTGGCAGTGCCTGACTCTGACAAATCCAAAAATGTAGAGCCAAATGAAGCCTGGTTGCTGAACCATCTAGCGGCTAGCCCCTTATTTTACCTTAACCATCACAACTACTTGTCTAACCCCAACCATTACCCTACCTCAACCGTGAAGGGTAATTTTGGTACTTTTAAACACATATTTTGGGGTTGAAATGACTAGTAAGTACAAAAACTTCTGGAATCCATGCAGTACATGGCTTCAGCCAGCAGCCGCAAATCAGCTGGAGTGGCTGCAATGTATTCCTTTGGGACAATGGCAGCCTTCAAAATTACGTTCACAAAAAGTGCCAGCTGAAGCCATCTTTTAGCTGCCTACCAGCGTCATGCAGGTGCATTATTACCAATTATTACCATTTATTACCAATTATTACCATTTATTACCAATTATTACCATTTATTGCCAGTCATTACCAATTATTACCACTTATTACCAATTATGACCACTTATTACCAATTATTACCATTTATTACCACTTATTACCAATTATGACCACTTATTACCAATTATGACCACTTATTACCAATTATGACCAATTATGACTAATTATTAACATTTATTACCAGTTGTTACCATTTATTACCAGTTATTACCATTTATTACCAGTTATTACCATTTATTACCAATTATTACCACTTATTACCAATTATGACCACTTATTACCAATTATTACCATTTATTACCACTTATTACCATTTATTACCACTTATTACCAATTATGACCACTTATTACCAATTATTACCATTTATTACCACTTATTACCATTTATTACCACTTATTACCAATTATGACCACTTATTACCAATTATGACCACTTATTACCAATTATGACCAATTATGACTAATTATTAACATTTATTACCAGTTGTTACCATTTATTACCAGTTATTACCATTTATTACCAATTATTACCACTTATTACCAATTATGACCACTTATTACCAATTATTACCATTTATTACCACTTATTACCATTTATTACCACTTATTACCAATTATGACCAATTATGACTAATTATTAACATTTATTACCAGTTGTTACCATTTATTACCAGTTATTACCATTTATTACCAGTTATTACCATTTATTACCAGTTATTACCATTTATTACCATTTATTACCAATTATTACCAATTATTACCAAATATTAACTGGGTAATTATAAGGCAATTTAAAATATGAAAAATACCCTAATAGCAAGTAATGAGCTGACTGAGGAGAATAGGTGTGTTCTGGTCTAAACTAAGTTTACTTTTAATCAAACGCTGATATAAAAGAGAGATATAAAAGATAATTCTGTTTTCTTGGCCACCTGGAGGTAGCAGAAATAAGGTGTGAACACAGCATTGACATCATCACCTCTTTAAGCTTATATGGTGAACTTGTTAGCGAACAGCAGTTATGGAGCTTCGTTAGCATTCATTTGTGTTTGGGTCCAATATTCACTCTATTTTAGCTCTCTACAGACTTCTGAGGGAATTGCTGAATGCTCCACTGTGTTCAGCAGCTTGTTGCTAACTGTGTGTCTGCTGTTGGGTGCTGAGATAGTAGTACAAGTGGGTTTTTAGAGCTTTTCACTAAAAACAAGCTGCTGGCTGCGTCAGAAAACGACTGAACCAAAACGTGCCAGACAGCTAAACCATGCGCTGAAAACTCAGTACAAAGCTTCCTAAAGCTGAGATTCAGGTGATAATTATCTGATAGTGTCAAGATAAGAAAATGTTAGAGCCGCTTTCAGGTTTGGATTTGACTGAACAAAACTTCTTAAAACAATATCAGTGTCAGCTGATCAATCCCGATATCTATTTGAATAAAATCAATGCCTTCCCTTTATTTCTTTGTCTTTTTACTTCTTTATTTATCATACACCCTCATGTGCAGATATCCAGGTCTACCATTATCACTTTGACAGCATGATTATTTGTCAGTATCACTTAATGCATTGCTGTAATCGCCAAGGTTTGTTTGAGTTAGCCTGACGTAATGCTTCCAAGGACCACAGACAGCAGATACGTTTCCTTGCCTCCCTTGGCATAGACTATCTATCTTGCTGTATCTGTTATTAATCACTGTTGGGCCATTCGTTCATGTTGCCAGACTCTATCTGAAAGAGCTTTGTTCCAGTTTATATTACAATGACTCTTAGTTACTGACCGACTACTCAGAAAGCCATACATTTTCCACAAGAGAGCCTCATTGTGGAAATTGGCTTATCAGAAATAATAGGCCTATGTAAGCCCATGATAGCCTGAATTCTAACGTCTAAAATTGTCCAAAATCTGAAATTTAGGAACATAGGGATTAAACTGTTATCTGTGGCGGATTGCCTTTTTTCCCCAGACTTCAGACATCAGATCATTTCCACTACTTTGTTTGCTAATTCAGCCCTGGCACTGTAGGCACACCAGCCCACATTACCACGCATCCCCACTCACCAACACACATTCACTACTACGTTTGTGTACAGATGGTGAAATAATATTATAAGAGCATAAAGAGCACATGCTTATAACAAATTTACACATAGAGTTAAAACAACGGCTGTCCATCCGAGTATGTTGTAGAGTCTTTCTGCTCTCTGTCTGTCTGCTGTTACTGTCTTTCTCTACAGCAGAGTTAATTACAGACCGAACATTTGTGTGTCTCTATTTTCTTCCCACCTCTACCACCTTCCTCCCTGTCTCTGCTAGGCCTACAGAAGCATCTTTCCTCCCAGCACTGCTACTAGAAGACCAGGTCTCTGGCTGTGCACTGCAGAAAATGTTTTCTCACACACTGCTCCCAACATTGGAAAACACATGAATAAAAACATCTAAGTCTGGTAAATGGCAGAAGCAGAAAGGACTGAAGGTCCTAATTTAAAAAACCTAGTCAAGTTGGTCAGCCCAGGATCTCAGCACCAGGCCAGCTGTTGCCAACTGGGCCAAATGCTTTATATTTATTGTTAATATTATTATTTTTCATAGGCTATTAATAATATTATATAAAATAAAATAAAATTGTGCAGGTGATAAAACCTTATGTCCTGTAAAAACAATTTAGTTATATATATATTCAGTGTTTCCCGCAGAATTACCTTTTTAATGCTACTTTAGTGTTTACTCACTAGCCTACTTGAATCTGCTCTCTTTGCCTTCGGTTCTAATATTCCCACAGCGGCTTGCCCTGCCTCTTTCTTTTTCTCTCTCCCTGTTGACTTTCTCCATCAGTAGTGGGCAAAATGACACAACACACGTGATTTCCTCCTGCGATCCCGTTTTCAGCCGAAACCAACGTTGTACCCAGTTACATCCTCACGGGTGTGTTCAGTGTTCGTGGTCCGTTCTTGTAAAATATCCACTGTCTGCGTCTTCTAACGAAACATATCTATCAGCGTTTCTCTGCTAAAATGCTTAAATGGGTTGCCAATTTATACTTGGGCGGCCGTTAATGTACCTGAGTGGCCCGCCCAAGTAAAGCTTATGTGTGGGAAACACTGATATTATTATCAATCTGACCAGCTCACCTCAAAACAAATGATCCGGCCACTCTGGCATTTACCAGAATTGCCAGATGGCCATTCCAGCCCTGCAAACTAGCCTGCACTCTTTGTTTTGCAGAAGAATATACTGTACCTGTTTCTGCTTTACAATTAAAACAGTCGGAAATCTAACTTAAACCTTCAAATGTAACTTTGGCTGAGAACATTATTGCTGTCAACACAGTTACCTTAAAACTTTTACAACAATTGTAAATTACTTGATTTCTCTAGAATTCTGAGCCATAATGAGGAATAAAAAATGTGCTGATGATACAGTTACGTATCTTCAGTAAAATATTAAGGTGAGCGCCTCTATGTTTGTATAGATTTTAACAGTTGCCAGACATGCGCTCCAAATATTCTTGTGGTTATGCTACCTTATTATATCTCATGAGCACCAATTTCAGAAGTGTTACAAAATATAGCAGTAAATCGTCTTTATGTTCAACCCATTAAGCCGGGCTACAATAAGTAATAACTCACTGAGGAGTATGTCTGCTGGACTTGTCCCTCATAAAAGGTGTCAGAGGAGTTAACATGCCCATTATGTCCGAGCCATTTTCCTGTCAAAGCCTTTCTGCAAAACCTATTTGAACAAAGCTGAAGCTGTCTGCAGCTTTATGTATGTTCAGGAGAAGTCAGCACTATAGGAAAATCCCTCCTCTCCACAGTTACTGTGAACACTTGTCAGACTTTAATAAGCAGTGCAGACCAGGACATATTTTGATGACTTGGTGCAAATTAACCGTTGTTTATATTTTATCTCCACCATCGTCATACACTTGTACATCTATTATCACTATGATTCCTTATGATTAGCAAAGTGGCTTGTTACTTCCACTCCTGGGTCACAGAAAGGGTAAGAGTTAAACTGATTCACACAGATTCTCTTAAATTCACGGTAGGAATCTCAATTCATTCAAGTCTTATCATTTACAATGAGTCAGCTGTTCATAAGAATAATAATGTAAACAAGTGAGAAATATCTTAGTAAATGGTTCACCGCCGATAGCTGTCTCAACAATATTACTTTCAGTTATGGGAGCACACCAACCCCCTACTTCACAATCACAGCGCTGTAAGCCTTGTGATGTACTTGCTTTTGACATATATGCACAGACACGCAGCTGCGATGTGAGCAGCATCAATCATATACTTGCCTGCAGACCTTTTGTGTTCTTGTGGGACATTAAGGGGCAGATCATGGCGGAATTATCCCCGGCCGACACCACATTATCTTTTTGCATAACTTACAATGAGTTCTATCAGTTTCAATTCAAAGCTTTCTGCCATGTTTTTCAGAGTGTGCTACCAACCTTACCTTCCCTCCTGACATACTGTTGCCTCCACTGTTCATGTGCTTCATTGCATCTTACAGACACACACAACCAACGCTCCAGAGCAGAAGCATACACGCTCTAGATATAGCAGCCTTTATTAATAACAGTAATGTTTACATTAAAAAAGTCACTATACAAACTCAATAATATCTCCCTGGAAACAAATCTAAAATGTCAATAAATTAATCACATTCCTGACTGATGTACGCTTCATTCTTTCTAAACTTCAATCAGTATCAGTCCCTCCTGGCTTCTCACACACCTGGCTCTGAGGTCGTCACCACACCTGCTCCGCATCCAATCTCCCGCAGTACTAAAGGAGCAGACACATCCAGTCGCTGCTTGATTGTTGTGAAGTATTGAGTAGGCTGCTGCTTTCCTTTCCTCGTTTTTTCCCCTTTTGCGGCCTGCCAGTTTCTGCCTGCCTGAGCTGTTTGCTTCCCGTATGTGTTTGGATCTACCTTTCTTTAAGCCCGCCAGCCAGCCTCTCTCTGGATAATCCCCTCTTCTTGCACATTTCACTGACTGTCTTAATAAACTGTTTAAACTCTTCCTCTTGTCCGATCTGCTCTTATAAGAGCACCTGTCACGTACATGTCGTTTGATGAATGAGGAGAGGAAGCTTGTTGAGCGTTGATGAGCTTGCACAGTGTGCGAGTGAAAATCATTAGTTGTGCATTGTTGTTAATGATCATGTGAAATTTTAATAGCTGCGGTTATAATTCAGCTGTGGAGATGCATCGAATATAAGAGGAACGTCTCAACATTATGTTACGAATAAACATTTAGATGATCAATTTTTGACATTTGTGATAATTTAATAGTTTTTTACAATTTTACAAAAACGCTTGGAAATCAAAATTAGCTTAAGCTATTGTAACCAAACTTGGGAGCGTCTGTTCGATCTGAGCTTTGCTGAGCAGTCCTAGAATATTATTCCACTAGGGTTAAGTTTATACCTCATAATTCACTGCATTGATTCGTACCAAATTTGGTTTGTGCGATCTAGGGTCACTGCTTAGTTGATGCATACAATTAGGTAATGATTGCTTAAAGTGGGTGTGGCTTATTACAACAAATGTAAATTTTTTATACATTTCACATTCCAAACTTCAAAAAAATCTAAGAAAATCACCCATATATCTTAGAGAGCTGACATTTTTTCAGCACATCTACTGATGTGTGACAAATATTTGCCTACGCTCAATCCTGAAGTCAGTCAGAATGTGCAAAATCAATTAACATCTATATCTCCACAAGTCTTCGTTTAAACGCTACCAAAGTCGACACAGACATTCTCCAGATGGCTGATATCAAGTGTTTCAAAGGGTTTTTAGATCGGAGTCTACAGTGATGTTCAGTATCTTGTACAGTGTGCACAACATTTTCTTTTTTGCTCAGAGTTGGATGAAATGTCACTAAAATAAGTCTAAACTGACAAAAATGTCCAGGTATGGCACATCTGACGTCACTACCTCAACTTGTGAGAAGGTGTGTGGAAACAGCTTCTCAACAGTAGCTCAGTCACTGAGTCGCCTACGCATGAGATCTGAAGTTCCAGGGTTCAAATCCCCACGTGACCAAGTCAGACTTGCTCACAATGGGAGTGCTCAGAGTCTGGGTTCTCTGTTTTATTTGGATCCCTTGACACTTTCCTCTTATTTTTCTCTGCTAAAAAATGTTTCTGCAGCATAAACCTTAAAACTTGGAAACACAAACTGTTTGTGTTTGGTTGAACATTTCACCCAGTAGTCGGTACATATAATGACACTCTCTGATCTCAAGGTGATGCTGTAAAAATCAAGTTTGCGTTTCTAAAATTATCTCTAAAAAGGCTTGGCTTCAAGTCCAAATTCTTTCATGACCTTAATTTCTTAAATTATCTACATCTGATCTTCTCCTCTGAAAATGTCAAATGTTGCATTTCTCATGACTTGCTTGGATCGCGATCATTGCCGCTTGCGGCTACATCGTCTTGTTCTGTGTCACATGCGTTGATCACCTGTACTGTAATGTAAACTCACCAACTGCCTCAGATAGTCCATACACGCGTTGGCCATAGGCGTCTGTTTTGTCCCAGATAAAGGTGTATGATAGGTTAGGTTGGGCAGGGAACCATTTCTGGAAAAGGCGACCCACCACCGCTACCATCAGGTGAACCTGGAGAAAAAGCACCACACACAGGCACATAGGTCACTAGCATAGACAGTTTAAGAGGGGTGGGTGGCGCAGAGAAGACACATGCCTTTGGTGTGGGGCCCCCCACTGTGACACATCCACCAATGTGTCCCTGAGTAAGACACTTAACCCCTTATAGTAGTACCCCTGTAATGGTAGAGCAGGTCATGTGTCCACTGACTTGGGGCGCTGATGCTGATGGCTTCTGCGCTAATATATCATATTATATCATAGTGGCATTTGAGGAAATCTGAATGATATCATATTTCATATCTTACCTTCATCAGGTTGAAAGGTATTGATGACTGTGTCATGGTGACTTTGAGGACCGGTTTATATCCCGCAGCTCTGGAGCTCAGGTAGACCAGGTTTAGGTCACTGCCTGGTATTGAGGTTTCTTCCTGTAAAACCTTGAGAGGGATACAATGACAGAAAATACTTCAGCACAAACACGTTTCACTGTCCAGATGGGTATGAGAAGCATGTTATTTATGGGGAATGGGATGCTAATTGGCACACAGCTTCATCTGGCCATGAGCAGTGTTTGCAGTGTGAATGCTCAGCAGAACAATAACCGTCTTTACTGCAGCGGCCCGGGGATTGATTTCCAGGCCCTTTTTATTTATGTTATCTCCCCTTCCTGTCTCTTCACTAAAGGCAAAAAGCCTTATTTATAAATTATTATTATTATTATATTACAACAATGCCTGATTTTATATATCCAACAAAATAATTAAGAATACTATATCATCACTGCGGCATCACATAGATATAATGATATATATATATATATATATATATATATATATATATATATATATATATATTAGTAACGTCGTTAACTTCTTGAGTACAATGTTATTATTACTAATAGAAATGAAATAGAAAATAGATCTAGAAAACTTTTGTGCAGTCATGTGATTCCAAGTAAGACATATAATATAAACTAGAATTTGCATTTCCTACAGAAAACGCGTACAAATGCTGACAGCTGAAATTACTTCAAAATCAAAATCACTGATATAAATGCAGAAATGTGACTGAAAAGTCTGAAAGCTCAAACGCATCGACTGCGCTGCTGAAATGTAAAACTGGCAGTGAACGCTGAAGTGCATCAGCTAAAGAAACTGAGAGCTGAAATATGTTGCTAGAAAGGCTGGTAGCTAAACTATAGTCCTGTAAAAGCAGTAAGTTGACATGAATTGACTGAAGACTAAAACAAGACAGATTAACTAAATTGCTAAACACACACTGGCAGCTGAAATTACTTTGAAAGCATTGCTGGAAATGCAAAAATGAATTGCCAGAAAAATCTGAAAGCTCAAATGTATTGCACTACGCTCCTTAAAAACCTGTAGCTGAAAAGTAAAACTGGCAGGAATGGGAAAAGTCAAATAGAAACTTAAATGTCTTTAAGAAGCATAACATTTTTACATTTGAATTGTTTTTGTAGCTGAAGTATGGGGAAGAAGTAGTCAGAACTAGAGCAACAATTTCTGAAGAAATTACAGCGTGAATGCTGGCTGAAAGGCTGACGCTAAACTGGATTGCTGGTGTTGGGAACTGGAGTTTAAATGGCATCAATAGTTTTACTATAGTACAGTATAGTACAACTATTATTACAATAATTTAATAATTAATAATATAATTTAACTTACTATTATCGTGGGCACCACTCTTAAAGAAGAGAAAATTGAAAAGAGAGGCGATATATATTCACTTGTTTGCAACATAAAAGAACCAGCATGTACATCCACAAGCATTTATTAACAGACAAACAAAAGCAAAACCCGCCAGATGAAATCTAACTAAAATGTACTAAAACAAATGTGTGTGTGAAAAGGAGAGTTTGCATGACATTAGAACTAAATGTTACAGAGTTTAGTTTGCTCAGTTGGTAAAGCGCAGGACTAGAAGGTTGTCCCACATCGGGAGAATATTTTTTCCCTCTTCTACAAAATTATTATGAAGCTACTGTTTCTCATGCTCCCATTAGATCACGTGTGTGTTCCGATGTTCGATCCGCATCCATGAACCTACAGACGCTTTTTTCAGTTCCCCAGTATCTCCAGGCAGAGGACATTTAGGGGAATCACGTCTTCTTGCAAAAAAAAACGTTCTCGCGCTTTTATTTTGTAGGCCACTAAAGAGGAAGTGATTATGTGAGAAACTTTATTTGTTGCCGCTGTCAAAGCACCATAATCTGGCAGCGGGCCAGATGTTATTGCTGGCGGGCAGTTTTGGCGAGGGTCCATAATCACAGAGAGAATGAACGTGTTTGTCAATGTTTATATAAACTTTATCTATTATGTGGTTTATAACGGACTGTGGTGCAGAAACAGTGACAGTGTTTCACACTTTCATTCATCATGTTATCTGTCAGTGTTCAAGTCGCGATAGTTTACTGAATAATTAAGTAAAAATAATTTCTTAACAAATATACCTAAAGAAACCTAATTTCTTCTCTGGCCACTCTCTGCTCTCTCAGAAGAGACACCTTTTGTGCTGTGGCAGCCACCGTAGCTATCCAACGCTCTTTGATGTGGGGTGGGGGGGGTAATTCACAGTCTTACCACTAGCTGCCACTAAATCTTATACACTGAACCCTTAATGCCAAATTGAAGTATATGTATGTGATATGTGTAATGAGTTAGTTAGCATGCAAAGACTCTGTGTCTGTGTGGAGCACAACTTTACCAACATCAGTTTAGCTTTGTGCAGAATGTCTGCTCTCCTCAGAGTCAAGCCACTCTGCACTTAATTATTAAACATCATATTTCATTAAACAATGTGGAGCACTTTAAGGTTTGAATAGAGTTTCTAGCTGAAAGATATTAAAACGCTGAATTAATGTGAGAAAGGCACTGGTGTTATTAAGACTTGGTAAAGTTGGGAATGGTCTTTTTAGGATGAATGCTGATCCAGCATTTCCGCTATTGTTTTATTAACAACCAAAAGGGTTGCACTGTGTCATTGGTGGCACCATTGCCTCACAGCAACAAAGTCTTGTGTTGACGTTCTGGTCCTGGTTTTCTTCTGCATGGAGATTGTTCTTTGTTAGTTTTCAATTTTATAGGTAAATTCGTCCTCTCTGGCTGAAGGTTTGTTTGTTCTGCAGATGGTTTAGAATGAAAATACATAAATTCAAATTTAAAAAACCCGCAAAGATTAAATATTAAATAAACTCCCAGACTTGGTTAGAGATTAATGTTGACATTTTAGACATCTAGTCTTAACAAAAGGGCCAGCAGTTAAGAAAACAACCGAGACCTTTGATGAAGAGGTCGACTCCAGCAAAAAAGGAGATGGGCAAGAAATATTTAGGGAAAAAAAGCTCCTCAGGGAATCATCCACGTGGACCATTCCAGCGTTATATTTTTGCACTATTGCCTTTTCATTAGACAGGCATTTAGTGTTCATTACAGATCCATTACATCCTCTTTAAGACTGCCCTTTTCACTGCCCTCCTCTCTAATGGACTCAGCTCCACCAAAAGCTAAGTAGCAGCTTTCCATTTGCCTGCTTTTGATCTACACACACACACACACACACACACACACACACACACACACACACACACACACACACACACACACACACACACACACACACACACACACACACACACACACTTACCTCACATACACGTCACACGCTTTCCTTTGTGCACACACTCTCCCTTTATCACCAATAGACAGACACATACAGACGCTTGTCAAATAAAAAATAATTACGGAGCTCTGGTTCAGGGTTGTAAAAATATACACACATGGAGTTCTATCATCTGTTTCATTTCCTCTGTGGACTGGTAATGCAATGTGACGATAAAGAACCACACACACACACACACACACCCCTGCTTCCCTTTGTATTCTGCTCTCTCAGTCTTTCTTGCACGCACAAAGTCAATATACCTCTTTCTTTCTCTTTCCTTCCCTTTCTCTTACACAAAACACACACGTACACAAACCACACAAAGATAACACATATGTAATATGTGTACGCAATTACAACATTCCTCCACGATGAGTCTCAGTTGCCTGCCAAGAGAAACGTGTTATTAGGCGTACAGGCAGAACACATCAGTGGCAAGACACAGGGTGGGGCTAGGTATGTGTGTGCATGTGTGTGTGTGTGCATATACCACACACACATACAGTTTCCTATAAAAACAACTACTCCAGAGCACAGCTCCTCGGCTGTGGAAAGCACAGTGCCAAGAAACAGTAACTAAACCCCTTGGATTTGCCTGCATTTTTGCAGAACAGCCATAAAATGTGGGCTGATTTTCTTCAAAGTCACAATAATGGACAAGCTACATCTGCCTGAAACAATAACTTGAAAAGAAAATGCATGTTTTGGTGTATTTACTGAATTATCTGCTTGAATATTCAAAGTGAGGCCGGGAAAAGAAAGTGAACTCTTGTGACCTCAACCGAATATTTCCTGCAGGTGTTGATCACATCCCCACATTGGCCAGGAGGATTTTAGCCAATTTCCCCATACGGTTTAATTACTGATATTTCAGAAGAGTATTTTTTTAATGAATGGCTTTCTTCAGTTCATGTCACAGAATCAAGTGTTTCAAGTGTTTCTGCAACAAAATATAACTTTTTTCTTTCATTTTCTCCAGTAAAGTAATGGTCACTAACATAACAGAACATCCAGGTTGCCAATTTCAGACGTGCAATGTCATCAATTTATTTTGATTTACATAAGCACCAATTTTAAAGTGTATTTTTCTTATTGCTGAAACATAAATTGCAAGCTCAGTGGCTGAGATATTTAGACAGGTCCTTAACTGGAACCCAAGGGTTCTCTTCCACCTTTTTAAACCTTTTTTTGCCATCTTGCATTATCTGAAGGTCACTTAAAGCACATGTGAATGAGCGATAGTTCACATCACCGGGGCAGCTGTGGCTCAGCAGGAATAGCGGGTTTCCCCGAACTGATGTGTGAATGTTCTTTTCTGTTTCTGATGAGCAGTTGGAACCTTAGCACTTGAATGTAGAGTAAAAGCGATTATACACGTACAGAGCATTTACATCAGCTTGTGAAGAGATGAGTGTTTGAAGTCAATATTTCGTGCTATGTGTTTTGTTCAGAACGAGGCACAACTAACTACCACAAGGTAGATTTATTTATCATTTGCAAACAAACATTATATAAAAAAATTATAATTACAATTGTAGCTCATTAATGTGAAAATCTGATTTGTAATAGCTTCATTAGAGGCCATTTGTGAAGGGGGTCACACACTATTCCTTGTTTGGATTTTTAACATTCAATTCAATTCAATTTTATTTATATAGCGCCAAATCACAACAGCAGTTATCTCACAGCGCTTTTCATAAAAGAGCATGTCTAGACCGTACTCTGTGATGTTATTTACAGAAGCCCAACAGTTCCTACCAAGAGCAGCACTAGGCGAGCAGAACCGTGGCTCAGGGTGGGCGGCCATCTTCATCGATATTAGGATTATTTAATAAATATTCCAATTCTTTGAGGATTATTAGTTTACATATTGCATTTGTCTATAATAGTGATATAGTAATATGTAGGGCACAAATGCAAATATGTGTGTGTTTGTCTCCTGTGTATTCCTGTCCAGAACCAAGCCTGTTAAATACATTACTGCTAACAACTAAGAACCTTTTCCTGTTTTAAGCAAAAAGGGAGTTTATTTCAATAATGTATTTCATTGGCCTTACTCGTTTGTATCATTACAGTATGCAAATTGTAATGATACAAGATAATGATCTTAAATGAAAAGTGTGAGTAGGATTTTTCAGATTTTATTATAAAATTATGAAAATGAATTTGTAATACAAAAATATGTAATATATGTATATAATATATATAGTCCTAGTGTTGATAATCTTTTACAATCTTCATACAAATTGTCTTTTTTTTTTTTTTTTTCTAAAACTGGATTTTACAAAATTAGGGCTGCAAGTAACGATTCTTTTCATTACCTACTAATCTGCTGATTATTTACTGGATAGTTAACTAATTAAACTGTTTCATGTTGACATTTTCAACAGCCCAAAAGCAAAAGATATTCAGTATACAAAAATACTGACAAGCCTTTAACGCTTTCCAATTATCACTCCTTAGTTTTAAATGCACATGGTATTCTCCACCTCCACCAGTGGCTCTAATTATTCTCCCATTAAATGGCAACCATATTACTCTTGTTGATGCCTACAAATACTAAGGAATTTGGCTTGACGGCTTGACAAGATTCTTATTCAACATTTGACTCAAAATGTAAAAATCAAAATAGACTTCTTGTACACAGGAATGTCCTGGGACAAAAAGTCCGCCCTGGATTTTTTTCCAGTCAATTATTACTTTTGTTACTTTTTACTTTGTTCTCCACTGCTGCCTATTCACTAAAAGGCCTCCTCTGGGGTATTAATTACCTGTGTTTCAGGTATGATGGGGCCATCCTCAGGTGAACTTCTGTAAAATGTAGACAGAGGGGAAGCAACAATGACAGGGCTGGGTCTGATGAAGCCACTCAGGTCACAGCTAGGAATGTCATTCTCCTCCTGAAACAGCCGGAGATAACATGGCACAGTTATTGTGTTATTGGAAAACAATGACTTGAATTAGTCACATCGTCTGGAGTAAGTCAGTCACACAGTGTCTATGTCATGAAAAACAACCAGGCAAAAATGAAGCTGGTGTTTTAATATAACTGGAACATAAGTGTAGTTCCTGTGGGGCAGTGCCTTTTCCTAACTGCCAGGCATCAGATCATGACCCCGTCTAGACAAACAGCAGCGACACCGCCGCTCACCTTCTTCATGACGAGTGTGTCCATCACATAGAAGACGTTCCATGGCACCCACACAGTTCTATACTGATTGAGGAATGGAGCACGCTCAAAACTCAGAGTTAGGGACGCCCCACCGTTGGCCAGGAGATCGAACCTGCACCACATCAATCACAAACAAAAACAATAAATATGTACAGTAAGTGCTAGAAAACACACGTAGTCAAATCAGAATGGTCAAGAATTGCCTATGGTCAACTGATCGTCATATCGGGTGTGTGTGTGTGTGTGTGTGTTGGTTACACACAGTAGCTCCCCTTTAATCTTGAGAAGCTGCAGAGCTGCAGTCTCTATTAGCCACTGTAATTTCAACTGTACATTTCCAGCTAAACTGAGGCTTATTGTTGACCAGTTCCTCTCTGCTCGCCTGCCGTTCACCGGTCTTGTGCAGAGTTGTGCGTGCCGGCTGACTCCCCCGAGAATAGCGTGCATGTCGTGGTTCCTCGCGGGTCTATTCCAAGTGCTGTTTAAAAACAATACAATATTCTTTGTGTGGTTCATCAATGGTAATAGATGATTCAAATGTCCCGCGAGGTTTACGCACAACTCTGCAGATCACCGGCACAGCTGGCGCTCTGTCTCGCTCCCTCTTCTACCAAACACACACACACCAGAGACTGGCAGTTCAATCAGGCTTCTTCTATCGAAGGATTAAATCTTCGACTACTTGGGGTCAGCCCTTGAAAACACTGCTGTCAACTGAAGAATTGTGTGAATATCATTAAACTAAATTAGACTGCTTGATTAAAACTTTCCTGAGTTCTTTTAACCCTAAAACCCTTCAAGTCCGAAATTGTAGAAAGCGGGTGTCTTTTTCTTTTTAAAGTCGGTTATATAAATACCGCGAAAGTCTCACAGCCCGAATTCAGAAACTATGCCTTTTAAACAAGCAATCGGGACTTCCGTAAGTTTCATTGCCAGCATGGCCCACTGGGACCCACCGTCTAACATGCGCAGTAGATCTGTTGTCCCTCGTGTACTCCCATACGCACAAAGTATAACAACTGCTTTAGCCACCAGTTAAAGCACCAGTGCTCCCGGTGGTCCAAAAGCTCCTGTGCTAGAGATGTAAACACCAACACTAAAACAGCGTAGAGTCCTGGCAACCTTAGACACACAATCTCCTTTTCAGTTCTACATCATCAGGTGCACTGTTAGTCTTTGCTTCACTGTTCCACCAATCCCATTTCTTTTGAGTTAATTTAGTGAATTTAGAAGGCGTAACGTCTCTTATAGAAAATAATGGAAAGGAAAGGTACATAGAAAACAGAATCCAACGAAGGTTAAAATCAAGGGCAACTGGACTTGGTTGAAGATACTGGAAGACGTTTCGTCCCTCATCCAAAGGACTTCTTCAGTTCTGACTGACTGGCAGGGAAACTCAGCTATTTAACCTCAGTGGGGTCGTTGGCCCGGGTCATCGATACCGCTGGTTCGTTAGTGTTCCTTGTTGCTGTGACGACAGTCGTTACAGTCGTTAAGACTACCTGTGGCCAAGACTGAACGACCATCGTTGGTATCTTCACCTGAGGCCAATAGGTTACGTTTGTTGAGTTTCCTGGGAAGTGATGAAAGGACAGCATTGTAAGTGCGGGATAAGTGGTGGCGTAGATTCAATGACATGATGTCATTGAACAGGGGAGGGGAGGGGGGAGTTCAATGAACAGGGGAGGGGAGGGGGGAGTTCAATGACATGTCATTGAACAGAAGAGGGGGTCTACGCCACCACTTATCCCCCACTTACAATGCTGTCCTTCCATCACTTCCCAGGAAACTCAACAAACGTAACCTATTGGCCTCAGGTGAAGATACCAACGATGGTCGTTCAGTCTTGGCCACAGGTAGTCTCAACGACTGTAACGACTGTCGTCACAGCAACAAGGAACACTAACGAACCAGCGGTATCGATGACCCAGGATAACGACCCCACTGAGGTTAAATAGCTGAGTTTCCCTGCCAGTCAGTCAGAACTGAAGAAGTCCTTTGGATAAGGGACGAAACGTCTTCCAGTCTCTTCAACCAAGTCCAGTTGCCCTTCATTTTAACCTTCGTTGGATAACTATGACCTGGATTACTGAGAATCTTCATAGACATAGAAAACAGAAGGTTACAAACATTGTGTATAAATATAAATAAATACACACATGCCATCCTTGCGTGTTACGGTGTATCCGTGTTCAGGATAGTGGACAAACGTCACATTGACTCCAATCAGAGGCGTTCCATCGGCTGTCAACACCTGACCTCGAATTATGGACACCAAGCTGCAGAGAGACAGAGACAGAGAGAGAGAGAGAGAGAGAGATGGTAAAGGGGTTACTTTTTATTAAACAAAAGTATTTTTTAAAAGTACTTTTTATTTGAGAAAAGTAATGACCTCACATTTTACAGTAATCAATAAAAAAGTTAGCAAAATGAGAGAAAATACCCCCTGGAGTCCCAGTGGTTGGGCAAAACCAGTGCTGGAAAACTGTCTTGTTCCAGACATACAGTGAAACACACAGAGATCATCACTGTTACTCCTTGTGAGGGGAATTGCCGAGT
The DNA here is from genome assembly GCF_014851395.1 of Micropterus salmoides. NCBI lineage: Eukaryota > Metazoa > Chordata > Actinopteri > Centrarchiformes > Centrarchidae > Micropterus > Micropterus salmoides. The sequence goes on along the minus strand of NW_024040263.1, from coordinate 33,070,123 downwards.
GCAGTGTGGCGTCTCTTGAAACAAACACTGGGGTGGTAACTGCTGAGCTGTGGGAGTGGGAGCACTGTAGTAGGACGCTGATGTTACTACAGCACTCATGGCACGCTTGCACATCCTCATCACACTCATTTGCATAGTTTTATACCACAGCACTGCTTTCAGGAGCCACATTCAAGTAGACTCGCTGTTGTCCATTGCAATTACTCTTCTTCTTCTTCTTCTTTGCATAATCTAATGGTTCAGCTGTTGTTACCAGTTATCAGTCCTGACTATTGGAGTAGAAGAGCTTTAAATCTGACCAGTTCACCATCAACAAAGACATTAAAGAAGAGTTTATCGCAGGTTCACAGCCTTTAGAGTAAAATATTCCCAAACCACAATGTCATTATTTCTTTGGGTAGAGATCTTATATCAAAATTATGATTCAAACATAATTAAATTCATTAGCTCTGGACAGCATGGCACTGTCATCTCATTAGGTATATCTAGCCTTTACTAAATGGATAGGGTGCAACTAATGACTATTTTCGTAGTCGACTAATCTGTTAATTATTTATTCGATGAGTCGATTAGTCACGATTATTTTTGTCACCCCCTAACCCTAATTAAACCATTTAACTAATTAAATATCTTTCAAGTGAATTACTATTCAGAATGAACACCAGTATCAACACCAGGGGGAAACCAGGGAAGAAGACAAGACAGCGAAGGCTCCTCCTATAATTCACTGATTTATACAAACTTTAAAACTGTTAACTGTTTAACAAAGATTTTTGCTTTGGGAATTAAAATTAAAAGCTAATTAAAAGCAAGTACCAAAACCACAACTGTAGACTAACAATGTCTATTTAGAACAATAAAGCAACAAGCCCCTTTTGTTCTACAGCTGCAGTTTATAGTGCTAATAGGTTTTAGGCAATAACTCAGTGGAGAATGTTCTGTAAGCTGCATCACGAGCCAGATGTTCCTTGATGTACTTTCAACCATTACTCATTACTAATAACTTTTTTAAAGCTGGGTCTCCCACGTTGGCAGCGTTGTGTTGGACAGATTTGTGCTGCGCTGTTCATGAGAGAGAGAGAGAGAGAGAGAGAGAGAGAGAGAGAGAGGATGGCGTGAAGGCGCTCATCTGCAGTCAAATAAGATTTTAAATAGGCCTAGTGAAATAAAATAAAAACTAAAATCAGTTTGTGGCAGGCAGCGTTGATATTGTGGCGGGCCGCCACAAATAAATGAACGTATAGGAAACACTGCCTTTCCCCTGTTGTTGCTGCTCTGTTGCTGCTGCTGCAGTGGTCTGGGTAACTGGGACCAGGGCGCTCTGTGGGCGGGACTGGCCGGCTGCCAACGCTAACCTCGCGGGCGCTTGTGCAGCTTCTCAACCCCGAAAACGTTTGAGCACATTTTCGATTCGCCATCAACTTTGGTAAAACTGCTGACAGTTGATTTCTCGTCTCAGAACCGCTCAAAAGTGTATTTAGTGATTCAAAAGCGTACAAAACTTGTAAAAACAAAAGCCGTTCTGCTGGTCGCCTCTTTCTCCGTTACTTTCCGCTTCTCGCATGAATGCATCTTCTTGGTGAGCAGTCTTACAGTCAAGCAGTGGAAGCTGTGCTGCCCCCTGTAGCGCACTGCAGTTAGAAATAAACAACCAGAAATGTTCCTGATATAAAGATTGCATCTAAACGGCATCTATGTAACGACGCGTCCACAATGACATTTCACGTCGACGGATTCTTATAGTCAATTCGTTACGTCGACTATTCGTTGCAGCCCTATAAATGGATCACATTAACTTTTGAACTGCCTTGTTTATCAGCCTAACCATATACGAACTAGTCCAAAGACCGCCTGACTCACTGAGTCACTAACATCAGGGCCTCGAATTACGTGATCTGGACAGTTTACTCGGGTCGTGCACTTTGCTTGTGTTTTCACTTTCTCAGACCACTTCTTACTACAATGAAGTCAGATAGGGCAAAAATCAGACTGGCTGTGTAAACTTTGACCAGTACGTCTGCCTTTATGAGAATGTGTATTTTGCTCTGCGTGTGAAAATGTTGTGTGTTTGCTATTTGTGTGCACACAAACCAAATCAATGCAGAGGGGGAGTAGAAACCTCATTGTCTTAATGTCATAATAGCTTATACTGTATATGGACATTGTCACTATTTGGAAATAAAACTATCACTAGCTGTCATGAGACCTGGGATTCCAGTGAGAAACAGTGGTTAAACTGGCAGTGATAACGCTAACCCAGACACAAACACAAAGATAGCTCTTGCAGGTGGTGAGACAGCCTGTGGGTGTCCCAAACCATCGTTAGCATTTAAAAAAGTAATTAAACATTAGCCTGTATCACATTCCTGCTGTTTGACTACTACACAAATTAAGAACACAAGACTCCCCCTCCTTCTGGATATTATATTCCTAACGAAAGCATGTAAAGACATAAAACCCTGCTCTCTGTATCCGCCAGATGTGTTACATCAGTGCAGAAGCTCATATTAGAAAACTGCAGCGTGTCACTTATGTGAAATTATGCCAATACAGGATTTAATTAGCAGTGGTGGAAAGTAACTAAGTACTTACGTACTTTACAAACAGACCAGGTGAATAAAACCAAATGAAACACACAGTTACCTTGATGAAAATTACAGATTTCTCTGGGTTTTGTTGGAAACATTTGGGATAAGTACAACTACATATAACGTAGGTCTGGTCATTGTTGACACTTTAATGTGGAACAGTTACATACTATATCTAAAATGTCTAAATACTTCTTCCACCGCTGTTAATAAGTATTATCGATCACCCACACAAAATCCTGGAAATCTGGACACCTGTTTGAGATCCATCCTGTGGCTTATCAAAATCTAGAGCTCTGACAAAGTTCGCTAGACCTAGTAGCTAATTATGCTAACAGAGAGGAATCTGTCTTGGGATATTTTTTCACTGATTACTTTCACAAATCATTCAGTTTAGATGTGTACTCCTGAAAATGTACATTACATTAAGCTGACACTTTCATCCAAAGCGACTTACAATTGCACGTCTCTGGAAAAAACAGGGGTTAAGTGTCTTGCTCAGGGACACATTGATGGATGTCACTGTGGGAAACTGAACCCGGATCTCTCACACCAAAGGTATGTGTCTTCTCCACTGCGTCACCGCCACCACAAAGTTGTACTTTCAAATTTGTGCTTCTGCACGTATACACAATTCGCCACTGCTTCTGTTTATCTCCCTCTGCAAGCATAATGTGTGCATAAGTTTTCCACCGTTAGCTCCAGAGGAAAAAATATTTTCAAGTGGAAAAGTGCCATTTTTAAAAACCCTTCAACCACCCACACATAAACACACCCACACACACACACACACACACACACTACTGTTTTGAGGTCTAATAAAATATTTTTAATATAAGGTTGCAGGGCCATTCCATTATGGAAATACAGGACATTTTTATAACAGGGTTGTGGCCCTCTGCTCGTATGAAACATTCAGGCTAGCATTAAAAAATGTGACAAAAGCAGAAAAATGGCTGAACAGAATTGCCGTCATGTTTCTTACCCTGTCAGTAGCTCTGCTTTTCACTCTGTATTTTGCAGACTGCCACCCTCTCTTCCTCTCTTATCATATTTAATGAATGTTATGGCTGAGGCAGGTGTGAGCAGAAAGGCATTTTGGCAAGGAAAAATGGCAGCCCTTAAGTCCCTGTATAGTGATCTCTGTCTCACTCCCACTTCTTTTGTTATAATCATCCAGAAAATATGCCAACCGTTCATATTATGCCAAATAAAAAAATTATCAGTTAAGCAATCACCTCCGTAGAAAGAACACATTTGTAAAAAAAGACACAAATTATCCATGATGAAAAACAAGTGTGTCGAACGGGAAGTCGGTTCACCCCTCCTTTAGAGAACTGTGCAGTAGCCCTGCAAGGCGAGGTGATTTCCCCCTCTCTGTGTGTAGAAAGCATCTCCATACAGCACACAGATGCATGAAAGCACTCAACTCTGTTTCATCCCTCATACTTTATACGAAGGAGGATAAGTGGATTTGTTAACAACCTGCCTGGCCACCCATGGTGCTGCCATGCTGATGTTGCTGTACGCCCAGACTTTAACAGAAATGTAAAAAAACAGACAACACAGACTCCATTACCTTTTATTGAACGGACTGTCTCCACTGATGACGTGAGTGGATTCAGGGCCAACTAAGAAGTGAATGCGCTGGTGGAAAGATCTGGCAGCCTAAAGAAAACAGGGAAAAAGGAAATAAATAGACAGACAGAAGCTTCTTCCTGTCACCATGTCTCCAGTAGCTTTTGCTACATCGGGAAATAACAGTTACGGTCTCCTTTTTCCACTTCATTTCTGATTCGTTACCTGCTGAGGAGCCAATGAGGACGGAGACTGGCTGAGCACTTCCACCGGGTCAGGTGACCCTTTGCAGTATAATTGGTTTTGACAGGAGGGCTGCAGACAGCAGTCTGGGTCCATACAGTCAGCCAAGCCATCTGAAACACACAAGGTATTAAATTCAGAAGCCGGAGAAGCAAGGATTGGGAGCTAACATGGAAGGCTGAAGTAAGGAAGGATGTCAAATGAATGATGGAAAAGGTACAAGTGGATGAATGGCAACCCAGGGATTAAGAAGCAATGCGGGATGATGAAGGGATTAAGGATTATTAACAATGCAGTCATACAGTGAAGACATAAAGAAATAAAGATGGATGGATGCAAAAGAAATCAAAATGGAGGATAATAGATAATAAATAAGGTCACAGATGGAGAGAATGTAATGAAAAGAAAAAATGAATGCTAACGGACTGACGTGTAGTAGTATCAAAGAGGGGGAAAAAGACAGAAAAGAAAGTTCCCTTGGACTCTGGATTTTCTGATGAAGGGAAAAAGTTAAAATGGATTAATGAAGGAAAAATGAAGCAATGAAGTAGAATTAATGTGTGAGCACTACGTGTTTATTGGGCGCTGCCAAGAAGAATACAGTCAGAGCGAAGGAGGGCTGAGGGTGCGATGATGAGAAGCAGGGATGGCATGAAGGAAAAGGAGAGATTAGGAAGGGAGGGATAAGTGAAGGACAGAGAGAAAGAGAGGAGGAGAGAGACAGATGGAGAGATGGAAGGACAGAAGGAGGTATGCAAGGTAATAAAATACTGGATGTCTTTTGACTCTGTTAGTTTATAAAAGCCAGTTGTACATCTGGTGAACAGGCACCAGGGACTGCCAACACACACACACACACACACACACACACACACACACACACACACACACACACACACACACACACACACAGGGTGGTGTTTCCATCCAATTCAGAGGACATTACATCGACTTACACTTATTTCCTAGAGACTAACCTTAACCACTACTTCCATAACCCTGCGCTGGAATGGAGGGACTTCCCCTCCAAAAACTGAAGAAAAGTCCATCTCTGCTTTTAATGCACAACAAGTTTTATTTGATTTGTATTTAACTTCTTCTTTCCGAAAGGATCCTAGACTGACTATTTTTCTTCCTTTTTAATATTCACTTTCCCTCTCCCTCTCCAAACTTAACCTTACCCTGACCTTGAACCAAGTCTGCACATGATTTGTGCTGTGGAGACTTGAATTTTGTCCCCCAAAAGTAGGCGAGTCCCGTCCCCACAGTGTGACTGTGTAAACAGAGTAGTATGAGTCATAGCTCATGTATTGAAATGTAAAAATCAAATTTTGTGCTGCCTCACCATTTGGCTGCTTGTTTGTTTCATCTAAAACAAGCTGATGTCTTTGCTTATACGTCTAGGAGCTTTAGGTAGATACTATCTTGCTTGCTGTAACTTCTAACCTAAGGTAGATAGCGTACTTATGCCTGTATTTTTGGTTGTCGTCTTACTTTGACTCAGGTGAGCCTGTGGGTTGGGTTGCGGGGGGGTGCATAAAATGATGGTATGGGGCTTTAAATACTGCAGACCATAACATGTTAACAAGCATAACGTAATGAACCACACATGCATGACTCAATTATCCAGGACTTTCTACATTATGTGGATATAAAAACCGTTGGGCGAACATTTTAAACACATCTTTGTACAGCTTGGCCTTCATTTTAAGACTGGACTCAACAGCCCAACCTGCTAACTGCTAACGTCTTGCTAATTTCTCTCCCTGAACTCTTACTAAGCCAATAATGGACATTTGGATAATCTGTGTCTTTGTTTATCCATCCATCAAACAAAACCACTTTAACCATCTATCTGCACATTCCTACGGTGCATGTGCACGTACCTCCTTCATTGTCCTTGCTGTCCGTACAGACTGTTTCCATAGCTACGTGACACCCGGCACCTCTCCATCCGGATTGGCAGATGCAGTGCCAGCCACTGGCCTCCAGAGTACAACGTCCGTTGTTGTTGCAGAGACCTGGACAACCCTCTGGGCACATGGGACAAACACACAGTTGGAAAAGTTAGGGCAGTGTGAGTGAGTGGCATGGGGTCACGGCTGGCCGTCAGGGTGTGAAAGAGGCTTCAACCAATATACATTTTTGAAGGTAGGTGATGATAGTTTTGTGTTTGAGCTCTGAAAGATGAGAATAATCGATATTTACATTTTTAACTATCTTTGGTAATGACTGTGTCAGCTGCACAGTACTGCTCTGCACTAACAGCGTAATCACACAATGGCACGCAAAGGAATACAGACTGGGATTGAAAATGATGCGTGTAAGAGGTGTGAGCTGTTCCGTGGCCTGCGTCGACAGCTGTACTGATCACAACTGAAGTGTACCTGTTCCATTAGTTACACTTGTGGTGTAGACAGGGCGTATGGCACAAAAACATACAGGGAACTACTTCAAGCTGGTCAGCTCGAGGCACTCTGGTGGGTAGCACTTCTATATGCGGAAACTTCTGAGAGTTTTAGCGAAGCAGTACCAGAAACAAATCTATGCTGACAAAAGCAATGCCTATGATCCCACAGTAAAAAAGTCAGAGAAACAGGAGAGAGTCATTGATTGTTACCAAAGATACAGCTCTCACTGTGTGTCCAGACAGAACGCAAACTGACATTTAGAGATGGAGCGATTGCATCCAAAGTTAATAGGAAGACTATTAGACACATATTCACCCAGGGCAGCGAGGCTAGACACGTTGGAGCAAGTTTGCCATTTTGTAAATGCAAATGCACACAAAGCGTGGGGCTAACTTTCTTCATTAACATGTGGAGATGACAGGGGAAGAGAGGGTGGAGGGGAGTTCAGTCAGAGGAACCTAGACACACAGAAACCCTCCCTCAGACACCGTCGGCGGTCCCCTGCTAGCTCGTTAAAAGCTAACTGCTGTAGAGTTGGTACATGCAGTTGGCTGTTTGGGGCGAATAAACACAAACATTGTCAATTTGTGGAAATGATGCAAAGCGAATATTTGCTTTGCTTTCTGTCTGAACACACTGAGAGACATGTGGACGCAGGATGCCTAACTGGACTAACCTGGTCATTTGTGAAACTGTAGCAGTGTGAATCTGCACTGGCTATATGCATTCTTCCTGAATTACGCCTGTCTGTGCCAGCCAACAGCACGACTTTATTTTCAGCGGTATGTTTGTGTTAAGATTAGAGTGATTTGTAAATAAACAGGGTTTAACCCTAACCCTGAATATACATAATCATATTATACATCCCGAGGTTTACTGGAGAGTTTTGCTGTCCTGGCAAGGAAATACTCAGTACTTGTTTTTGGCATACAGGTTTTTAAATTTAAACACATTGCATGTTAGCACGAAATACTATCTGTCAGCAGCTTCAGTCAAAAAATACCTTCAAAAAGACTTCAAAGACCCATATTGGTTAAATCCTGGTGTGTATAAAGGCATTTGGCCCTGTGTGATGAACTTTTCTCCAACAAATGGACTGACAGACTGAAAGACAGATTGATAGACAGATACAGTAAGTACATTAACCCACATGTGAGAGACACAGACTGACAGACAGACAGACAGTCAGCCTTCGGTGAAATGCACTGACGTTGTAGTTTCACATGAACCTGCATGATTGCCTACAGCCCAAATTGCCACTGTGTGCTGCACGACTTCAATTGGAAATTAATTAAAAATCACAAATATTTTTTATCTGTAACAGAGAAAGATGTTATTGTTGCATGATGTGAAAATCAGGGCATACAAACAAACAAAATAAATTACATTCTCAGGATGTTAAAAAATTCATCTGTCCAAGTGAAGTCTAACCAAATCTGAGGGAAATTTAAGACCCAGCTGACAAAGACTGCAACTTCTCTTCAAAAGGAAGCTTTTTTTTGGCTTTAGAAATATGGAATCCTTTGGTCTTGTTCATCTAGTTCAAAAAAATCAAAATCACAGGTTAAAATCCATGTGAAAACACAACAGGTAGACAGGTACACAGAAAGTATCGGGAGGACAGGGTGGTTCGGACTGCATGCCTCCGAAGACTAAACTTTATGCCCCTGTTTGGCATTCCTCGATCACAGAATAGACAGAGAGGCTGGCAATCTGATAGACTGATTAATAAACAGTGAGTATCAGAACCAAGCATAGCCCAGCTGGGGAGACAGAACGAGGGATGGATGTAATGATGGAGGAAGAGATGGTGAGGAGAAAGTGAATGAAAAACAGAGAGACAGGAAAGTGAAGATAAATAGACAGAAGACAGAGGGACAGCAGCTGGCTAAATTAATACATACATATATATCAGGCTTGTGGATGCAAGACGAAACAGGAGTCACACACCTTGGCTTTGTGTCTGTGTGTGTGCTTGCGCCTCCATTTTTGTGTGTGTGTGTGTGTGCTCATTTGTGTCGTCTGTGTTTTGTGTGTGAGAATCAGAGACAGGGACAGTAATGGTTGGAACAAAAACAAACCAGAGAGGCTGCAGAAACAACATAAGTATAAAAGAATAAGGCAATATAACAACAGATACACTGAGCATTTATAAAGACATAATGAGAGAAAAAAGAAAAGAAAAGACAGGAATTATCAAATGAAAATGGAATAAATCAGAATCAAAAGAAGTGGAAGTTATAACAGAGTGTGACGTGGGTGTGTTTTGGGACAGTAACGCCCTTATTAAGACTTTGGCATGAATTACCTTTATATCCTGAGAATAGGAGAGGGCACGAGGGAGAGAGGGAGGAAAATTAGGGAAAGAAAGTAAATCGAAACAAAAAGCAGCACTGCCAAATATACTCTCTGTGATGGACAGATGAAAATGACAGCCAAAGGAAGAGGAGGACAGGAAGGAAGAGCTGGGATCACGGGAGCGCAACAACAGAGAGAGAGAGACAGCAGGACAACCTCAACAGTTCATTCAAATCCGTCTTCATTCACTTTTAAATCACTGAGGGAATCGGGACAAAGGGCAGCACATAAAAACAAACTTAACAAATATATTTTTATTTAAATGAAACAGAGAAAGATGAACTTTTCCTCTAATCAAAGATTGTGATCTGGCACCTTTTCAGTAAAAACAAAAGCCCTGAATGGACAATAATATAGTTGCAGTCAGAGAGTTGTACTGAAACTAGCATTTTGAAGGGGTGCTTAGTAGAGTCAGGATGAAGCAGCAACCTCCACCGCTGATGCTGTAGCTCAATCACAAACACACAGACCTGCAGCCGGAGTGTCCCGACCTCCCACCCATCCAGGCTGAGGCCAGGGTCCCTGCTGATACACACTGCTAGGGGGGTCACGTGTGATGACTGAGAGGGAGAATTTTTGTCTCGGTCTGTACATTATTCTTATTACTCATCATCCCTTTAACTGGTTAATTCACCACAACTACTAAAATCATCGCCGCTGGACAGAAACGCGAGAAGGAAATCACTTCAAACCCGGTGGCCATAATACTGGCTTTTGCAGAATCATCCAATAATAACATTTTGTCAGGTGATTTGGTATTTATATAGGGATCTTTTGGCCCTCGTCAGAATAACACCCTCTGATGCATCCATTTTGATCATTCCTTTTTCAGTCTGCCTCTCACAAGTCCCCCACCTGGGCTCTCATTTATAAAACTGTACGTAGAAAAGACTCCTTAACATTGTGTATGTACAAAACACAGGAAATGCGGACACAAAAATATTCTGATTTATAAAGTGTGCACGTTTTACAAATCACAATTAACTTGAAATATGTGAGCGAGCTCCTTGTCCGACCCTTTAAACGCCTGTAGTTGCCATTAATATTAGCAGGTACTGACTGCATGAAGACATGGACGGCAAATTCTGACAGAAAAGCTACAAAAAGAATTTTAACCCAGTGTGACGCTGACGTTCGTTTCGGTGAAGCTGGAGCATGTTTGTTTGGGTGGGTAAAACGTGCACTTACACGCAACGCTTGTGCACCGGTGGAAAGGTGGCACCGGAGATCCGCCCCTTTATAACTGATCTGCAGGAAGGTGCATCCCTCCTGAGTAGTGACGGTTGCGGTGACCCCTCCACCAATGTGCCCCTAAGCAAGACACTTAACCCGTAGTTGCTCCAGAGGTGTGCGACCTCTGACATATCGAGTAAATGTGAGTTGCTTTGGATAAATGTAAATGACGGTGGTAGATGGGGTAAATACAAGACGGGATTCCCTCGTTTGAAAAGACAGTAAAGCAAACGCATTCCACTTGTGTTTAAACATTTATTTAGGCTACTCAAATAGGCTACTCACTTAACGAGGCTGCTGATGAGAAATATGACTTGTTTTATGTGACATAAGCGGCAAGCTGAAAGATCTACTTAATAAATAGTGTTATATTTTACAAACAGCGCATCACTTCCACATGCTGGTGCACAGTGTTTGACTCGATACATTGAAAACAGCATCAGTTTAAATGTAATGTGTCCTACTTTTCACCTTATTGTGAAAATAAATTGCACTGCATTGCAAGTATTAATTAATATGGTTCCTGATTAAACTGTACAACATATTTGAGGCGTTCTTCTGTAAAAACAGATATCTGCGTTTGTGCTTATTATCCTAAATCATGCTTCTTTTTGTGTGCGCTGCAAATGGTCTTATATGGTGTTTTTCTTTGCGCTCTTCTGGGAAAATCAATCAAACGGTTGTTTTTTTTGTTCAGTAGGGCTTTTATCTGTTTTGTAAACTACCTCTTATAATATTAACTTATATTAAGTAATACTCAGAGGTAAGATTTTGATTTATTTTACACAGCAGTAACGTTTCATCCTTCTGCCATGTGAGTCGCCGTTTCTCCAGTTTATATGCACGTGCATGCCTCAGAGTTTGCGTGGAGGACCGCACCGTCAACTTTGTTTTTTTATAGATCACAACCTTTGCGTGGGAAGTGGCGTACGCACCGTTTCTAAATGAGACCCGCGGTCTGGAAAAGAAATACTATATCACTGGAGTACTCCTTCCTGTAGAGGTAGAGTATGTTTGTTCAGCTGACAAACGTATCGCGCTCAGCCGTGGTGGTTGCTGCTTGGTTGCTTAACTTCAAGCTTCAGGCTTCGTCCGCTTTCCAAAAAAACTTTGTTTACTTGCACCACCAGAGATGAGGCTTAGAAAAGCCCCTCAGAAATGTATGGCATACATCTCAGACGCTATAGCCAAATACCATTTATGAATGTTTGCTGTAAGGAGAGTCAATTAAGAAGTCGTCTTTTTAGCAATTTAGCAAATAACATTTACCAACTAATATGACTGCAACTGTATTCACTAAATAATGTAAAGGAAGGCCACTTTATAATCCATCCTTTATAATGTTTTTTCATTGCCCAATACTGCATTGCCTCGGAGCAAGTATAATTGAGCTCCTTATCTAGATTTTTCCCCTGCTTCACAGAAGGAGGTTTAAAATGAGCTAAAATGATTTCATACTGTCTATATAATTGTGCAATTACACAAATGTCTTGTCTTAAGTAACGTATGACTGACATCTTTTGCACAAAAGCTCACTGTGTGAGTAAGATTATAGTTGTAATTACAGTCTACATCAGAAACCATTTTATAGAATTCAATATTATATTTGTCTCTGCATGTACTGTGTGCTAAAAGTAAAATATGTGACTGTCCCAAGCCACTAAGAATATCAACTAATATAATGTCAAACATACCTGGGTTTTACAAGGGAATACGTGAAACTGTATCCTTTGAAGGGGGGGGGGGTATTGTACCCATTTTATTCTATGTTTAATTCTTCATTTTTTTGGATCCAGCTACAACATACTGTGCAGAATGACAACCACAGGAAGCTGGATCACTGCCTTGCATACAGATGTTCACTGCAGTGACACTAATGGCTGTCCAGAAACCTTAAAATATAACTCAACAAACAAACCAACTTATAATAAAAAGGAAAAACAGCCAGAGATCAACATAACTTACACCAAGTTTGACTTTCTGACCTATATTTTTTTGTAACCTTTGATGGAAAAGAACAATTTAGGGAGCTTCCCAGATCCGCAGGAGGCTTTCATTAGGCTTTCAAGTTGATGACAAACATCCAGCATTCAAAAACTAAAAAAGTGAAGCTATTTCCGATGAGCCAGTGAACAGCATACAGATATAAGTACATGAAAGACTCAATCAAAGCCAGCTGTGAAGCAAAAAAACAACAACGCTATTTTATCTGAAAACATCCAAGGGTGCTACCTAACAGGCAAAGGAAATAAAGCCATTGTACGTTTGGCTAATCACAATATTAAAATTCTGAAATCTTCAAAGCAACGGTAATGGGGCATGTTATCAGGGCTGGCAAAATGATAGAGAGGATGAGAGGAAAAAACAGAACATATTCCAGATATCTCAAAATAAAAAAGTTCTGAATAAATACATGAAATAACCTCTCACTGAGGTAGCCACAGCTCCACAGCACATGAAGAGGGAAGCAAAGGATGAAGGTAGGAAGAGAAAAAGCTAGTGATGAGTAGAAGAAGAGAAAAGAGTACAGTACCTTTTACTCTAATGTCCGGATTGTGAGCTTTGAGAAGGAAAACAGAAAGAAAGAAAAAAGATAGATGGAAAGAGAGCATTTAGTCCTGAAAAATAGGCAGTAGAATATTTAGAAAATTAAACCTCCAGTTTCAGCATCAGGGAGGGCATTCACGAGAACGGTTCAGAGGTTCAGTCAAACAGAGAGGGATCCGTCATATTAATCTGATATATAACTCATTAACATATGGTATGGCCAGTGAGTTTTCACGGTGTCTAGTTTAGGAAAGATCGTTGGTATGTAATGTATGTAAGCTGGGATGTTTCCATGCTGGAATATGAAAATAATAAATCAATGAAAATGGAAACAATTCTCGGACAGTGAGGTCACAGATTCAAAATGTGACAAATGTGATGCTTAGAGATGGAGGACAGAGGATGAAAAGAGCGAGCCTGTATGAATCCCCTCCCCAGCCATACAATCCATCTAAACAAACAAGCTGTTTGTTGGCTAAGCGCTCTAAATAGATTTCTCCTCATCTCACTGTTGTTATGCACTCGTCGTCCTTCTCTCTGTGTGTGTGTGCCTAACTGACAATAACTGAAGCCAATTTGCAGCTCTTTCCCAGCAATACTGTAGCTGTCTGTCTGTTTGACAACAAATAGCTTTTTAAGTGAAGGGTTTGGTGGTGAGCTGAAGCTGCCACAAAGGCCCTGCTACTCATTTGTTTCACTGTTGGACTATCACAACACAACAGGACGGTCTCTCAACTCGCCATGGATTCTCACTTAAAAAACACACTCCCGTTGTCAGTACTGTAGATACGGAGCAAAATAAGGAATCGATCAACACTAAGCAAGAGCTGTTCTTTAGCGGTTTGGTCTGTATTTTATATGTCAGAACAATCCAGCTAAATATCCGAATGCAGACACATTGTGGGGACTCGCCTTCCTTTTGGGGACAAAACCAAGTCCTCATAATGTAACGCATTACATTTGAGGGTGAAGGCCGGGCCTAATGTTAGGGCAAGTAAGGTTAAGGTAAGGTTAGGTTCAGGTTGGCCAAGTAGCAGTTATGGTAAAGGTAATTAATGCCAATGTAATGTCCTCAGAAGTGATGGAAACATGACCTGACCATGACATGACCCTTCTGAGTTGAGTTTGCATGTTCGTCCCGTTTTCTCCGGGTTCTCTGGCTTCCTCCCACAGTCCAGAGACATGCAGATTAGCTTAACTGGTGACTCCAAACTGCCCATCGGTCTGAGGCTGAATGGCTATTTGTCTGTTTGTGTTTGCCCTGTGACTGACTGGTGACCTGTCCTGGTCTACCCCGCCTCTCACCTGCTGTATTTCCACTACCAGTACCAGCTCAACTCGACTCGACCGCTGTTTTCCATTGCAGATAGTACCCAGAGATCATTCCCCTCAATGTAGCTGGTCGCCATAGCAACGCCACACCCAACTGCAGCAACGTAATGTTCAATGCACATCCAAATCCACATTGCCGCTTTTAATCGTTTCAGCCTCGGAACAGATGAGGAATACTGGTTTGACCTTCCTGAGAGAAGACTGAACATGTAAGATTCAGTCCACTCTTGATTGAAAGCTCTGTTTTCTCTGTCTACCTTTCTCTTCTTATGTGAAATTATTTCTCTGATTCATCTAGTCTCTACCCTGTGTGTGTGTGTGTGTGTGTGTGTGTGTTTCACTCGCTGACTAAAGTCGGAATAACTTGATTGGCAAAACCAGCCAGTCTTTGCATTTAGCAGCTACAGAGCCAGGTATTTCCCTCAAGAGCTGGTGGAGACCAAACAGAGCGGAGAAGAGAGTGAATATTGGACTAACATTCAACCGTTGGGACAAAAACACAACTCTGGAGTATTTTCCAGAGTTAATATTTTCTCAGTTCTAGTGCAGCAACCTAGACGCACGCACTAATGACTAGAAAAATCTTTAAAAAAGTTGATTTATATTAGAAAAACGATGGAATATTCTATAGACAAAGATTTTTACAATGCTGGTAATTGAAACAGCCTGTTGGGCTAACCCCAGGTAAAAAAAAGGAGTTGATAGCCTTTCCCAGCGAGATGACCAACCTTGGGAAACACGAAAGGACAACCTGGATCTCACGGTCACTAGCAGCGATATTGTAACTCCAGTTTCACCGAATAACAATGATAACCAACACAAACAAAGCAAGTCCTTACGTAATGCCAGATTAGAGTGTAACTTTATCATTTTTCAGTTAAAAATGGTTGGACAAGTCTCTGTACAGAACATAAATGATTTTCATCATGCTCATTTCACAAAGTTCTGGGATACCAGTGACGAGTAGTAAAACACTTCTTAGTCACAGTCTCACTCTTCCGTCTTACACTTTTTTCTTTACTGTGTGTGATCCACTCACCGATATTGCAGTGTTCCCCTGTCCATCCTTGGTCACATTCACACTTCCCCTCCTTACACACTCCGTTCTTGCTGCACAGTGGGTGGCAGGCCTTCTGGTCACACACAGTTCCTGTCCAGCCCTCTTCACACCGACACACACCGCCATAACAGACGCCATGGCTGCCACAGTCCACTTCACACACCTCTGTTGGAGAAAGAAAGAAACATATTAATGCACATGCAAACACAGAAACACAATGGTAACTACTGCTTTTTTGCTGCACTATGAATCTGGTGTTGGTGGCAGCAGGGCACAGCACGGCTGACACTAGCTACAGGTGCATCTCAAATATTTGAATTTTGTAGAAACGTTCATTGTTAGCACCACAACCAGACTGAGAGATCAAATTCTCAGAAAAACTTTTGATTTTCATGATCAGTAAGCCGTAATCATCAAGATTAAAACAACAAAAAAAGGCTTGGAATATTTCACTTTATGTGTAATAACACACTTTACACAGTTCATATTCAATTACGGAAGAAAAATGAATCTAAAGTTTAGCAAACTAATATGAGAACGTTGGAACGTGTAGAATTGAAGGGACTCAGATGCAACGAACATGTGCTTCTGCATGAACTGTCTGCGTGTGGACACAGCGGTTGCCGTGGTCACACGGCGAGTCATGACAGCAAGTTGAAAGAAATTCAAACATCATCAACCCAAATGATCCCACCTCATCGCGAATCTTCGATATTTATAAATAGCAGCGATCATGCAATGTCTTAAATTCATGCAACATTCAATTTGCACTACAGTGAGCGGATCAGAAAGCAGAGCAGTCCTGGCTCAGACAGCACGGATTCTCTTCCAAACCACACTGACCTGTCCAGACAACCTGAGGAAAAATAATTGAAAAAAATAAATAAATTCCATTAAGAGCCAAACCTTTTCCCGCAAGTCTGTCCCTAATTCACCTGCTTCTGTGAAAGTGGATGTGTCCTGGACTGAACGGTGTGATCCTGCAGAGTGCCTGAGCTGTGCTTTATTGCGGCTAGCAAAATAAAGAGTAGTTAGGTAGCTTTAGATAGAGGAATTAAAAAGTCTGTGTGTGTGTGTGTGTGTATCTTAATCAAGTCATTTACCTCGCACAGTGTCTGCTAATGAGTGCATAGAATGGACTGAACTGCCGCAGGGTGTGTGACTGTTTATCTATGCATGTGGGTATGTTGTGTGTGTGTGTGAATGTCAGATCCTAAAAGAAGGTGTGTGTGTCTGTAATTCATTTCATTTGTGTATCTGGGCATGTGTGTGTTTTATAAAGAGACAGCATTTACTGGATGTGTCTTTGATGGTTCTGACAAGACAATGCTCAGTGTAACAGCCCAAGGCAACACAAATAGAAGTGAGAACACACACTCTTTTCCTCTTGTCTTTGTTTTTATGTCAAGCCATCTGTTACTCTGCATTCCTCCTCCAGTTTTTTCTCTCACCTCTTTTTCTACATCAGTGTTCTCACTTTCTCTCTCCCTCCTCGCTACAGCACTCTGTCCTCACCAGCAAAAAGACAACGTCGGTCATGTGTTGAAATGACAACGATAACGTACGTTTAGGCTTCCGTTTGCTGACAAGTGACCTCTTATGGCCGTTAAAATTATGACAGGAAATACATGACGTCATGGCGATTCAAAAGCACTTTTGGAGGAGGTAGGGGCGGATGAATGGGTCAACATAGTATGTGGACACCGCTGTTTGTTTCCCAGAATCAATATTGGTTTCTTTAACAATGACAAAGATCTTTCCCTGACATTAAACAAGTAGTTTTTGCGCCTAAAGCTAACCAAGCATGCAACAGTGGCAGATCAGAAAACAACCACATGAAATTGTAATGGTCATATGCATTTTGGAAAGGACTTTTTAGGAGTTAACTTGGGGAGACAGTGGGTCTCTTCAAGAACCTTTTTGTATTCTTATCCCAACTTTCTCTCTTCTTTTCGTACGGTGGGCTTCAGATAACTGTGTAAATGACCCGTGTAAACATGATGAATGCTTTCTGTGTGTAAAAAAAGGGTTGGATCTGTCTGAGTAGTTGCGGCTTTAACAAGTTTCACATTTGCAGAAAAACAGCCCGTGGTGATCTAAACCGCAACAACAACCATTCATCTGTCTCTGCTAATATATCAGCACGCTGTCACTCTCTGCCAAAGGCCCGACACACTGAGGCATCCAAAGGCCACACTTCCAGCTGACCTTATTATATACAGAGACAAGTTAACCTTCAGTTACTGCATCAATTAAGTTGTTTTGCAGCTTGCAATGAATGAATAAACTGAATGAACGATATAATGAATGAACACAAAACCAAGCCCCCTAATCCAGTCCAGCCAATGAAAGAAAAGCATCACTCAAGCAAGTGAGGCCTCTAAACTATGAGGTGTCTACACTTTACTGGTTGAAAGTGCACATGTGTACATGTTGCTTTGTAGAAAGAGCCTCTTTGGTCCGTTAGTTTTGCAGGATGTGTTGGAAAATGTTGCTGTGCAACCCTCTGTCCCGCCTAATTTTGGAGGAAATGTAATTGCTGCCTAGGGTATTTTAATGTTCCTAAACCGAAGAGAAGTCTGGGTGAATGGTTGGTGTAAAAAATCACAGTCCTTGAGACACTGAGCGCGTGTTTGAGTCCTGTATGTTGTTAGATGCAGGCAGAAAAAACACGTTGGTTAAGGTTAGGGAAAGATGGTGGTTTCGGTTAAATATTTTATAACATAAGTCAATAGGTCCAGTCTATGCTTCAGGTCAGCATTGACATTTTAAATAATTAACCGAGAGCAAGATATTTTCCAACCTTAACCAAGTGATTTGGGTTTCCTAAATACAATAATTGTTAACTGTGTTAACACTGTATCGAACTTTTACTGAGTGGATGATATCCTGTGTGGCATGGATGTGATGTGTCCTCCAGCAGCTGAGAAGTGTGGTAAACATTAAAAAACAAAGTGTAACAAAGAAAAGAATCAGACTGGAGAGAGATCAGTGGTGGGAGGTGGGAGGTGTTGTGCTATTGGCAACGTCCACAGCCCCTTAACAAGAGACTTTCAGAACAGGAGAGCCCTCTAATCTACTCTCGCTTGCTTATCTCTTACTTTCTTGCTCGGATCCCAGAGCCTACAGAACATGCCGAAAGTTGGCATCCAGCCAACCGTTAAAGACAGAAACATGCACCAGTCTGTGCCACGTCTGTGTTCCAACACAGGAAAAAAAGTTACAGTCTGCAGGTTTTGGAGTGTTTGAAAGCCTAGAAAGGGGCTATACAGTCCATTTACCGAGGTGAATGTAATGATTGGATGAATGAATTAAAGTTAAATTCTGCTTAAAGTGAGTGTTTAGAAGAAGATATACTTTATTTAATCCCCAGAGCAGGGGGCTGGCAGTCAGCGCGGCGCCCCGAGCAGTTGGGGTTCAGGAGCTCGCTCAAGGCCTGGCACCTCTCCAGCTACCAGTCCACAACTTTGGTCCGAGCTGGATTCAAACCAGCAACCCTCCGGTTCCCAGCCTAATCCTTACAGACTGAGCTACTGCCTCCCCGTCTGGCGCCCCAAGAGACACTCTCCTGTTTGCAGTTACCATAAACCACAGATGCAGGGTGTCTAAGTCCTCCTGGGACTTCTATTTTAGCTTCATTTCATTGGCTGCCGGCTAGTTTAAAATATGATTTAGAGATGTTACTGACTGTTGGTAGTCTGGAGTCTTAAAGTGCTTTAGCCCCTAGCTATGTCACTGACCTTGTAACGCCTCACAAGCTGAGGTGTGAGATCCTCAGGCAAGCTTCTCCTGGCCATTTCAAACTCCTGGCTAACTTCTTAAAGTGAACATGTTTCTGCACTATCAACCTTTAAATAACTCCTCAGAATTATGTTGTCTGTGTCTTTTTCACCTTACAGTACGTCTAGTTAGTAGATTTACAAGCTAGCCCATATTTTCTGCCTGTTCCTCAGGGCTTGCACTGTTATCTTAATTATGCTCTGCTCTGTAATTGCTTTTTTGTTTTCATTTTATGCTGAACATGCTCCTTTTCATCCTCTCTTAATGATTCTGTAAAGCACTTTATTTAACACTGTAAAGCTGGTTCTTATAATGTTGCGCTATGATTCCATTTTAAGTTTTGTTATAGATTCTGTAAGAAATGAGAAATAAATCAAATGGAAAGAAAATCTAAAAGCTGACAGATCATT
Source organism: Micropterus salmoides (assembly GCF_014851395.1). Lineage (NCBI taxonomy): Eukaryota > Metazoa > Chordata > Actinopteri > Centrarchiformes > Centrarchidae > Micropterus > Micropterus salmoides. The sequence continues at coordinate 33,050,583 of NW_024040263.1, read as the reverse complement.
ACACCATTAAACGTGACACACACCTAAAGAGCAGTCAGGCCCGGTCCAGTTCTGGTCGCAGGTACATGTGCTGGTCTCCGCGTTGTAGGTGCCGTGACCTGAGCACTGGTCCGGACACATGGCCTTGACAATCTCACAGCTGGCTCCACCCCAGCCTGGCTGACAGTGACACTCGCCGTGAATGCAGACCCCATGGGCCGAACAACTGGGGTCTATGCAGTCCACTGGAGACAGAGAGATGAAGAGAGAGAGTTAACGATACACCAAATAGTGTATATGATATACACACACGCTGTAAACTAAGGCTGCGTTAAAGAACACATTTCAGTATTATTCCTGCTGTGAAAGCCTTTCTTTTTAACCAGAAACTGAAGTCTCGTTCTCGATCTGGAATCCGGTGAGAGGCGAGTTGTTGCAGGAAGATGCCGGTGGACATGTGAGTCAACTTTGACGAGAGGAGATTTTTGTGTTGGAGTAACGCTAGGAAGTAAAGTCTCGCTAGCAATTCCTCTACATACACTACATACTCCTCTCTCCGGTCCAAGCAGCTCCTCAGACCAAGTTAAGGTCAAGTCTGAGTGTAGTCAAGTCACGAGTCAAGACCAGAGATAAAAATCAATCTATCAACCTTACACAAAATAGATCCGGTCACACAGTCAAATTGTTACACCCTGACTGTGAAAGGCTGATGAGGTGTGTATTCAGGGCAGGGGCCACAGTTACCACTGAGGACTCAGGGGTCATGCCCTCGGCTTCACGTCCTACACACAAATTGCACACGGTGGGCTGTGAACCTTCACAAACCGTTCTAATGTAAACATCTAATTAATTACTTTAATTTAATGAATTATTTAGTAGCTATCCATAATGTTGTCAAATGTTGTGCTCTAGTAAACAATTTGATGGTGATGATGCAGCAAAAAAGTTAACATATTTAATGTTTTTACAGCAACACTAAATCAAAGAATAAGTCACAAGTCATTTCCCTAACATTTTATTGTTTGTTTAAAAAAAAAAAAAACTTTTTAAGGATACATGTTTTACACTTCCTGGGAATATAATCCAATTAACCTTATTACCATCCTGCACATACGTTGTGTTAACACCTTATTTTGAAAACAGGACGTGACATGTGTGTCCTCCATAGCCCGTAGTGCTAAATTCACCAAGTCTGACGCAATTTGATAAATTTTGTACGTGGTGCTCCTATAGCCTCTCTTCAGGTCAGACTCTCATACTGCAACACTTGCCTCTGTAACGTGAGAAAGTGAGACAGAATAAAGTCTCTAACCCGCCCATCAGCTCGCTCTGCTTTACCATAAAGGCTCAAATACGTGTGCAGTCCAAATTTAGGTGCGTTTAGCTTAATCCAGTTCTGACAGTGGAAACGCTCACTCAAAGCTGTCAAACCGTTATGTAACGTTACCATAGTACCCCAAAGGAAAAGTCGGATGCGAAAGAGCGTGCGAGCTTACAGCAGCGGTGCAAAACCGCATAGAGGTCTTTAATATTATGAGGAGTGTAAAAATATTTTCTGTTCATTTTGAAACTATGGCGGGCCGCCATTGTTAATTAACGGGAAACACTGTTGCAGTTTGGTGAAATCCTGAAATCACAGACCAGCTTGCTGTTGAATCTCTTACATCCTTTTTTTGTGGTAGTTAGTAAAAATGTTTTTCTGGGGATTGGACTGGGGCGATTTGGACCACAGTGTTTTTAAATTCAGAACACCCTGTGTGTATCTATGCTTCCATGATTTTGATAGAGATGGTCCATGATCAGATAAAAAAAAAACAATACATATGAATTTATAACAATATAACTCACTTTGATTCAAAGCTGACATGATTTAATTCAGCTGTGATTTGATGTTTATTCAGCATGTGATATTTTACTTTTTATTATTTATTAATTTATTACTTTTTTTTATTTATTATTTCAGTGAAAATAGTGGCTGGTCGCTCTGTGCGCTGTTTGAGCAGGCCATTATACAAAAAAGACAGAGAGAGATGGGATGCCTGTTAGCTCACCTGGCAGAGCTAGCAGAGCACCGTGGACTAGGCTATAGTCCTTACCTCAGATTAGACTCCAGTCATCCCCTCACTCTCTCACATTTCCTGTCTATAGGTGTTCTATCAAAATAAAGGCAATAAAGGCCCCCAAAATAAGAGGGATGCGCCCACTTTGATTATGCGGCAGCCCACACCCTTCTCCTCCTCCTTTTGTTGCCTTTATACAACGCCGCTCGTCAACGTAACTTTTTGTGAACTGATTGTTTGTGTTTTAAAAGCTGTTTTCAGTGTGTCAAAGTATAGAAAAGAATTAAAGACGATATTCCAGCCTTGGCCAGACAATAAAGTGGTATTCTATTCTATTCTATTCTCCTCAGCTAATTCCAGACTCGTCCTCCCTACTTCACCTGCAGGTTAACTTTCAGTGTCTTCACAACAATTTGCATGTGATATCTGTCATGGAAATCCTGCGTAGCATCTTTGACATCATTTTCAGATTCAGCAACAAATGAGATTAACACACACATATGGACAGAAGCAGGGTGGAAATGTGTGTCTGCATTTGCACACGTATAGAGATGAGTGTCAAATTCTCCATGTTGTAGTATGTGTGTGTGTGTGTGTGTGTGTGTCCGTCCAACCAGCGGATAGCAAATTAGTATTGATTAGTATAGCGTAGCGTTTGTAGATTTTAGCTGATACTTAAAAGCAGGTCAGAGGGATTATGTTCTTGTAAACTTTAAACATGACTTCAAACCTACAGTACTTGACATGTACAGTATACCTGTGACAAGTACATGTTATGTAATTGGTGATATTCATGTAGGAATAACAGAGACATATCAGAACATGGGGTGAAAACGGTTTCCTGTTTCACAGAGCAGCAACATTACAAATCTAAACCTGGGAAACTATACATTGGGGTATTTTGGCACAAAAAACACAAACGCTGTAGTAAAGATTAATAGCTGTGTTATGTGCACATGTGGGGGGGGGGGGGCATGACAGCATCGAACTGACATAACAGTTGTTAATTATCCATCTGACACTGCATGACATGACAAATAAACTTTGCTTACATGACATTTATTGAGTGTCATGTCAGCAGCACTAACACGGGTTAAAATGTGTAAACTGTGAAACCGATTGTGAAATATTATCCAGTTACAACAAACCACATGGATGTTTCTGTTTCAGAAGTAAATGTCATGGGTAGCAATACATGTGCACTAAATCCATTATTTATGTTGACATTTAATTATGTAGTGATGTCTTTACCAAGTTACAGCATCCTAATAAAGGGAAATGATGCAGAGCAGTGCCAAAATGCCCCAGAGCAAGGTGGCCAACTACTGCCAATAACATAATATGTTCCTTTTTGTGCCTGTTCCTGGAGGAAATGATTCTTACCTTCCTCACAATTATCGCCCTTATAACCAGTATTGCAAATGCAGGTGCCCACAATGCATATGCCGTGTCCTCCACAGTGGATGTCGATGCACTGGTTGGCTGGCACGTCGCACTCAGTGCCTTTCCACCCGCTGTAGCACTGGCAGCGGCCACGGGAGTACTGGCCATTACCACTGCACAGCACTGGACAGGCAGCTAGACCACACACACACACAGGCAGGAAGATGGATCAGTTAGACAAACTAGCTATTAGACTGATTAAGTTGGATACTTGAACCCACAAAGTTCCCCTTAAGCTCCCAAATGTTCACACAGTCAAAGTCCACAGTGTATGTGCAGACTGGGATCACTCATTACTGTCACAGTTTGAATTAGGCTTCAGCTTCTCAAGGGAATACTATTTAATGACTCAGATATTGTACAGAAACAGAAAGTCAGTGTTACCTGGAAAATACAGTGTGGTGTTCAGATTAAACCAAGTTTCAACCTGCCCAGCTGAGTGGTGAAAAGACAGCTACGGTGTCTCTAATGGCCACTAAATGTTCTCCAAGACAACTGTACTGAAATCCGTGGGAAAATGCCCCAAATTAATCTAAATATTTTAAGTTACCTTTTCTAACATGCGTCTGGGTCTAGATTTTGAGAACCCTAAATTCTCTTTTAAAGTGTGAACAAAGATGTGTTTTGGCATGGCTTTGCTTGATTTATGTACCTGGTATCAAAACAACTTAAGGTTACGCAAAATACCTGAACGCACACGGGTGATAACCACTGCAAAAAGGATTTTAAGGCAAAAGGTCAGCGGTTTCCTTTGATAAAAGAGGAAGCAGGTGGAGAGGAAGAGAGAGAAACTAACCAGTAACACAGCACAGCCTCCAGAGTGTGCAGGTCACTCTCACTGTTTGGATAATAACCTCCCAACTATTACTGCCTCTCTACGGGTAGCAGTGTGCGTGTATGTGTGTTTACCTCGAGAGCAGTCAGGCCCTAGAAATCCTGGGAAACAGTGGCATATTCCTGAGAGACAATCTCCATTTCCATGACAATTCTGAGGACACTCCATAATTGACTCTGATTACGAGAGAGAGAGAGAGAGAGAGAGAGAGAGAGAGTGGTTAAAGGTTTAAGGTATGAGGTAATTGGCAAGGCTGGATTTGCAACTGAAATACTAAAAGAAATAACACACACACACACACACACACACACACACACACACACAGCACGCACAACAGAGACCGGTCCTCTGTGGTTGCCGTAGTTACAGCAAGTCAGTCCAATCAACACATCCCAGCATCCAATCACCCTGTTATACCTAAATGGCCATTTCCTGTGCACACAGTCACACACACCTTTCAGGCAGAACAAAATGTCCAACAACAACTAAATACTCTCCTCTGCCTCTCCTTGCACATACTCGTGTTAGAGGAAATGCGTTGTCATTTATTGAAAATGACATCTGCTGTGGTGAGAGTGCTCATCCCCGGACATGATGGAGGTTTCTCCCAGCTCAGGTTATCAGCTATATCTGCAGGTTGCTTAAGCCGCAAGTCAAAATGTCATGATGTTTATCGCACAAATGAATTGGGTGTGCCTTCACTTAGATCTCTAAAAGCTAGAGGACTGTCCTCTGTCCAGCCACATGTTTCACCTCATTAAAGAATCCTTACTCTTGACATTTTACAGCTGGGTCTGAAAGATTTCTGCTTTGCACTGTTCGACATTATAAACATATGCCGTTTCTATTTGAATTCCTGTGATGGCGAGCTGGTATCGTCCAGGTTGAACTGGTGGGGTCATGTTGAATGGAACATGCGTACTGAAGTGCACTGACAGTAACTCCCGTGTCTCACCTATGATGATGGTATTGTAAGAGACTTGTTCTGTGTTGCGTCCATCATTGTAAAACGCCAGATGCCAGATTCCTGTGTCCAGGTACTGGATGAAGCCAGCCTCGTGCATGTTCACCGAGCGCGCGTGTCGGGCTCCGCCTCCAGACTCTTCCTCGTGGGCGCCGGCCGGGTGTGTGTGTCCGGCGTCCGTGTCACTGAGCGCTCGTTTATCTTTGGAAATGAGGCGACTACCGTCCAGTAGTTCCACAAAGTCGTACTGGAAGACAGAAGTCCGTCAGTCCATCTGAACAACTCGCCAGATTTCCATTAAGTTTTGTATGATTAGTAGAATCTTCTAATGACAAACTTAGATGAACACAAAGACATTTACAGCAGCATCTTATGTGCTTTCCTTGTCTGACTCACAAAGTGCTCATGGTGGGAACTGTCGGGTCTCTGTTAATAATATTTAAAGAGTAGGCTACAGTCTAGATCCTGCTCTATATGGAAAGTGTAATGAGATAACTCTTGTTATGAACTGGTGCTTTATAAATAATATTGAACTGAATTGAATTATTAGCTCATGCTACTCTAACACACACACACACAATGACCAGACAATGCTTGATGGGTATGGAAATCCACACTAAAGGAAATAATGGGAACTTAGATGGATTAGTTTATGACACACACACACACACACACACACACACACTTGTCTATTATCTGTGCTAACGTTGAGCTGTGATAGGGGTGGCATTGTATGAAGCTGTCTTTTACAGATAAGTGGATTAGTCCCTTGATAGAAGACACAATTCACCACACAGAGATGTAAGTGTAGTCAGGGATAGCTTAGGTTTGTAAGAAGCTTATCTCATTCATTATGAACTAAGAATCTATAAAGCACTTGACCTAGTCACACTTTGCAAAGTTGCAAAAGGGATTTGGGATTGTGACATTTTGGGAGGCAGAATTTTTCAGCACTTGTTAGAAGCAGAAAGGCCAGAGAATTGTGGACGGTTGAGGACTTCTTAAACGTTATGTCAGAGATCTCAAAACAGCAGCCACTGATCTGATTAGATAAGATTTCATTTTAGGGACACAGATGAAAACACATGTTTAGTGGCTGCTGCAGTTTGTGCTGGTTAAATCCCATCTTCAACAGCAGTAGACTCCATTGCTGACCTAGCTTATGTGAACAGCTGTGCCCTTTACTTGCTGTATCATATTGTTTCATACGTCATCTTATATTAGCATCATGACAACAGTGTTACTGTTAGTTTGACCATGGCATTTATTTCACACATAACTATCCTGAAGGTCCAGTTTGATTTGCATAAGCTTTCTTTCTTTTTTCTTTTGCAGATGAGGTTCTGTTTTTGCTCATGTTCTCAGTTGGTGGTGATATTATGTCCCGTTCAGACTTGTGCTGTGTGGAAAGTAATATGGAAATGTTTCTAGGTCAGACCGAATCAGATTTCTGTTGTGACATGACTTATTGTGACATGAGGCCACCATGTTAAATTGTTTTGTGTTCTCTGCCATCAGATAAATGTAAAGGGGGGGCATGACTGAAATGGCCTTTAGGCTAAATAAAATAGGTTTGCTAAAGGTTTAGTCTCTATAAACTCCCTTGTGATTTGCTTGAGCTGTACAAATAAATTAACATGTAATTGTCCGTGCGTGCACATGCATGCATTTGTGAAACCAACCTGTGTGTGTGAGGGCAGAAGGCCTTTGCGTCCATAAACCCCAACAAGTGCATCTTTGTGGACCGAGATGTTGAATTTCAAGAACTGCGGTTGGTCAATATACAGCTGGGACCTCCAAAACACACCTTGGATAAAAAATAAAAAGAAGGTTCAATAATCTCTGAAACAGTTGAAACATTCTAACCTTCACAAAGGCAGGGTCTGTTGTGTTAGACTATCCTAGTTTTAGCTAGGTGCACCTAATAAACTGGCATCATGGTTTGTTGAGTTTGTTTTGCCGTGTGTGCACAGCGATCTGACATGCTTACATGCGTGCATGTGTGTGTGTGTGTGTGTGTGTGTGTGAAACTAACCAGGTGGGACATCTTGTATGGCTCGTCTCCCCACATCCACCTCTCCCGTGTCTATGGTGTTGTTCTCTAGAAGAAACATTTTACCTGCAGAGAGATAAATAGAGCAACAAAACCGGCATTCATTAAATGCATTTTGTATTGCACGCGCATTCTAAGTGCCGGGTTTTATGTCAGCACTGTCCTGATTGATGCGTCCTATCCTGCGGGAACCTTTGGGCACTCGGTTCTTTTCACATTTCACAGAGACAAATCTTTGAAACCATGCCTCAGTGTGTAAGCCCTGGGAAGGCTCACTGTTTTTGTCTGACAAAGGTGCCTGGTGGGTTATTAACCTAAACACCAGAGACACTGTGACAGAATGCATTATATCATAACATTCAATTCAATTCAATTCTGTGGCTAACTTGGGCATCAACACAGTTCACAGTCTGAACAGTAACTTTGCTACATGTTGTCATGCATCATGTCAAACGAAAAGAATTACTTACCCAAGGGTTTGCATAGGTTATTCATATTACAAGTTTGGTTAATATTAGGCTAGTTAAGGTAATGTTCTGTCCAGGGTAAATTAGAAAACTTCACTCACAGTTATCTCAGTTGGGATTCACTGTAATTTACGCCTTTAGTTTCCATCCAGTGTGTGTGTACTGTGGACCTGGACTGGTTCCACTGCTGTTCAAAGTTTGTAATTTCAAAGGCTTTTCCTGTTCAGAACACTGAACTTTAACAGCTTAAGTCATGACATCTGGACAGTAAAGCAACACTGCCTCAGATGTGTGCGTGTGTGCGTGTAATATTTATGGCAGTCTAAACGTTACGCACATCTGTTACACTAATATGAGCTGCACACACACACACACACTGTCAGCAGGGGCAGGCCCTTTTGTTTCTAACATCTGCAGGAGCCATAGAGGACGACAGTAATACTGTTCAACAGAGGAAGAAGCACAGTTTCTGCCTCCTCTTCATTCTTATTCTGTTCTTAATTTCTCTTAATTAATCAATCAAATGTGACCAATGAGAGCGAGCTACCATCACATATGTTGACCAGAGTCCTTTTACTCTTTTTTTTTTAGCATGTTCCATCTTTGAGAGAGCGGAGTGGTCTGGAGCTGCTGACAGTTTATTGCCATGGAAGGATCTTAAAAGCTTTGTCAATGGAAGGGAAGCGTTAAGTTTATCACTTCCCCATTCCCTACATTTTCAGGCTAATCTTCAAAAGCCTTCCAGGAACCACGATTCTTACCGCCTTCACTGAATCCACAACGGTTCCGTAACCTGCTTTTCTTCCTTTATGAACTGGAGACGTACCCGGGTATTGTACAGCTTCGCTTAACTCAACAGTGTAACGATGCTTGGCTAATTGGCACAGTACTGTTAGCTTTTGATCAAGGTAGGCCTACATGTACTGATCGTTTCATGGTGAAGGTGAGGTTATTGTGTTACAGAGACTTCGCATGCATATATTTCTAACGCGGCACCGTTACACAGATCACATGAATATAATTCGATTTGGCCTTAATCACAACCACACACAGTGGAGAGAACTTTAAAGCTGCCGCTTTATTGTGCTTTCTTGTCTGCAACACGTATGTCCATGCTTGTGCACGATGCTGATCAAACAAACACACGCACATTCTTTCTACCATGCATCTGACACACAAACACACTTTCCTTCTAGTATTATTCTATTATTATATATATATATATATATATATATATATCTCATATAAATAATAACAATATTAATTAGCATGAGGTTGTGTTAATACTTTCATCCATGTGGAGAAGGGTTAGCATGTTTTAATATGGGGTCTTCATCATGCGGAGCAGTGTCCATTAGAAATGAATATTTGCAAATTTAATACGTAACTGATCTTGAAAGACATTTATTTGCCCTGTAATAGTACACAAACACTTAAAACATAAATAAGAACCCACATTATTCTATCGGATTTGGGCCTTCAGCTCGCGACAAAACTTTGACGGTGTTGTCATGGTTACACCGTTGCAAATGGCAAATCGCTAAGTGTGTTTGTTTACACCGCTGAAATTAAAGTAAATAAAGTGTACATTTTTTATCAACGTTTTTTTCACACTTCATTGGATACAAAATTTCAATCCCTACATCTGAAAACAGGATTGCCACAAATAAAAGCAAAGAAATTAAATTAGTAGAGGGGATTACTTGAATACAATTACTTTAAAATTCATTTGTAAGTCTTCACAAATAAGAGGAGATCTTTGTTTAGTAAAATAAGCATTAACTTTATAATTGTAATTTTCTTTATTAAAATACATTGCTTGTAAAAGTCTACTCGCTGCTTTGAATGTGTTTTAAGATTTATTTTAGTATAAGTCTGTTTCACACAGCCTGTTGCAGCCGTTGCAAGAAATGGTTTCATTTTTCTTTTTCTGTGGGGCTAAATATTACGAGCAGATATTTTGGTAATTAAGTTAAGTTGAATATGTATTTGTTTATTATAACTTTAGGTTGCATTTGTTTCTTTTATTAGTGAGACTGTTCATGTACCACCCCATCTTTATATACAGCATGTGGGCACAGCTGATGAGGTGAGTTTTTTTAGTAACTTTTAAACTGAAGCTGTGGTTGAGATCTTTCACCTAAATTTGTCACTTTTTATGGCGTGATTGGATTTTTGACTTTCACTGCCTAATGAAGTTAATTTAGAACAATGTTACGAACATTTTTGAGCGTGTTAAATAAATTAATGTGATTATTGAAATGACTTGATCTTGAAAGTGAGTTGACCAACCACTTATTCAGTGCTTTTAATGTCGAAACGCCGACATACAGCTGAGCAACACGTTCATATCATAATACTAATAATAATAATCTTTATTTATAGAGCACTTTTCAAAACAATGTTAAAAATGCTTTCACAAGAGCAAAGAAAATAAATATTATAATCCTCAGCCTGTTGAATCTTTCCTGCAGTTGGCAGCTGCAGCTGTGCTGTTTCACTTCTTATAGCTTGCTCTTGGTTTGTAAAATATGACGCTCTGCTGCCAGTAGACTTGTCTGTTTTTGTGATTTGTCATCTGCTGCAAACACCAGCCCTTTTATGTGAACGCGCTCATGGCTGGATTGGGAAACCCTGGGTTGATTTACCGTGTTGATAACCAGCGTGGGCGTGGTTGTTAGTGTTAATGAAGGCAGATAACAAAAACGATCTTGTTGCTGTTGTTTACATCCGCCCAGATGAAAATTCAAACAATGCACTATAAAAGTATTTCTTTCTGGGCGTATACATGTATATTTATATATAGATTTATGTAAATATCTTTGGTTTTATTTATTTTATTTACACTTTTATAATGTATACAGTATATGTTGTGTGTGTAGCATAAAAGGGCTATAACCTGTAGAGCAAGTCTGCAACCCTGTGTTGTAAAATGACAAATAAAAAATGTCAATACTACAGCTGAGGTTTCCCTCAGGCATCTAGAGAGACTTCTATATTTTCAAGTGATGTGAAATGGCTTTCTCCTTACTGCTTCATGGACATTTCAAAAGCTTTTTGCCAACTTTTCTCATATCACTGATTGGCTTTCCTGTCAGAAGAAGGATCACAGTGTGTTCAAGCAGGATCTCACCATTGTCTGTGGACACCATAAAGGTGTTGGGAGTTGTATCTCTTCCCCCTCCGTTTTCAAATGCTCCATATCCCTCACTCTCCTGAAGCTGCCAGTTTAGACCAAACAGGTGCATAGCTGCAGAGAGGAGGAGGGAAAGGAGGAGAAAATAAGGAGAGAAAGACAGGGAGGTTAATACAGTGTGCAAAATGAAAAGGAGGTAGAAATGAAGAGAAATGAAATGATGGCAAAGGAAGGACAGTGAAGAGAACAACAAAGGGAAGATAATGCAAAAAGGAATGGCGAACAACAAAAGTAATGGAAGGTGGAGAGAAAAAGAAAGAAGATAGAAAGGGAGGGGGAAAAAGATGTGAAATGATGGAGGGATAAAAAGATAAATAAGATTAGGGGATAAAAGAAAAAATATAAAATATGTGCATCTGGGTCACAAATAGACAGAAGAAGAGAGAAAAGTGAATGTGTGTGTGTGTGTTTGCCTGTGCACTCAGGGCTGTGTTAGACATACTGAGCATTAGCAGTATGCTTTTGGAAGCTCACAGGCTAGGTATGCAAATTAAATGGGCAACTGCACATTCCACACACACACACACACACACGCACACACACACACACACACACACACACACACACACACACACACTAGCCCATATGGAAACACATACAGTTTAAACAAATATCTAGCCACACACAACTGACACAACCAGTTTTTCTGTCTCTCACTTCTCTCTCTCTCACACTCACACACACACACACACACACACACACACACACACACACACACACACACACACACACACACACACACAGCAGTACCTAGAGAAAGACAGACTGAGTGTTCGCATCAATGGAAGCCTCCAGCAGTTAATCTGACATAACACAATTTATTCATCTAACCCACCTACATGTTTACTCTCTTTCTCTATCTGCGTGTGTGTGCGTGCGTGTGCACGCGCCCTTGGGTGTGTAATCCGCTCACTTGCTAGCTGCCTCCTCCTCCTTGCATCTTAACAGAGATGTATCCAGATTTTTCTGAGGCCATGGAATAAATTGGTGTAAAGCAGACAGAACAGTAACCCCACCACACCTCCCTCCTTAAACTTTCATTCACTTCTATATTTTGCATGGCGTCTGTTGAATTATGCTGAGTGTCAGATGCTGATGGGCATTTTACAAAAGGAACCATAGGGGTAATTAACTTTACTGCTCTCTTTCTGTTCGAGCTTGGTTCTCAGCGGGCTTTGGTCAGCGTCCCCCTTTGCTGTAACGCCACTTACATTTAGAACTACCATGCACCCAGCAGTCTATTTGAAAAGAAAAACACGTTTAGAAGATGGTTTACAGTTTTTCACAACCGCTAACATCATTTTGTCCAATCTGTACTCGCATTTTCAAAAGTCCAAACACAGTTAGCCCCAGATCAGTCTGTTCATACCACACCATTAACACCATTCACGTTGTTTCCACAGAATATGCAGTCATTTAACCCATTTCTGAAAGTTTTTCTTCACATACAAGCTTACCCAATACCAAAACTATGGATGTTTTTTGTGTTATTTACAAATGCTTGCACACACCATGTTAGAAATGAGGATATCTATATCTAGATATATTTTTTTGTTTCAATGTAATTGTGTATTTACATTTAACACTTTTATCCAAAGTGACTTACATTTGAAAACAACATACAAGCATCAATACAGTAAGAGATCTACAAGTGACAATAAACCTAAGAGTTATTAGCACGCCGAGCATCAATAAGGTAAATACCGTATTCACCTGCTCTGATGGCACGTGGTAGTTTGCTTCACCATCGTGATGTTACAGATGAGAACAGCCGGGACTGTGTAGGGATGACAGAGCCAGACGGTGTTCATAGGAGGAGCATAGTGGCCGAGAAGGAACGTAAACGTATTTGACAGTATTTTACCACATGTTAATCCCTGGCTGCCATTTCATGTTGCTAATAAAGCTTTTACTTCTGTAATTCTGTCACTTACATTTTTTCCTACACTAGCTGGGATTGGCTCCAGCCCCCCTGTACGCAGGATAAGCGGTTGACGATGGATGGATGGACATTCTATAAAGTAAAGACGACTTTTACATAAATGCCAAAAATGCACACATTCAACCCCTCAAGCCAAAAATGTAGGGTGGTTTACAGTAAAAGGAAACTGAATTTCAAAAAACAATGGATTTCATTGTCTACTGTAGGCAGGTAAAACTGAAATATAAGTAATACAGTTTCAGTAATGCCATCAAATGTTGTGCCATGATTTTATTGATTTTTGAATTTTAAAATGTACAAGTGTACATGTGTTTTGAGCAGAAAATGTACTGTTTGGCTAATTGTGTGAGGTAGGTGTGTTGCTGCGTTAAGAGTTTCGATAAAGTACCACAAAATAAAAGTAATCTAACCTGATTACTTTTAGTTACTTTTGGATGACTTTAATACAAAATATGCAAATAAAGACAAAAGAGTATCAAAGATGCTCAGTGGATTTTTACAGAAACATACAATTATGTGCAGCGGGTGATTAAAATTGCTCAGAAGATCATTGGTACGCATCTTCCGAGCGTCAGTGATATCGGTGAGGTGTGTGTCATTTCCTGGAAAGCGATTTTAAAATGTTGATGAATCATCCTGCACCGGGGCGGCTGTATTAATTTAGTGACTAATGAAAAGCTTTCTTAATTGACTCTGCTGAAAATAGTGTTTCTGGGACCGGGCCCCACTGATTACTGCACAATTTTATTCAATGATGTATTCTAGTTTACTCTCTGATGTTCCCACCCCTGCCCTGCCCTGATGGACACATAGCTTTACTTGTTGCTGTGGCAAATCAACTAACTGCTGCTAACTAGCTCTCATTATCTAATTAGCTCAGTTAACCTGCAGCTACTGGTCAAATTAGCTCACTCTGCATGTACTGTGAACTCAGAGTGTATGTTTAGGTTTACATCTGTACTCAAGCGCTGGAGGTTTTCAGGTCAGGGGCAGGGGGACCCGGCGGGGAATGATTGCTGGGGAGCAACACCTGGCGAATGGGCAACGAAACTGCGCTCAGGTGACTTATTTCTCTTAGTTCTGCAGCTACAGTTTGCAAATTTAAGTTAGTTCACAATATTATGACATTTTTTAGTGCCATTGAAAATATATGTTGAATAAAATGTTCACATTTGCATGGATTCTCTTCACTTGCATGACATAATGGGATAGTATACACACTGGAGCGTATGCTACAGGAAGAAAAAAGATGTGAGACATCTCCTGAGAATATAATGTCAACTCCTAAATGAGTGTTCACACAGTATATAGCACAGCGGTGAATCATTCTTTAGAGCAATTACCTACATCGCGACATTTCTGATGTGAGTTTGTTGTCAGAGCTGCTAAGACTAAAAGTGGTCATCTTATAAAGGCATGTGGTTTCACTCTGCAACAAAACTTGGTAGCCTATTTCGTTGCATGTCTTGGACACAGTGGATGTTTTATTAGCACGGACCAGGTAAAGCAGCAGTGAACACACAGAGTGCAGCGATTGGCTATGTCATTAACAAGCCCGACACGCGGCTCACCTGCTGCCGTGATAACCGATCGTGGGCGGAAAAATACAGAAAAATTGAGGCGACTTTATAAAACATACTGCTGATGGAGAAAGTCAGGGTAGCAGAGAGAGAGAGAGAGAGAGAGAGAGAGAGAGAGCGGGGCACTGTTTACAGTGAGAGACCAGAGCTGTAGGTGTGTTTGAGTGTGGGAAGAAGAGAAGTCCGAGTTTTTTTTTTGCGGGGGGTGGGGGGTAACAATCAGGATGCTGGCTCATGGACCCTATTTAGAATCCAAACAAATAATAAAAGTAACTGATATCCAAAACTTGAGCTTTCAAACAAGATAAAATAAATACAGCAGTACCATCAGTTATGAAAAGGGCGTCAAATAAAAGTGAGTTTTCCAAAGAGATTTAAATGGCGATACTGATTTTGCCTGCCTGAGATCCACAGGGGCAGGGACAGCTTAGAGGCCTCAACAGCAAAGGGCCGAGTCCCAAGTCGAGATTTTGGTACAACTTATACGGCCCTGCCGGAGGATATCAATCAGTAATCAGACTCATAGAGAGTTAGCAGCTCACAGAAACAAGCAGGAGCCTTACCATAAAAATGCAGTAAAATCTTAAAATCAATTCTAAATCTCCCAGGTAACCAGCGAAGGGCAGCAAGGATATGGTGCTAAAAGCCTGGCTGCGTTTTGTATAAGTTCCAGTATCTGGATGCTTTGCCTGCTGATACCAGAATAAAGTGCATCGCAATAGCCAAGGAGATAAAAGCATGGATGACCTTTTCTAGCTCTGCGGATGAAAGAACACCCTGATCTTTGTTAAATGTCTCAGTTGAGTCCATCCTCAAAAGACAATACTGAGTCAAAAATAACCCCTAGGCTATGGGCCTCTTTTTAAGATTATTAGATAAGGCACCCGGACTAGAAAGATTCTTGATACTGCAAGTGCTGGTGAAGAGGTAGTAATAATTATTTCTGATTTGGAGTTATTAAACTGCAGGAAATGTTGACATTCTTTCTTAATTTTAACGAAGCAGGACATTAAAAAGGATACATCCGTGGTAGCAGGCTTTAATGGAACATCGGACATCTACCCATGGATGGGTGGATGTCAAGGACCAATTAGTCATTCAACTTGGGAACATGTAGTGAAAGAAACCCCTGCCGCGGACCCCCCAAGCACCCCCTATCCAACACATACACTCAATGCACATTGATACCTCCCTGCCTCATTAAATTAGAGCCATGCTGCGCTAGCTCGTTACCCACAGCCCTTCTTGGTGAGGATAGGAATAAAGGGTCATGGGAGAGTGCTGGCTAATCGACAGGAGCCTGTGTGCGTGTCTGTGTGTGTCTGTGTATCTGTGTGATAAAGTAAGTGGATTATTGGCCATGGTAACCGTCATACAAGACTGGCTCTCTGTAAAAGAACCTTTTTAGGTAATTTGGGAATTAACAGAACATTTCAGAGAAATTTAGTTGTGGATTTAAGGAAGGTAAAAAAAAACAAAACATCTAGAGTTAGGCTGAAAACTTTAAAACTATGTAAGATTCTTGTTACATGGAGGTCATGGTAATTTGGCATCAAATATACAGAACATCCATCCATCACAGTGCTATGGCAGACAGTGTAAATTGATTCAAATTACCTTAGGCAAGGCAAGTTTATTTGTCTAGCACATTTCAACAACAAAGCAATTCAAAGAGTTTTACATAAAATACAAAAGCAACATAGCATAGAATATATATAAACTGAACAAAATTATAAACGCAACACTTTTGTTTTTGCCCCCATTCATCAAGAGCTGAACTCAAAGACTTTCTCTATGTACACAAAAAGCCTATTTCTCTCAAATATTGTTCACAAATCTGTCAAAATCTGTGTTAGTGAGCATTTCTCTTTTGCCGAGATAATCCATCCACCTCATAGATGTGGCGTATCAAGATGCTGATCAGACAGCATGGGTACTGCACAGGTGTGCCTTAGGCCCCATCCACACTACTCGATGAATACGATCTCCGTCCACACCAGCGTTTCCACTGCGTTTTGGAGTTGATCTGCGTCTACATTAAAACGACTGAAAACGCACAGCTAGGCCCCGTTCTGGTGCCGGTGTAAACATGAAGCAGATGGTCTATTCCGTAGTTACAGAAGATTTGGCAAAAGAATAAATAAATACAGACGAAGCATCAGACCAGTTTTTTTTCTTAGTTACATGGATCAATAACGAGCTGGGACTGTTACTGAATGTAACATGGGAGTGTGGCGGCAGAAAACAGACTGGGAGAGGTTGCAAGTGTAGGCAGATGAGTGTTATTTGCACGGTACAGAATATTTAAATAAAAATATGATGTCAAAAACCCGGTCAGCAGCATCGTGTTTCTGCTTTGCAATACCCAATGAGCGTGAGCGGCTGCGTCATAATTTTTAAAGTCCTCCGTTTTGGCCGGTCTTCACTAAAACGAGTTTTGAAACGCAAAACAGGTCGGCAGCGTTTCCAAAGTTCTCGGTTTTAGGTCTTCGTTTTCATCGTTGTAGTCTGGACGGGAGGTGAAAACGTAGCGAAAGGTCTCCGTTTTAATTCAAAAACGCAGTAGTGTGGATGGGTCCTTAGACTGGCCACAATAAAAGGCCTTAGGCTGGCCACAATAAAAGGCCTTAGGCTGGCCACAATAAAAGGCCACTCGAAAATGTGCAGTTTCACTGTATTGGGGGCGTACGGGGGACGACCAGCATGCAGATGAGCTTCCCTGAGACGGTTCCTGACAGTTTGTGTAGAAATTCTTTGGTCATGCAAACTGACTGTTGCAGCAGCTGTCTGGGTGGCTGGTCTCAGATGATCATGGAGGTGAAGATGCTGGATGTGGAGGTCCTGGGCTGGTGTTGTTACACGTGGTCTGCGGTTGTGAGGCCGGTTGGATGTACTGAACTGAACAGAAACGCCTTTGGAGACGGCTTATGGTAGAGAAATGAATATATATACACACACAATACAACTGAAAAGGAGTTCAATAGAAAATAAAAACAAGATAAAACAGGAGAATAAAAGTTACAGTTCAGTGTAAGCTATAAATCAAGTTTTAAATTTAATATAAAAAAAGGCAGCAGCTAAAAGAAAAGTCTTTAGCCTTGATTTAAAAGAACTGACAGTTGCAGCAGACCCGCTTTGTTCCAGATTTATGGAGCATTAAAACTGAACGCTGCTTCTTCATGTTTAGTTTTGACTCTGGGGGCCAGAAAGCAGACATGTAGTAGAGAATCAGAAATGTATTTTGGCCATAAACAATTCAGTGCTTTATAAACCATCAGTGTTTTATTATAAATTCTTTGACAGACAGGAAGTCCGTCTAAAGACCTCAAACTGTGATCCACTTTGTTGGTCTTAGCTGATACGATTCTTTAGTGAGACCGGTAAAGACACCGTTACAGTAGTCGAGTCAACTGAAGATAAATGCATGGATTTTTTGAAGTTTTTCCAGGTCCAGCTGAGACATAAGTCCTTTGATCCTTGATGTATTATTCAGGTGACAGTAGGCCGACTTTGTAATAGTCTTAATGTGGCTGTCAATTCAGGTCTGAGTCCATGACTACAGCAAGACTTCTAGCTTGGTTTGTGTTTTTTAACATTGCTGATTAAAGCTGAGTGCTGACTTTTAATCATTTGTCCTCAGCTCCCCCCAAACAAATACTGAGGTCTCTGAGCCAAACTATTCCCGTACTCTGCTCTGGACCTGCTCGGCTCAGCCTCTCACAGTCTGGACTCTCAGCTCTAGTTTCCCCCCTGCTCTGCAAAGCAGTATCTAGTCTTCCACTCTGCCTCGCTTATCCCTGGCTCAGTATGCAATAATTATTCCTCTCTTATCTAACTCCAGTCTCCTCACTCTCTTAGTCCTGCACTTGGGACTACTAGCCTAACCATAACGAAGTTAAAAACAATGTTTTGGTAATGATAACTTGCTGTTTAAGTTAGCCTACGCTATGACAATAAAGACCTGGAGCGCTCTCTCTTTTTCTCTCTCTCACACACAGACAGTGACTTACACACCCACGACCGTCGTTATCTCTCCCCCATCGATGCTCCCTCACTCATGTCATTATCCTTCTTATGCTGTTTTTTCTTTATCTATCAAATACATAGCTATAGCTGGTGAAATTATAGCCTGCTTAGAAACAGACATCTAAACAACCCGCCGGTTAGGTCTAAGGTGAGGATGCCACCATGGTCTGTCAGACCTGGCACCGGGTGGTCCGATAATGACTGTTGTTACAACATCCAGGAGCACCAACGAACCAGTGGTATCGATCATTTAGACAACTCCACAGAGATTAAATAGCTGAGTTTCCCTAACAGTCAGTCAGAACTGAAGAAGTCTCCTGGATAAGGGATGAAACGTTTTCGTGTATCTTCAACAAGGCCGATCATTAAGCATGTGTACTAGCTGGGAACAGCGTGGTGTGCAGCCACAACAAACGATTGTCAAAATGTCTGTTGTGAAAAAAGGTCTATTTACACTTTGCTGTGTTTTGCACCTGTTAAAATGGTCATCCTTCTGATTTGTTACATGGAAAGTGAAATGTTATTTTAAGCCCAGTCTCCCGAGGAATTAAATCCATGCTACCATAGGCCTGGACTTCCCATGATGAATCAACCCAAATGAATGAAAACACGTGCAGGGCCTTTAAAAACAATTTAATCATGTCTAATATTTTCTCAGAATATGCATTATTTATTAATCTGATTTAAGTCATTAATACCATACAGGATTGCTAACTTTAATCATCTGCAACACGCTTTCCTCAAGTAGATCAGCTGACCCTGAAACATGTGCCATTGCTATTAAACTGTATGATGCTGTATATGTGGACAGGTGAGAAGATTAGCAAAGTATGGGACCATAAAACAATAATGTGTGTGATTTTAATTTTTGTAAATTTGTCACTTCACTTTCTATGATTTACTAGTTAGTAAGAAATGACTAATAAATTATAGTTGACTAGGGCACACTTTTTAATCAAATATATAGTACTACAGTGAAATCAACCGCTTCCATGAAGAACAGATTTAAATAAATTGATTTTAAATATTTATCTAAGCCACACTAATATTCCACCCACATCTATGCCTTTGAGCTATGTTTTGGACATAAGGGTTAGGTGATAGCGTCATGATTTGCATTTCTGATACTTTGTCCTTACACGGTCTTATTCTTACTTTATTTATTTAACTACTGACATGGCAGATTTATAAGAGATTAAAATCAAATCATTACGCTGTTGCTCCCGAGGTAATACTAGACCCATGGCTGGCATGCCAATGTTGCACACTAAGCAGACTCAGACTCAGTCTATTCAGTATGTTAAGGATAAAAGAATTCTTTGATTATACATGCCTGTATTCAAGGTTCAAGGTAGAGGGTGACACAGGAGTGGATTTCCACTCCTGTGTCACCCCAATCCCGGAAGAATGACTCCCATACCTTCCCCTTCCTGATAAAAAATGAATAAATCTGTCAATAGCATTTAATTATATTAGAACTGCACATTTATATATAAGAACTGATCTATGATTCCAGCCCCGCCCACTCCTGTTGACCACTTTTTGAAGGTCTCGCTCTCGTCTTGGAATTGACTACATTTCTACTCAATTTTGTTACGGTGTCAAACATACAGCATTCTGGATAGATATTTGCCACCTAGCTAGGTGCACAAGCTAATTTAGTTAACATATTGAGGGAAGTAGATAATGCAGCATTAATTTTGTGAGAAACTGAGGGGACAGGGCTTGTGGCGAGAAAGCCGCATACAGCTGTGTAGCTAATGTGTAAGTTAAGTTAAATCAACCTTAATGTCAACTGCATACACCTCCAAAACGTTAAAGTACCGCTCTGACTCTCCCCCATTTCCATGAACTATCCGCTGAATACACAGCTACAGATCAAATACGAAGGATCAGATATTGAAGACAAGAATCAAACAGAAAACCTAAATCTTGCACAAATAATTTTATTGTGTAGGTGGATGGAAAAGGAGTGATGAGTAAAGATGGTAAAGTTATTTCAGCTCTTAGTGTTTGTATGTGGGTTTTTCATGTAAAAACACGACTTGTATGACTTGGTCTCGGTTTGGGTGGTTTTGACAACAACAACAGAATCCCGAGACCCACAGGATTCACGAAAAAAGTCAGCCTTTATCTCAAGGTATATTTATCTGTCATTCCACAGCAGAGGGCTGCACGATAAAATTAATGTTGTAGCTCGTAGAAAGTACAAATATTTAAAATGAGATTAGATATATTATACAAGGTAGCGGTATAATGTAATATGCATTGAGTAGTCTCAGAGCCTGCACAATTAACATTGTAAGATGATGCCCATCCACGGTTGATTGTGGACCTATTGGACTTATATCAAAGTCATAGTAAAGGGTGAATAAGGGGAAGGGTCTGTTTAATATTTAACAATGTTGTATTAGCAAGATGTTTTAAAGTAGCATTTTAAAGGGGATGTTTTGCACATATGACTAATTCCCAAAAGAGATTTTAAAAAACTAGCAGAAATGCCGACTATGCTACAGAATAGAT
Organism: Micropterus salmoides; assembly: GCF_014851395.1. NCBI lineage: Eukaryota > Metazoa > Chordata > Actinopteri > Centrarchiformes > Centrarchidae > Micropterus > Micropterus salmoides. The sequence continues at coordinate 33,029,515 of NW_024040263.1, read as the reverse complement.
GTGCTTTTTTTTTATGTTAGAACACATTTCACTACTGCCGTTGTCAGGTTCATCTAAATTTAAATAAATCTCACAATAATCTTGATTCCTGCCTTTCACCATCCCCCTGGAAGCAAACTCCTGCTATGCACAAAACATTCCTACAATATGATGAACTACATATTTGTCTGTCATCACTATTGTGCAGGTTTCTACTGATGAAGACAATGATTAATGTTTCATTGTTAATTCTGATGGAATGCTGTTGAAACACTGATGGTACAGCCATAGGCGGTTTTACCATTGAGCAAAGAAGAAGATATACTTTATTAATACCACAAGGGGAAAATTGGTGGGCAATTTAATGGGGCCTCGGCTGCCAGGGGGCCTCACAATTCTCTCTCTTTTTAAAAGTCTCTTCCAGTGTGTGTTGTTTCGTTGTGCAGCATTTGCCTGAGTTATCTGAGTGAACTCATTGTATTCCGTTGGGTGTTATTTTTTTGTGGCTTATCAAATTAGTAGTTTTGAATACAGTTCTTTTAGCGTCAGGAAACACAACCCACAAATATTAGTCTCTAATCTGGTTTACTACAGCGGTATGAACCCAAAATAAACATTTTGCTGTGGTTAAATTGCAATAAACAGATAAAAAATGATGTCCCTGAATCAAATGGCACAGAAGCTTTTGAAAAAAAGCTGTTATATGAGTATATAAAAGCATTTATAAATATCAATATTAAATAAAATATGTCTTCAAATTTAACAGGTGTGTCTGATTTGCCCAGTGTAGTACTACAAACAATCCCATAAAAATAAGTGAAGTGAGTTTTCTCTCTGTCTGTCTGTGTCTCTCTATCTGTTCTTTCTGAGGGGAGTGGGGGCTCCAAGTCATCTTGCCCAGGGCCCCCAAATCACTAAAACCGCCCCTGGGTACAGCTTGCCAATTCTTCACAGCTTACTGTAATATTACAACCATGTTTCCAAAGTGATTTCCAGCTACAATTTACCGTAAAATCTGCCCTGCATATTAGCCTACACATCACCTAAAGCGCATTAGAGAGGAGGGAGGGTAAGAGGGAGGAATCAGGAAAAACTCTGGCAGTCTGATTATCTGATGGGCTCCTACCACGGAGTGAAAACGAACGCATGCAGCAACAAGAGTACAAGAACGGCTGATACAGAAAGAGCCAGAGAGGGGAGAAAGCTAGACAAGATTGCAAGAGAGATGAGGAGAGGGAAGACAGAAATGAAAGGCTCATTTGTCTGTCCTGTGCCTGGGCAAAACATACCCTTCAGACTAATGTGTGTGCATAAATTCACAGCACTGTTTTTGAAATGTGTGTGTGTGTGTGTGTGTGAGTGACTGAAAGAGAGTACAACAAACAGAGAAAGCGTGCGGTCTTACCTATGCAGTAACAGAGCAGGACAGAGAGCAGTACAGAGAGTCCTACTGCACTGAGGGCGGTACACCTAGAAAAAACCCCAAAAACAATTGTTTTGTGATGCAGTCACCTTACTGATACTGTAATATGTGTCTTCAATAACCTTCATAATGCTGCAGCTTTACATTTTTTTCATTTTACAATGTATGATACAATCTATCAGCAAATGACAATAATGTCGACATGGCATCCCTTTTAATTATTTAATTAAAATGTCACCATCAGTGTGAAATTGCGCAAAATGAACATGAAAAACATTTAATGTGTAGCTTAGAAAATGGCATCTTTCTTCCTACTAAAATTAAGACAGTATAAGCTATACTTCAAATAAGTTATCTGCTGTCCACCAGAAGCTGTAAAAGTAGATGGCAGGGTCAAGCAATGGCGGCACAAACGAAGTGAGGTCTTTAATGATTTTATATTTCCTTCCCGCGTTAGAATAATAGGATGTATTACCGAGGCTGTTACCAATACCAGTAGTTTTTCTGTTGAATTGCAACTGAATGAATGACGAGTGAATATACACACTATGACTGGAGAGGCTGTGGTTCAGTGGGTAAAGCAGTTTCATCCACTTATCGGAAGGTCGGTTGTTTGATCCCCGGCTGCCCCACTCTACATGTTGAAGTGTCCTTGGGAAAGTCACTGAACCCTAAATTGTTCCCGATGGCTGTTCCATCGGTGAATGAGTTCATTTCCATTTCTGATGAGCAGTTGGCACATCTGAATGTGAATGGGGTGAATGTGATGTAGACTAAAGCGCTTTGAGTGGTTGGAAGGCTAGAAAGGCGCTATACAAATACAGACCATTTACCATCTATGTACGAAGCCACAAAAAATACTATCCTAAAATATTTTTCCTCCATTGAGCACTAATAGCACAGATTTCACCATGTTGCCAAAGCATCAATAAATATAAGCTTTAAATCGCTTTAACATTCAGGGATATCACTTTAACTGTGTGTGTTTGTGTCAAACCTTAGAAGAAGATCTGAATTTCCTCTCTCTTTACTCTATGAAAGAAGTGGCGGACAGGATGCTATTTAGAACCTCTGACCTCTGAGAATGTTTATCTGCTCCCAAGCTTCTTGAAAGTTTATTAGAACTGCAAACATTTATATCAAGAGCCTTTTCACTGGGGAAAGGCCCATTTCGTGGGGTTGGTAATGTATCACACACAGCTAAACACAGCGAAAGAAGAGCCTTCTGTTTAGTTTTGTCATTACAAGTGTAAGTATGTTGAACATGTTGTTAAACTTAAGTACATATCATGGTAGTCAAAATATATTGGGCCCCATTTTGGCCAAAATCTAGCTTGTTGTTTAAACTCTTCAAGAATCACCATAAGCAGACTTGTCCAATTCCAGGTACTAACATTAAGTCAAAAGTGCAGGGCCATGCTCTCAAAATGTCAAATCTGGCAGCAATTTGTTGTTTTTTTTTACTTTAACTGCCTTTGTGGCTGGACGGTAGGCTACTGTCACAGCCACTGTTATTTGTCAGAAATTCCAATGTATATCCAAATGAATTGCACAGAAGAAAAGGCCAGCACCACTTCGACTGACCATCCCTCCCGAGCACTAATAATTATGCTTGTACTGTGTCATTATGTGCAATCTTTTGCAAGCAGCAGATGAATGGGTCCAAAAAAACGCCCCGTCTTTCAGCTACAAAATGGTACTTGTATGAATCTGGTCTGTATTTTACTGATGTCAAAAAATGAAGCAGTCTACAGCTGGACTTTGGTTTCTGGGGGTGGAGCAGTGGACAAGACAGATGTCTTTGGTGTGGGAGACCCGGGTTTGATTCCCACTGCGACACATCCACCAGTGTGTCCCTGAGCAAGACACTTAACCCCTAGTAGCTCCAGATGCGACCTCTGACAGATAAAGCAATTGCAGGTTGCTTTGGATAAAAGCGTCAGCTAAATGAGTAAATGTAAAGCAATGACTTCTGGCTCCCATCTTACCTCCATGAGCAGTACTTGGAGGATTTCTTGAACTTGAAGGCGGAGCGGGACAGGGTATTCCTTGGCAACGGCCGGGTGGGCGGGGAGTACACTGAGCCTGTTGCCATAGTGTAGCCAGGAGTTGCCGTGGAGAAGAGAGGGGTGGTGCCTGTACCTGTCTTAAAGAGGAAGTGCCTGCAGGGCGAGAGACAAAAGAGAGAGAGAGAGAGACAGAGAACTGAGTAGGCGTACATTAGTTTGGGACACTGGCTTTGTTTACATACACAGACAATGAACAGCACTGAACATTAATAACATTTATATAATTAATAAGCACTTATTTTCCAAAACAGCACTTTTGTCAAGTGTGTATGCACAGCTGTGACGTGTCTGGTACTAAAGAAGATAACGGCATTTTAAAGTGACTTGACTTGTGTAACTGTCTGTAAGCTATGGTGGTTCTGCGGCCGACAACAGCCAACCTGTGACCATCTCCTCCTCTCAGCCGTGTCGTCTCAGCCAAACCTTTGCTGCTGTTGTGATTGCTGATAGCAACAGGCCTAATCAACACACACATATTCTGTGCTATTTGGTTAGCAGATGTTTTAAATATTACAGGGAGGAATAGAAAACCAAACAGTTATTTTTTTATTCCCAAAAAAGGCTGTCTGGGGTATTTCCACGGGATAACTTCCACGAGAAAAACACGAACATGTATGACTGCAGTAATTACCAAGGTCACAATGTCTAATTAATGCCAGAACTCCGGCTAACGAGGATCTGTAATTACAATCAGACTGCTCTCTAACAAGGCTGTGTGATTAACAATTAGAGCCTATTATAACAAGAGCCCTTCAATTAATACCTGCCTTTAGGCAAGATGTGAAGAGAGAGATAGAAGAAGACAGAAGAGCAGGAGTTAAAGGGGGAGTAATAAATAGAAAAAGAGACATTCGTTTTAACAAGTGCAGTCATGTTCATCTACCTAAATGAAAAAGATGAATAAGTGCAATATTTCTGAATGTACTTCTTTGACTTTGTTAGATGTACTGTAGAGTATTTTGCCTGCGGTAGCTAATAGAAAACCTATTTTTTTGTCCACCAATTCATCAATCTGACATGAGCCTTTGGGAGATTATTTATTTCATACAACACTGTAAGAAGTATCTACTTAATGTGAGGATTACCAGTAAAAGGTCAGAGAAAAGCCATTATTTCACTTTAAGTGGAGTACTGTGAATGAGTAAAATACTTAGGTTGTTCAGTCCCGCTCCTCAGGGCCCAACAGTTTCTGCCATTTACCCCATGTCCCTGGTTTAAGTCCCTGACTGGATTGTCAGAATGAACAACTCCTGGAATTAACATGCATCTCATCAGAACGCAATTTGGGTGGATTGTGTTTCAATCCACAGCACCACAGGGATGCACTGTAAACAAGCAGAAATGCTAACATATGTGCTACTTGAGACCCACCTTCTTCAGCTAGTCCCGTACCACTGGCAGAGTAGCCCCGTAAGGGGGGCGAGGCCCCACAGCGTGACAGTGTAAACAGATTTATGTCCCCCGCACACAGGTGAAATTAGGTCAGTACGTACCTCAAACACACATGAACAGAAATACACTCTCACATTTAATAAGTGACATTATTAGGCTTCATATTGGAATAGCAATGTGGGTGGGTGTAGACACACAAGTCTGTGTTTCTTACAACTTGCATCGCATGCTCTGCCTTGTATTCATCTTGTAAGTGCGCCTCATTCGATGACAACAAAAAACTTGCTAAGAGTCGTACACCGCACCTGCTCTCCTGCCCTGCTTCTCTGATTATGTTTTTTTATTTTCAGTTTGTAAGAACAAACTGAAGGATTGTTGAGAAGAAAAATTACAAATACTTGAAGGGGAGATATTTTTGTTTTTACTGGTGTGTGTGTGTTTGTGAGAGAGTGTGTCTGTGAATGCTTGGGTAAACTTTCATGCCTGCCACTTCATTATTTATCACGATTAGAAACTGCCTCATGTCTCTGTGGGGTGGGTTTTTTTACACTGAGGGTGACAGAACCAGACACAGAGGTCAGGTGTGACCACGAGATTACACTCACACCCACAGAAAGAGAACAAAATGTCTGATGGTGGTGGAGATTAAATAACTACTACATGTATCACTACTCACAAATGTAAAACTTCGTATTTTTAGCAAGTTTATATTAAAGAAAACTCTAATTAAAGGGAGAAAGTGATTCTGCAGAAGGATTGCCTGCTCATGTAACTTCCTTCTCGGTTTATTCTGCAGACCTTTTCTTCTTTGGCTGTTTCCCAGCCATCTCTCCTTTTTCACAGAGCCTGGAGTCCAGCACGTTCTAATGTGCGGGTGTATAGAACTCTCTCTGCCACTGCCTCCTCCCCCCATCACTCCTGTGCACACTGCACAACGCCACATCTTGCTGATTGGCTGGAACAATTTTGTGTAGCAAGTACCACACCGCTTTCTTTGTGTTCCATTTACAGAGCCAGGGCTGTGTTTGAAAATCAGATTTTCTTTCAGAGCACACACAAACCCGGAGCTAGCAAGCAGGCAGTATTCACTTGAACACACAGTCTATTGGATTACAATCGCTTACTATCACTTTAACAAAAAACTCAAATTCAGAAAGCTTCTTTTGTCAGAAAATAGCCACCACTGATAACAATCTTATTAAAAATAGACTCATTTTAACAACATCTGACAACAAGTGTGGTCTCCCCTGAGAAACTGAAATAGCTTTGCTCTTGCTTTCATTTTTGTTTTTCTATTTTTGCGGCCTCATCACCAACATCCCTTTCATATCAATTGCTTGATGAACTTGTTGGTGATTATCAAGTTGTTTCCAAGCTGAACATTTGAAACACCATGGAAAATCCTGGTGCCAATAAACCATTCCAAGATATCTGAAAATACAGCTGCAAATGTAATTCAAACCAACCGCAGAACGTTACCCCAAAACACAAGGGTTTATGGGTAGACAGCCATCTGATAGTCTGCAATTCGTCATGCTTGGAAAGCTGAGCATGATGAAATGAATTCTGGATTGATGATCATATTCTTGTTCTTTACTAGTACACCAGAGAAACACAGGCCAAGTTTAATCACACTTAGCTGAAATAACAGGGACAGGGATCAGGATCATTTTTACAGAGTCTGTCACCACAGTTTACCTATTCTCTCACTACATTTCTCTCATACATTGTGAGGTTACAGAACACAGACCTTGCAATTTTTAGACTTACTCTGCATGAAACTAGAAACCTTTTATGGTTGTAAATAAGCAATCAGCAGCTTTGATCAAAGAATATTAGTCCTGGTATTTTCATCATCACCACTGCAAGTTATAGTCAAAACAATCCATCTGGGAGTTGAATGTGTACTGGAGGCAGGGCTTTTTGTAAAATTAGAGACATGAGGTTTTCATTATGCTGCACTGGGATTTTACCAGGACTACGGCTCTCCAAAATCAAACTACTCTATATGTCTCTGACGGCAGACAGACAAAGCAATGACAATGGAGTGTAAAATGACTGTAACCACAGTATGCTTAGCTGAGAGTAGCATGTTGTCAACCATAACTGATCTGGTAGTCAGCTAATAATAACAGCGCCTGGAAATTTACACTGGGCCGTTAGTGTCTTTGATAAAAGGAGAAACACATATAAGATCTACACACTGCAGCCGACATGTCTAACACAATATGTGACAACAGCCAATGAACAACAACCTTTTCTCCATACACCCCCCCCCAACATACACACAATCAGTGCCTTCACATAAAACAATAACAATATAACAAATGTTCAATAAATATTCAATAAATGTTTGATTTTATTCACTTAAATCATACACGAATTAGGACTTTATTAAGATGTTTGTTTTGTAGAGGAAAAAGGACTGAATTTTTTTTTACTTAATTTTACTCATGCATATTTGTTGAATTGTTTTGAATGTTCTACCTCAGATTTGTGAAGTGATCCACTGTTCCAAAAATCAGCCTTTAAACTTGAAAGAAATAACGATTTGATACGTATACTGATAATTATCGATATCGAAAGATATGAAACTTTTTATCGTGATAACATTTTTGGCAACTATTTAATTGTTCTTTTGCTCCACAAGTAAAAGCATGCAAGCACCCACGCAAACCTTTAAAAATAAGTGCTTCTGGGGCGCGTTTAGCTCAGTCGGCAGAGCACGCGCCTCATGTACAAGGCTGAGTCCTTACTGCAGCAAAGAAAAAGTCCTTCTGATTTTTGTCTAGTAATTGACATAATATTAACATAATATTTATACACATGTAGATACTGGCCAAATTTCAAGTGTTATCCTCTCTGAAGCAAAGAATTTGGCGGCAAGAATTACCAGGCCGTATCCTAATGTATCCTTTTGGTAGTGACAAGCTGCTGCTGAAGGTACCTTCAGGCTAAGTGTTGTTTTGCTGCCGATACAACATATTTCTTTCTTTTTTTTTGGTTTTAAGAATAAAATCTCATGGACACAAGTTTAGTTAAACAAATGCTCTTCATTTGTACATTGCTCTTAATTTTATCAGAGCTAGGGTCACTCGTGTCATATAAAATTTTAACCATAAATTTTCATTTCAGCCTCCAAATATGAAGGTGTATGTGTGAGATTGACATCAACGCCTGCTCAATCCAGTGACCAGTTGTGTCGGGTGTCACTTGACACAACAGGTGCCCACACATGAATCTGTGGGTGTGTGTGTGTGTCTGTGCAAGTGATTGTCCGAGGGAACGAGATGTGTCTTTGAGAGTGTGTGTGTTAAGGGATTACCACCTCTAAATGAGGACATTCACACTCTCATGGCACGTCTTTCCCCATTCTCTCCTTCTTTCATCTCCTTGGTACTCAATAAATACCCATAACACACCTCTTAACTGTCTCTCTCTTTGTCTCCATCTACAGCTTTCTATTCTGTCACTCCAAAAATCAGCTGCAGCTACAAATAAAACATTCAACATAAAGTGGAGCTGAAATTAAATACAATCTGTGTCCGTGTTTCATTCTGTATGTAAGCCAAAAAAAGACATTTAGTTGATATTTTCTTATGAGGTACTGTTTTACACATGTTTTACACGTATACACGTGATCAATCCCCTTTCCCTGTATATTGTGAGAAACACACAAGACATTTTGTATTGTCTTTGTATGTATTGTCTTCAGAAAAACAGCGTGTCATTTTTTCTTCTCTATGTTAATGGATTTCTGGGATGTGGATCATTGTAATGGGAATAGTTTGGAGGCAACAAATTAACGGTTGTCCTTCCAGCACCACATAGTTGATATACTATTTGATAGTAGCAGTAATAGTTGTATATCATATGCAAAAGACAAATTGGACAGAAGACAGGTATAATAACATATATATATATATATATATACATATATATATATACACATATATAAAACTATTACAGTGCGGTACGTCTAAAGTAAGCAACAATTTGATAATGTGCTTGTTCTGCTCCTGGTTACTAACAGCATGGCACAGGTACTCAGCCTCATGAACAGCTGCCATTAGTTACCATGGTGACCATTCTAAGGCCAAAAATGATGGGATTAAACATATCCTTAGCTCACCAACTCACTAATCTCAGCATTGTTCAGGTTCATTTTGCTATTTTTGCACTGTGATTGTGATGGAAAGGAAAGACATATTTGGGATCACAGTAATCTGGCAGGTACATGTTCCTCTAGTAAAGTAAGTATGAACGAGCAATAAAGTGGAAAGGAAATGTCTACTATCAGTCAAAGCCATGTACTGCTCATCAACACATATGCTGGTGTGGAGGACAACTTCACCTCATGAACTGTTACAATACATGGACAACCACTCAACAAGTTAGGGAGAAAACAGAATGGTGCAGGAGAGAAAGGAAAGGAGGGTGAAGAGGTAGGACAACAAGATGAAAGAAGAAGCAAAAGGCAAGAGAGAAGTAGAAGAAACTGGAATAAAAGGGGAGCAGACGACAAAGGGGAGAGGGGGATGAAGTGAGCTTAATGAATGTGAAAGGAGAGAAGGAGCTAATACGGAAAATGTACTGGCATTCAAACTGAGAAGCTTCTGTGTGTGTGTGTGTGTGTGTGTGTGTGTGTGTGTGTGTGTTTTATTCTCTAGGCTGTAAATATTTGTAAAGTGTGTAAGTCCGCTCACAAACACATGCCTTAAAACAGTGAGAGCGAGCGAGCCGCGGTATCACGTAGTGTGTGTGAACGAGGCTCAGAGAGAACACTATACTGTATAGGGTAAAGGTATTTGGCAGTTGCCGAGAGTCTAGACTATAGAGTCTATGTGATACCACGGCTATTTGATCGCACACACACTTGCAGTCATGATTCCCTGATTCCCAGAGAACAGTGACTTATATTCATTTCCTGAAGACTTGCTCTTTAGGCTGTACAGGCAACTTTTGAATATATTTATTATTTATTTTATCATTAGAGGAGTTTTACATTCATTTAAACCGGTGTCCGCGCACCCTGGATGACATCCTTAGGAGGGTCTTAGCAGGGTATATTTTCTATTTCTACTAGCTTATTTCTTATTTCAAATTCAATGTTTAAATTTTACTTCCACCTTATCTTACTCCCCTCCTCTTCCTGTTTCTCTCTGTCTGTCTGTATGTGTCTGCTCGGCTGTTTTTCTCCATCCTTGCTTGTAAAACATTCGCACCTTGTGAAGTAATAGATAACTCTATCTGTGTCTCTCTGCAAAATGCTAAAATGGCTCGCCACCTGAGCGGCCCACCCAAGTCAAGTCCGTGTGTGGGAAACACTGCATCGCCATTTGTAGAAGATATCCCGCAGACTACTTGTGTTTGCTGTAGGTGATGGGATGATGCTTTTGTACACTGATTTCAGAACAGAGACTGACTAAAACTCGCTGTACTTTAAGATATGACAGTAAGCTTACTCACCGCTTTGAATGTGTTTTTAGATTTATGTTTTATTTGCTCCCAACTCTGTTTCACAGAGCCTGTCGCAGCCGTTACAAGAAGCGGCTTCATTGTTCTTTTTATTCAAGGCTAAATATTTTAAGCAACTAAGTTAACAACTAAGTTGAATATGAATTGGTTTATAATAAATTTAGGTTGAATTTGTCTTTTACATTATAGAGACTGGTCATGTACCACCCAACCTTTTACTATTTGGGCACAGGTGACGAGATGAGTTTTCAGTAACTGTTATATAAAGTGAGTTAGAATGACCACTTATTCAGTGTGCATGACTTTTATTGTCAAATAGCCAACACACAGCAGTTGAAAGAATAAGGATAAAATCATCGCAGGCTTCACACCAATCGCAGTACATCCCCCACTTCACTAACTAGTGCACAGAGAATCACCTACCACTGAATGTCACCAAGCAACAAACTGCCACATCTCCATCAACAGCCCGTTGAGATGGTGGAGACTGGAGAGCTTCGAGTGCCTTGGAATCACAATAAACTCTTAGCTTTGATCATCACACTACCGACATCCATAAACACTGCCAACAGAGGCTCTCTGCCATCCAGAAACCCAGGGCCCTGAGCTGGATTGGGAAACTCTGGGTTGACTTACTGAGTTGATTACCAGGGTCCCCACAGTGTGTCTGTGTGAAGAGATCCATGTCCACACAATATGAGTAATACATGACTACACACACACACACACACATGCACACACAGACCTATCTGATACCATGTCAGCTGACAGCAATGTCGAGGAGAGAAACAGCCACATAAACCTGGGTTAGACCGGCGTGTGGAACTCATATCAATAATGCAGTTTCTGTGATTATGCCTAGCTCTTCCTGTCCTTTTGTTGAAGTGTCCTAGAGCAAGACAATGAACCCCACAGTGCTCCAATGGTCAGGCCAGCACCTTGCACGGTAGCTCATCGCTGCTATTGGTGTGTCAGTGTGTGTGTGTGTGTGTGTGTGAATCAGGCTTAATTCCATTAATGAAAACTGTGACAAATATGTTCGGCAATGACCTGTTTTCCATGACTAAGATGAGATGCTGACGAGCTAAAAATACATCATTAAATAAAAACTATGACGAAATGTATGTTTTGTTTTCATTGACTAAACGAGACGGGACTAAAATGTTAGTGATAGGCCACTGGGAATTCAAAAAATGCGTCATATTTTCACCCAATTGTGCTTTTAGTCTATGGATATATATACATACTATAATACAACAGAAAGGATAATACAATGCACTGTCGTAATGGGAGACAGAATGATGCCCTGTGGCTCCAGATTAGGTGGAGAGAATACATCCAACCTGAAGAGACACATGCTATTTATGCCACATTACGTTAGCTAACTTTAAGCCTCAAACATTTAAAAGTTGCTACCAGGTCAGGCGGCTTTGCTAGCAAGCCACGTTGGCTTAGCCTGGCTGGAAGCCAGTTTTTCCCACAAAAAAAGGTTTTCAGTTTGTGGTAGCAAATGAGTGAATAAGCCTGGATTCCAGGGTAACGTTGGCCGGGGCGGCTGTGGCTCAGGAGGTAGAGGGGGTTGCCTGTTAATGGGAAGGTCGGCGGTTTAATCCTCGACTCCTCCAGGCTGCATGTGTCCTTGGGCAAAATACTGAACCCCGAATTTCCCCTGGTGGCTGAATGTGTGAGAATGTTAGTTTATGTTTAAGCACTTAGGCTCTGTGTGTGAATGTTGAATGCAGATGTAGTGTAAAAGCGCTTTGAGTGGTCAAAAAGACTAGAAAGGCGCTATACAAATACAGAGCATTTAAGCTAATGTCAGTTCACTAACTTCAAAGTTTGTGAGTGAAAGATGCAGGGAATGAGAATTAAAGTTAAAATTTTAGTCTAAATGCACATCACATGTTGTCACTGTAATGTTTAATCAAGGTAATGTGTTTATAAATTTGGACAAGCAACTTGTAATTATGCTCAATTTCAACACTTGATATTTTCCACATGATTCCAATGTCCAGTCCCTGAATTAGCCAAATTTATTTTAAAGACAGACTTGGACTAAAGACTAAAATGTATTGACTTTTCTTTGATTATAACTAAACTAAAAGGAATGTGACTAAAACTAATAAGCATGAGAGGCGAAATTGCTTTGGATAAATGTGCTAAATAAATGCACCTAAAGGATATTTAGAGTTGTCCTGAACTATGAAAGGAGGCCGGAGGTCCCCCTTGCTGTGAGGCAACAGTGCTAACCACAGCACCAACCTGTCACCTAAAATAAAAAGACAAAGCGAGTCGACACTGACTGAAGAGTTGAGTTGAGTGTGAAACTTAAGTTGCTGATGAAATACTGGTGTCTGCTCTTGTCAGAGTCATCTGTGGGTTTGTACTCGAAAGACTGACGCAGGTTTGAACTTGCTTTAGCTTGACAGAGATGTGATATGTGAATAAAGAGTTGATGATCTTGAAAACACTCTAAGGACTGACTTATAACCGTCAGCAAGCAGCAATGGACCATCATCTGCCTGTGTATTTGCAACATAACTGCAGGGCTGTCACGCAAGCCATCAACATGCCAAATCGGCTCGAACAAGGAAATAACCTCAGGAAAGGAAACACTGGATTTACAGGATGAAATGCACCAGCGCCAGGAGTACAAGTCTGTGTAAATTCGGCTATTTCTTAGTTGGTTTTGGAATATTTTGAGTGTAAAAGTACGCCTCCCCACCACCAATCTGTCCTGTCTGCAGGGCAGAGAAGGAACACTGACTGCAGCCTCCAGCAGCAGAGGATATTCGATTTGCCATGCAGGGAGCGCTTCCAGGTCACACAGCATTTATTTTTCAGCTCCACCCTGCAAGATTCTCACCCCGTCTCCTGAAGGCCTTACAAGTTGTTTCATTTCCAAGTCAGTTTGAATGTGTGCGTGTGCGAGAGAGAGAGAGAGATACTATTTCTTACAAAGACCCTCTCACATACGGTCTGTCTTCTCAGTGGGGGTGGACTCAGCTTTGAAAGATGTCGGTCTGAACTCTGTGTGCATGTGTGTGTGTGTGTGTGTGTGTGTCTATTAGCCTTTAATATGAGTATAAAACTGAGCCAGGGACATGGTTTGGCTGTCCCAAAGGTCCAAACGTTCTCCAGCACACACATGCAGCCAAAATTCTTGGGGTTGTAAAGATCCTAGACACAGACATATCATAAATCTATCAGCATCCCTTTTTTACTCTCAGGGAGCGACACAAAAGAAAGCGAGACAGAGAACAAAGACGGAAGGGAAGAAAGAGCTAGCTACAAATTGTCTGGTCAATTAAAGGTCATGGCTAAAGTTACCACCTTAAATTGTGTGTGTATGTGCACGTACTAGGAATTCATAAGAATATAAAACTACACCAGGGATCCTTTTTTTGGCTGTGCCAAAAGGCCAAAAATCTCAATCACACAAACAAGACAGACAGAGGGACAAGGTTAACGTTGCATCCCTAAATGTGTGTCTGCGTGTGTGTGTGTGTGTGTGTGTGTGTGTGTGTTTGTACAGCTATCTTTGTGAGGACAAGCAAGGGTTTTTAACCTTTGGAGTGAGGACCATTTTGCAAAGTGAGGACATTTAGGCCGGTCCTCACTTTATTTTCACTGTAATGGCCTCCAGAGTCTGTTTATATGCTTCTCTCAAAGTTTCAGAGAGGTCCTCAAAAAGATGCCAAAATCGAAAATGTGTGTGGATTTTCGGTGTGTGTACGTACTCTGAATACACACACTTTTTGCTCTCTATCGCCCTCTATTGACATAACCGATTTATTGCACAGGAGCAACTTTAACTAGAGAAAGACATGTCTCATGGTTTTTTAGGTAAAATAAAATACATATTATGAAATTTCATTTTGTTTTATTTTACTATCCCTTAGTTTTTAAATATTTAACAAGGTTATAATGTGTTTAACTCACTTATAACATTAAACTACTGTTTAATAGTAACATTAAACTGTAGAAGGATTTTCAGACTGCATGAGATCTATACAACGAACTAGACTTGGTTGAAGCTTCAACCAAGTCCAGTTGCCCTTCATTTTAACCTTCGTTGGATAACTATGACCTGGATGACTGAGAATCTTCATAGACATCTGCATGAGATCTACTTTAAATATAAAATGCTCAATTTTTAAATTCCAAATTGATTTCCTCTTTGTGTATTGCCCATTAGTGAGAAATGTCTGTTATAAAGACATCATCACTTTTTTGCTGTAAGATGTTTCTTCCAATGCAGCAGCTTGTTATATAAATTTCACTTTTTATTGTAAGCCAGTCAGATGTGTATTGAGTTGAAACACATTTGTGACATGTCCCTGCTGAGTTGTAAGTTGCAAAAAATCCTGGTGATTTTGATACCCTCAGAGGATAATATTTTTTTGCATATTTCTACTCCTAGTAAGTACTTATTTGTTATCAAAATGTAAGTAATTTGTGTTTTGAGTAAGATATATGTTATAGAATATCAATTGAATTAAAATATTGTTTCTTTTTAAATAAAAATATGAGTTTAAGCATGACACCTGCATCATCAATGCAGTAGCTGTATATTATGGTTCATTGCTGCAACACATCCTCATACCTAAATGACAAAATAGGTTTATTGTCAAGTGTCCCAAAATTACATACTGTATATGGCTGTTGGAAAGTCAAACGACACATTTGACTGTAACCCACAACAATACACATGCACATTTCCAGTATCAGCACAGAGAGGCTGCTGATCGGCCGGTGTCGTGCCAAGGTAGGTACCACAGATAGAAGGCGTTCCCCCGACAGTTGGAGCGCATGCATTCAGCTGTGAAGGAACTTCGAGTTCAACAAAGTAACTGATAAATATAACATGTAGATTGTTTATTTATCCTTTTAGTATTGTTGTTTTATCAAAAAGGTTTTGCAAAGCAAGCTAATGCATGGCTTCCAGATTTACATTTACATTATGTTGAACTTTATATTTATCTTATAGCAAAATTTTTTTGCAATAGTCTGACAATGATAAAACTGACCACGGATTTAATCACTTGCTCATCATCCATGTTACTGTTTGGAAGCTAGAACTAGACCCTAAAATGTGACACTGTAAAATCAAAATAACTGGAATCAGATTAACATCTGTGCATTATAGAGGGCGGATACGTTTTATGGCAGAATGCATGTCCAGCCTGGAAGGACCAGTACTGTAATCGCTTTGTGTGTATGAAAATTTATTTGCAATGCAATATTAAATGATTACGATACTAATCCCCTTCCCCTTTAAGGAGGGGGATTCTGAATAGTTTCCAATAATATCTAAAGGCTATCATTTGCAATGGAAACGTGGATTACAAGGACAAAATATTGTCTACAATGCTGCATTCATGTGTTTGCTGATCAACTAATTATTACTGTGATCTTGATTTTACAGTGTTGACTCCGTAGCTATTGGTAGGAGCATCTTCCTTAGAAAAGATTCATAAGGTCATAATGTGACTCATTGCCTTTACTGTACGCATACCGATCATGCTTACTGTCGCGCAAAGTATAGATAAACGTGGTCATTAGACATTTTTATTGTTTTTATTGTGGGCCTACAAAACCTCTGAGGCTCAGGCCTAACTGCAGGTTAATGCAGGCCTGCAAACAGTAACATGGATGACCAAGTGATCGACTCCATGGTCAGTTATAACATCGTCAGACTATACACTGAATTTATTTTTATACTTTTAAGTATTATTACTGTATTTTTAACTGTTTCCAACTGTATAAGCGGTGGACAGTATGTTACTGTAGATTTTCAATGCATTCTGGGAAAATATTACTCTAAATCTAAATACAGTAATATTAACAGACCGCGAAAACCACCACAAACCTCCATTTTGAAATGAAGGACTGTCATCGATTCGAGAATGTTTAGTTTGACACCAGATCTCAATTTTCCTTGCAGCTTTGACATTAGACTGTTCAGGACTGGACTGGATGCAATACGTTAGCGCTGATATTTTATGTGACATTTTACACAGACTCTTCAGTTGTAGCTCTGAATGTGGTGAGTGCAGTTCACTTGTATAAGACCAAATTTAACGTTACAAGAGGCTGTTGAGGGATTGCTGTGTCTGTCTGCTGACCCGGCAGCTGCTTCATAATTAATATCTGATAAGTGGTGAATCTTGAAACAAAAATTGCAGTAACATAACGTTAAGTTAATTGAACTTTCTATTTTATTTAATGGAGCTGTAAGTTTGGGTGTGGAATTAATGTTAACATTAAAGGGGCATTATGGAATTTCCAGCGGCCACTCATGTTGCGGTTTTAAGATTGCAACCAGGCGTGCGCTCGTACACGTGCTCGCTTGAACTCATGAGCGAATAGAATCCAAAACACAAATCACTTTCATAGAGAGATCTCGCAATAAACACAGAAACACCTCACCTAACCTTATCCCCAACCAGGTTATTACTAGTCTATATGGCCAGTTATAGCTTCTCCAAAGAAGTAAGTATTTTCAGAGAAATCCATTTATACATTGATTGCTGACTGCCTACAACATTGTTAGACTCTCAACTTTAAAACAGATCTATTTATATGTATTAAT
The DNA here is from genome assembly GCF_014851395.1 of Micropterus salmoides. Taxonomy (NCBI): domain Eukaryota; kingdom Metazoa; phylum Chordata; class Actinopteri; order Centrarchiformes; family Centrarchidae; genus Micropterus; species Micropterus salmoides. Next base: position 33,012,579 of record NW_024040263.1, on the reverse strand, counting down.
ATATACACACCTTGAGAAAAACACCACCTACTTCAGAATCCTGATTGTGGATTTCAGCTCAGCGTACAACACAATGTCCCTTAAGAAAATGATCAGCAAATTCAGCACTCTGGGTTTAAATACAACACTCTGCAACTGGATAGTGGACTTCTCACGAACGGGCCCCAGTCAGTTCGGATTGGCGGACTCACCTCCACAACTCTAGTGCTCAACACGGGAGCCCCCCAGGGCTGTGTGCTCAACCCCCTCCTGTTCACGCTGTACACCCACGACTGCATCCCCCGACATGGATGAGACTTCATATGGGGAGGAAATTCATAATCTTGTAGAGTGGTGCTCAGAGAACAACCTACCGCTCAACGTCAGCAAAACCAAGGAGCTGCTCATTGATTTTAGGAAGAAGGAGATAAAGACACACACTCCTGTCGGCATCAGTAGAGCTGAGGTGGAGCAGGTGAATAGTTTCAAGATCCTGGGAATCGGCATCACAGAGAACCTGACATGGTCGTCTCACATCTCCACGCTGGTGAAGAAAGCTAAGATACGACTGGATTTCTTGAGGAAGCTTAAGAAGACCAAATTCCCACGCCAAGTCCTTGTCAGCTTTTACAGGGGAGCAACAGAATGCATCCAGACTGGAAACGTCACTAACATGGGATGTGCACAGCCCAGGACCGGAGAGTTCTGCAGCGGGTGATTAAAACACTCAGAAGATCAACAGAAGATCATTGGTACCCATCTCCCGAGCATCAGTGATATCAGTGAGGTGAGGTGCCTGCAGAGCCCAAAGGATACTAAAGGACAGTTCCCACCTAGCCACAGCCTGTTCACCCTGCTGCCTTCTGGGAAGAGATATAGAAGTTTCTGCTGCTGCACCACCAGATTGCAGAGCAGCTTTCCCCCCCAAACTATCAGACTCTTAAACTCTAGTTCATCCTCAGCACTGCTCCAGTGATGATAGTTTATTTCTGTTGCCATTTTTATAATTAATTGTTTCCTGTCTGCTATGTAGCAGAAGGGAGTTATAAAACTCAATTTCACTCTACAACTTGTTATATTGTGAAAATAAAACCTACCTACCTACCTAAATGTTTGCTTTACTGAGAGAAAAAATGTGGTTTCTTGTTTATACATTCTTGATTCAATAACACATAATGTTAGCCTACAGAAGGCAGAAGCCATATGTTAGCTTGCTTTGCAAAACCTTGTTGATAAAACAACAATACTGAAAGGATAGATTAAACAATCCACGTTATATTTTTCATCTACTTTGGTGAACTCGAAGCTCCGCTGTCACCACTGAATGCTTACACTCCCGCAGGCAGGAAATACTTCCTTTCAGTGGTAACTAACGTTAACTTTGCACAACATCTGTCAGCTACTGAACCCAGTAGGTTATAGACAGTACCTGGCACACAGGTAATACATGTGCTGAAACTAAACAACAGTGACACAATAAACAATATGTGCATATATTGGTGCATTGTTGGGCGGCACGGTGGGCCAGTGGATAGCACTGATCTCACCCCGGTTGCAGCACTGAAAAACAAATGTGAACTAATAAAGCTGACTCTGCGCGAATTAACCCAGCAGATGCGACACCGGCTTACACAGGGATAGTAATAAAGTCAGTCTTGCGCAGAGGTGGACGGCCCCGCCTCACTGTCGTGTCAAATGAGAGGATGAAGAGGGACTATCCTTCTAGGCACGAGAAGAGAAAGAAGCTCAGTGAGAGTGAAGTGCAGGAACAGCAGGCAGGTAAACTTGTGTTCGCTCCTCTCAGAGTCTGATGTCAGCAGGTAACAGTAACAGTAGCCTAATGTTCAGTTAATGTGTAGCTGCTGTGAATTTCTGTCTGTCTGTCCTGCTAACCAGCTGAGAAGCGCAGCTCTTGTCTGTCGTGTCTTGGTTTCTTGCCAGACTGTGACAGAACAATGTTGAGTAAAAATACAACTATTTATTATGTTTGATAGATGCAGACGGGCCACAGTGTTTATAAACTGCAGCTCGGAAAAGATGACCGCATTGCACGTGGAAATGCGTTCATATTCACGGCCTAAAAAATTTTATTCACGCATTCCAGCAATAAACATCTGTGAACCAGTCCAGACAGGATGTGAGGGCACTCCTCATACATCATTTTAAAACAAGACAGTGAAGTTTATTTCCAACTCTGGACTAATGCAAGATGGGAAGCAGTGGATTTGCATTACATTGACAAGGGCTTTGCTTAAGTTTGTCAGTGGAGTAAATTTGGGATCATCAGCCAGTACAAGAACAGACTCCAGCCAGTCAGCCCAGCTGATCCACATCCGGCCTCAGTCAGTGCGAGCACAGACCCGGTCCGGACGTCTTTAGCGGGTCCCACAGACCCAGGTGAAACACAGGCAGCCTCAGCCAGTACCAGCGCAGCCAGAGATGAACAGCCAGCATCAGACCCTAACGGAACAGTTGCTGCTTCACCAAATGACCCGGCAGACTGGCCCCCGGTCTTAACAGACTTCATGAGGACTGAGTTAGTGCCCAGAGGTCTGTTCAAATCAGCTCTGGACTTTTCTAGAAGAGGTTTCTATTCAGGCTAATTAAAGAGGGAGGACTGTAGTGAGAGCATTGTTGTGTCAGGTGTGACTGTGCAGCAGCTCTGTTTTTGTCTGTGGCCGAGTGCTAACGTAGCTGCTAGAGCTTTGCAATATAAACATGTGAAAACTGAAGCCAACCTCGCTCTGTGTGGGACTGTGAGTTGCACTTTATCAGAGGTGCAGACGTTAACATGTGGATTTTTGATGAGATTGTGAATTGAGAAGTGTTTCAGTTAGTTTTGACCTCCTTGTCCAACACAACCCGTGCACATGCCCAAAGTCCAAAATGAGGTCGGTCTGAAGGGGGAAACTACTACAAGAGCAGAACACAGGCTAATCCTCCCACAGTATAGGAAATATCCACTTGTACTCTTCCTTATTGTGATTCACTGTAACTTATAATGCTGTCTGGAGTGAATTTAAAAATAAATACTGTGTATAGATTTTGATGTGTAGTACTTTTGATTACTTAAGTATATTTTAAAACCAGGTACTTTTTTACTTTTACTTGAGTAACTTTTTTATGTGGTATCTGCATTTTTACTTAAGTAGGAAAATCGAGTACTTCTTCCACCACTGTATTTACAGCAATAAGCCAAAATATTACATTCAGGCATCATGCCCACAACATGGGACTTACATAAGTTTGCATTAAGTTAGTCAACTCTTATAATTTCACAGCACAAACGCCCACTTGCTCATCACTCTCTCAAGATAATTAATCAACATCCAACACTACGGAATAACGTTAATAAAAACACATGCTTACCTTTCTGTTAATTAAACATCTATATAGCCTCAGCATCCTCTCCCCTGCTTCTTGTTCTGGCAGCTCCGTGTCCATTTAAATAAAGCACTTTTAAATCATCTATTAACTTTCTCCTCCACCAGTATCTCTCCCTGATTTAAAGTTCTGTCCATCATCCTGTCCGGTCCTCACGCTGCTCACGTCTGCTTGCAGGTGCAGCTGCGCGTTAGCATCGCTGCTAACGTAACTTTAACCTTCACTAGCTTTGCTTTGCTCCGAATTTGATTGTTTTATGGCGATTTAATAAGTTAATAAGCTCATGTGCACAAAACGCCAAAGCTTCAATTGATTAACGTATCTCTCTCTCCCCCCTCTCGCTCCCCCTCCCTCTCTCGGTCCACGTAAGTGGACTGGGCGCGTTCCATTTCTGTTTGGGCCGTCTGCCGTAAGATGGCTTGATTCCATTTCAAATTTCTGCCAGTCGGCCGTGAAATGAATCCAAAGGCCACTATTTCTGTTGAGAAAGGGTGTTTTACAGCCTGTGATTGTAAAATATGATGGTGCTCATTTAATTGTATATTTCTAACAATATCTGGCTGAGGATATTTACTTATAAAATCACTTTTGCTAAGAGAAGGGGTCATCAAACTGGACTTTTATTCCCTTATGTAATCCCTGCACTTGTCACATATACCATATATATATATATATATATACATATATATCACATATCATCAGAATGGGCTTTTTATTGTGCATTCAGCCCCCACGTCACATTTCATTTCTTATCTTTATATATTTTCTACACATAATTTATTTGTCCATAGCAAATCCTATAATTAATTTGTAATGTCAATATTTCATTTCTGTTTTATTTCCCATTTAAAAATAATTTATTCTGTATCTCATTGTTATTACCTTTTATTATTTTTATTATTCTGTGTTATGCTTACTCTAGCTAACAGAACAGATTATAATTGTCATGCTGATATAAAATCTTAAAACCAAGAATAAATACATTTACAAACCCATCTTCAGGGTTGTGTAATAGTAGTCTATGCAGTATTGGATGACCTGTAAATAAGAATGAGTTGGTCTTTTTAGCCATAACCCAAGCACTTCAGGCCTTCTTTCAAGCCTCAGATTCGTGCATCTATCAGACCTGTTTTTTTGCTGAGCTATTGAGCTAGGCTAATGAATTCTGATCTGTGAAACCTAAATGTCTCTTAAGGAAAAATGTAATGAAGCCAAGATCTATCTAAAGCAAGTAATCCCAGGGTAAGAGAAGAACAGCAGAAAATAAATCTAAAATTGAGAGTTGTCTGTAGAGACCAGCAAAAAAAAGAGTCAACTGTAAAGTAATAATTTGATCTGTGATCTTTTTTATGGTAACCAGACACAGCTTGGTGACAGCTTACATAGGGAGCTAGGAGAGGAGGGGAAAGTTTATTTTCAGGAACATGATTTGAAAAATTTGACCTAAATGATTTATGAATTTAGTTTTTCCAACACACAGACTACTTTGTGTTAATTCACCTCAGCTGTCTCCACACTGGCCCTGCTCACAATATTTACACATGTGGTTACAGCACTGTGACCTGAGAGGGAACATGAAAACTTAAATATACATGCTTTTGGAGGACAGTGCTTGGACAGATATTGCTACTGTGTTTAACAAATAAATGTTGTTTCTTGTAACCTCTTATTCATTAAAACACACACATACAATAGATGGTGAAAGCGTGCACAGCTTTAGTTGCCTCAGCAGCTACAGGGCAGGGATACAGTAGGCCCAGAGGGTGTGATGTTCAGGGAGCCACTGGAGTGAGCGGCAGCTCCACCTGTATTTGGACAGATCTAACTTTGGCAGCACTTTGGACAGCTGGTCACCAACCTGTTTGACTCCAAGGAGAATCCTCAGTGTCCTGTCTGGTGTTCCTGGCTATGCTACTGAATGGGACAAGATAGAAGACCTCAGCCTGTCAAATACTATGGTAGTCACTGAGCAGCCTCCACAGCCACATCACGCAGCTCGGTCACACGGACATGACCTCTCTCCTGGGCCCTCTTTGCTCTCCTAGTTCCTCAGTGGTACCTGTAGCTGGTCTTAGAGACTCTGTGCCTACACAATAACTCACCAAAGGAAAATTATGGCCTGCATACTAATGACTAATGACACTAAGGATTGCCTTCGTTCCTTAAAAATGGTTTTAGAGAGCAGGGAGAGTTTTACAACAATCATTTTTGGAGAAAATCTTTACTATGATCCAGGATCATGTCCTGTTTTACATAAGATATAAAAACATGTCAGTCACTGAAATGGCAGCTCAGGTACATTTATAATGGCACCCACCTCCACCCTCCCAACCAAAATGATTCACATTTGTTACTTTGTAGATTATTTGATTACATTGCAGGTGCTTGCACAGAGAAAAGCAAAATCCAAGAAGAGATATAGGTGTTTCTTTAATTTCTCCTCAATAGAAAATATTTACTTTTATACTAAGGTGAGACCAAAGGATTTTTTCTCCTACGTCTTAAATTCAACTCAGGAGAAACAACCACATATCATCTCATTTATATCTTCCTCAATCAAAACAAGAGATCTCTAACTGATCTTGAATAAGTCTAATTTAATTTAAGTACCCTGAACATTGCACCATATGAGACCAGAGAAAGAGCCAAAGAAACCTCACATATGATTCCTGTAAATGTTAAGTATTTTCATTTTAGGGGCTTTATACTTTTGCTCCCCTACATTTTTAAATCCTGTATTGTATTTATTGCTGTTTATCTGAACCCTATAAAGTTACTGAGATGAAGAAAAATAATTATTTGTCAATGAAAATATTGCACAACTTTGTTACAGCCAGCATAACTGGAACACCAACCACTGATGTTTGGAGATTAATTCATTAAGGACAGAATGCATGCATGAACTGAGGTACTACAATGTCATACAGAATGAGCACTTTTACTTTTGATACTTAAGTATATTCACTATGACTATGGAATACTTTTATACCTTTTTGAGGACTTGTGATAAATATCTATTTCTACTTTTCTTGAGTAAGGGACCATTGTACTATATTTAAAGTAACTATCAGCTGGATGGTGCACTGGAAAAGTTGTTGCACTTAAAACAGAAGGTACAGTATTCAAAATGTGCTCAGGGCATCCTTTTTTATCTCCTGAGGACAAAAAAGAGCCATTAATAAGACTGAGCAAAGCATCTCCCTCAAGTCTCTTCCTATGATGTCTTAGCCAGAACCTGGGCAAATGTGGAGGGAACACAGACAGTTCTCCTGACAGTGTTGAGGTCCCCCTTAAACCTCCGCTGCCCCATATACAAATACACACAAAGTGGCCTGTACAGTTCCACAGATTCAAGACTCTCTAAAACCACCATTTTTCTTTATACGTCTAAAATTGTATAGATTTTGTTACTAGCTGCATTTCAGATTTAGATGAATAAAATACAGTCAACAATTAAATTACGGTGTTTGCTTATGGTACTTTTATACTTTTAGTTAAGTAAAATTTTAAATATATGAAATTTTACTTCTAACAGTATGTAAAGCCTGGTGTTTCTACTGTCACTGATAAATGTGTTTCTTGCTTTATTTTAAACACTGTAGCCTGTAACACAGGCCTCTGTGTCAGAGCTGAGAAGTGGAGAATATTGTGGTGACTTTGCAGCCTCTCGGCTCAGGCTTAATTAATGGGCCATCAGCGGAGGGACACGCCCCCCTGCACCTGGAACTTTCCCCCCTCCCCCAACCTTTCAGCAGCGCAGCAGAGAGGAGCAGAAGAAAACAGAGCGTGGCCGGAGTTTGGAGAGATTTGTTAGCAGGAGTTTGGAGAGATTTGTTTGAAAAATTTAAAGACGAAGACTTCATCTTAACCGACGCAAGAGGCAATTTCAGAGCAGGTAAGATTTATAGATATTTCTGCTTCTTGTCAAATGATGTTAATGTGCAATATTATTTTGAATGGAAGAAAACAGCAAGCTCTAACTTTAATTGAGTGGCTCCAGAACCGCTCCAGTCAGATCTCCAGCACACAATTGATAGGTACATGGTTTAACATGATGGCAGAAGTGCATATTTAATGGATTTAGTGCAGATGCAACAGAATAGTGCTGTTAAATTGTAAATATTTTTTTCTGTGTAAATAACAATACACTTATAGGCTACTGTGCATGAGGCCGTATTTGCTTTGCGACAAATCCCAGTCTGTTTTTTCTGCTGCCACAGCTGCTTTTAACTCCCCTGTTACTGTCAGTAACAATTCCACCTCGTGTTAGATCCATGCAGAACTATCTCTGGTGTGGTTTTTAGTCTGTAGTAGTACCTTCTTCTTTTAACAAATCTTCTACTAATGCGAAGTAGACAATGTGCTTCCTGTTTATACCGGCACGCGCATGCTCAGTGTAGGCTATGTGGACGGCCACTTCACGTATTCAGAGACAGAGATCCATTCTGTTATGCAGATAAAATGCTGCTGGGGACGGAGATCGTTTTTGGTTTAAATCTCCTTTTAAACAGAAACGTAGTAGTGCGGATGTGGCCCAAGACAGGTGAGCCAACATTACACCTGAGAGAGGACACTGAAGTAGATGTAACACAGTCTCTTTTATTATTATTTTGATCCCAAAGCAGCTCTGTTCTCATGGCTTATTGTGTGAAAATTAAATATTTATCAGCTACTACTTGATTGATTTAGTACCCTTTCCTATTGCCTGTCTCACTCCCACCTCTGTGACTGTCTGTTTAGTTAGTGGAGGGAAAGCTTCTGACAGGGAGAGCTGAATAACAGTTGCCACCATAAAAAGAAGAAAACGTGATGTTTCCTGACAACAGTTTGTTTATAAAATTAGGTAAAATCTGCCCGCAGCCTGCAACGGATTTTCAAAAAGTAACACTTACTTTATAAAGTACACCTGTAAAGTCTTATACAATCCATTACAACAGTGCTGCCACAAAGTCTACTTTAATGATGCCTTTAATCAGTTTTCTTTTTTGACACAGTCATATAGGTGTTAAGTGAATTAAATTTTTTAGCACTGAGGTCATAGTTGGTGAAAATGTTGTACTGGACTACATCATATTCAGATGTGTTTAATATTCCGCCCTACTCATATATATAAACAGGGAGAGCAAAATCACCTTTCAGTGTAACAACACCTTGAACTATAGGCTTAGTAATAAACAGAACTGAATTTACACATTCCTGACAAAATGGTCAGAAACTGAACCTGTTGTACAGAATTGCAGTAGATTGTACAGGTGTCCTGAATAGTCGCTACTGAGTATAAAGCAGTATCTGGAAACAAAGCACAAATGGCACATTGTCTCACTGGAGACTTGAGACGTAACCTCGTATTTATGACAGGGTGTCCAATTCACTTAAAACATGTGTTTATTCTCTCTCTCTCACTGTGTAGAGAGATGTATTATATGATATGAAATGCAGCAGTACTGTATCACTTAATATTACTACTACACATTGTTATTTTTATATTTTGTTCAGAGTATAACATGACATCATTTTCATTATTCTCATTGGTGTTAGGTCCAGGAAGAGATCGCTATGAGTCAAACACAGGTATGTGCCTTTACAAACTCTTTACTCCATCCTGACACTGACTTCTTTCTTCACTGTAAAAGTAGTAGTAGTTGTGATTCAGCGTTAAAGCTGACATTTTTAAATGAAACAATATCAGCTGCAGACCGATAATATAAACAGGAATTTAGGGCTCGGGCAATTCGTCAACATAGTCGATCCAGTGTTGGCAGGATTCCCCCGGACAAGCTAAAGTTTGGAAGTATTTTAGACAGACAGTCTCTGTGATCTGAGAAAAGCTTCACTGCAGCACAACTGTCCACGAATACGTGAAGCAGCATGAACACGTGAGCGAAAGTATCCTGGAGCACTGACGGCAGCACCGCAAATCCTATTTACTTTCTGTCGCCACACGAGCATGGCACATCATCAGCACAAGGACACGTAGTATTTCTTAATCGCTTTCATGTTAAAAGTAATTTTTGCCCCGCTGCTGTCATTGTAGCATAACGTTACACCTCAAGACATCGAACGTTCGGCCGTTTCATATTTTCTGTTTTAATTAACGGCCACATATGAGCGAGAAAACAGCTGAAACTAACATTACAGACGATCTGTGACTGTCTGTACAGTCTGTGAATCCTTTCAATTGTTTTCTTTGCCCGACACTGATGCAGAAATACATTTGATTATCATACTGCAGTACTCAATATTGAAATTAATCCATGTCAAAAACATTAAAAGTTTTAAGTAAAGTAGCCTAATAATTAATGTCTGTTATTGTTGTTATCACAACACATCAATGGCGTGGAAATTTGATTCATTTTAAGATTTGCTGCTATTCTTATTTTATATATATATATATATATACACACACATTATTCTAATGTGCTTCATCAGGATGATTAAAATATAGATTTATTTATTAGGAATGTTTTTGATATTTATTTTGGATAAATTGGTATGTTAATCGAGTAATAGGCAACTTTTTTCCTTTTAGAATACAGAAAATTAGTCGTTAGATTAATTGGGTAATTGAAAAAATAATCGTTTGATTAATTGACTTGAAAAATAATCGTTACGTACAGCCCTAATCAGAAATTGAATATCTGCAGGCTTAGAAGTTGTGATTATTTTACAGTACTTAATCTTAACGCTGTTCCTGAACTTTAGCTGCCAGTAATCTTACTGCTAACATCAGGCGAGATGGATTTATATAGCCTGCAGTGGAAAAGCTACATTTTACAAGGGGTTGGGGTAAACAGCTGACTGAATGGGATATTGCTCAGCACTGGGGATGTAGCGATTGCTGGATTTCACTATTAACCGTGCTTTAAAACGTCACGGTTAATTAATCAGCGTTTCCCACACATAGGGTTTACTTGGGCGGGCCGTCCAGGTAGATTAACAGCTGCCCAAGTAAATTTGGCGACCCATTTTACAATTGTTTTAAAATAAGTAAGTAAAGGTAATACATAATAACTTAAATAATGTGGCAGGTTGTTGGGGAATTAAATATAATTGTGACACTTACAATCAATGCTGTCGCACTGAGATCGAGCTTTCAGTACAACATAAACAAACAAAGCAGGTGTAACCGACAGCACCGCTGCGCTATGAGGCCTATTTTCAATGGCTTGTGCCACGCCAAAGCTTGACGAGCTCGCACGCAAGCAGCAGTCAAATTAGCTGAACTTTTGCGCTGAACCCAGCTTCCACACAGTGCAAATCACTTCTTTTGTGAAAGGTTCTTTATGGAAGAACGTTGTCCTCTGCCGACCTTCAGTCACTGAACATTTAACATCCTGTTGCTTCCTCCTGTCTGTGCTGAGAAAATGTTGCAGGTGTAAAACACTAACAGAACATCAGGAGCTTATAAACTTCCAGAACTGTGGGCTACCAATTACCTGCATTTCAGTTATTAATAACGCTGCATGAGACATGTTCTCAATTTTCATCATTGAACATTCATCATCATTTTCACTAAAACTTATACATGTGGATGAGAGTTGATGACAACAGTTCAGTTTATTCCCCTCCCCAATAACAATTTCCCCTGGGAGATAAAGTTAATATCCTCTTATATTAATAATAATACTTAAATATTATAGTTTTATAATTGTTAATGTAATATTAAAAACCTACTTAAGTAATTACTAGTGTTGTTAAATTAATTAATGCATAATAATCATGATAATCTTGAAACCGTGATTATTCCTCTGACTATAATCGTACCAACAAAATCTGTAATCGTTGCATCCCTACTCAGCACAAGCCAGTCTCTCGTGTTTCAACAGTTTCATTTACCAGTCCTGACCAGCACGCACGCTGTCACCGTGTACACGGACTAAAACTTCTAGTGAAGTTATGGATGTTATATTATGACATGTTAGAACAGTTGCAACATTTTGGTACGTGTGCTTATTCACTTTCTCGCCAAGTGCTGGATGAGAAAAGTAAAGGACTGTCATGTCTATTCACTAAATATGGAGTTAGAGCCAGCAGCCAATTAGCTTTAGATAATATAGATTTATTTATATTTAGCATGCACACTAAAGTGATTTGATCTTCTCAATAAACCCTCAGAAAGAAAGACAATACATGTATTCCCCCAAAAAACTATTTCTTCAAGGTAAATTAACTTTTACGTTAATTGTCAGTTATTAACATAATTTATTTGTATTATTCAACACTATACTACTAAAATGACTATGTAAAAAAGCCTTTGTCCTGAGCATGAACTCAAATCAGTCCCTGCTCGTTCTGTTCTCTCAGACAAAAGTTGATGGCAGATTTCTTTTTTAAATGAAAGTAGAGTCCCAGGCAGAGACTGCAACTTTTTGGCCAATCCTGAGAGCAAGATGTCAGTGGGACTGCAGTCAGTTTGTTGCTGTGCCTTGTCAACTTGCAAAGTTGTAGATACCATGCAGTTCTTGCTGCGACAGTCGTAATGTGGGTAAAACGTTGAGAGTGGATGACAAGTAAACGACCTACTGAAAAATAAGTGGAGTCTGTTCAAAGATGTCAACAGTTTATTAGTCAAGATTCAATTCAGTTACATACTTGTCAGTTTGTGTACTTTGATTGTATTAATAAAGCAAATGGAAATAAGTGATTATTATATTGGTTTTAATGATTAGGTTGTTATGAATGTGGTCATTCATAAAGTAATTCTATGGAACAAAAATTTTATACCCACAAAGATACATTGGGAATTATTATTGTTATGTAATCATAGCACCCTAAATTGTGACAGATTTCCCAGCCCTATCATCAATAGGGATGCAACGATTACAGATTATTGTCAGAGAAATAATCACGGTTTCACGATTATGCATTAATTTTCACTAGTAATAACTTAAGTTGATTTTTAATATTAAATTACATTAACAATTGTGTTTCTATAATATGTAAGTATTATTACTATAAGAGGAATATTAACTTCATTTATTCCCCAGGGGAAACTGTTAATAAGAGGGAAATAAACTGAATTGTTGTCATCAACTCTCATCTAGACATCATTCATGCAGTGTTATTAATAACTGAAATGCAGGTAATTGGTAGCCTACAGTCCTGAAAGTCTAAAAGCTCCTGATGTTATGTAGTGTTTTACACCTGGCAACATTTTTTCAACACAGATGTAACGTTAAATGTTCAGTGACGGAAGGTATTGAAAGGACTATGTTCTTCCATAAAGAACCTTTCAGAAAAGAAGCGATTTGCGCTGGGTTCAGCACAAAAGTACTTCGACTGCGGCATGGCGTGCGGTGCGCGATCCTCTACACAGCAACAAAGTGCCCTAGCGCGGCGCAAGTCGCTGAAATAATGGGCCTCTTTCTGTGCGGTGGGTCTGAAAGGTTACATGCTGCTTTCTTTGTTTACGTTGTACTGAAAGCTCGACTCTCACCGCTACGGCATCGATTGTAAGTGACACGTTCAGGTTTAATTCCCTATACCAACTAAGGTGGGTCTCTGACATTGACAGCTTTGTGTTGGAGAGATTTGTGCAGCGCTGTTCATGAGAGACGGAGAGAGTGAGCGAGAGATGTTGCGCGAATATATACACTGTAGAAACAGTTACACCTTTAGAAGAGCAGTTGATATTCAGTCCTCGTATAATTATTAGTGTGCAATTATCTGATTAATCCTCTGTCAGTACCACAATTTCCACGGACGGTGTTTATACTGTATGTGCAGTCATTATTTAAAAAAGGCCTAACAAAATTAGCCGAGTGTTATATAAAAAAATCTAAACAACACTAACAAGTATGTGAAATATGTTTAACAAAAAGAAAATGAAGAAAGGAAAGAAAATGCTCGCAAAGGAGGTATTGGGTGTGTAATTGCTCTAGTTTTAGTATAGTGAAAATGGTGTAACTGATCCATACAGGCCAGTAACATTGGAAGGTCAAGACAAGTCATTTTAAAACTCCTTTTATTCACCGGCAGTCTTTGTACTCTGCAACTTGGTTTTTATTAGAGCACAGAGTAATAATAAATGACTGTTGCTGTTTTTCACAGGTGAAAGTCTCACTTTCACCTCCACCCCACACACAGTGAAGAGAGGAAGACCAGTGGATAATATGTTTTTGGCAGTAAGGATGCTGTCCATTTAAAACCTGAAACACTTTTCAACTCTCTAACAGTTAACAAATACAGAAGGATGCAGCCTTACCCACACTATATAGTATGAGGTGTTACTTTTTGTATGCTCTTGTTTTTCAGATGGAGGTTCTGACCCCTGCGCTGAGTTAGAGATAAGGAGAACTCACTGATGGTGAGTTAAATTGCTTTAATTATGAAATATACAAAAACTCCTGCCTTTGTTTCATACTTTAACTCAGTCAAAAGACAAGTAGAGTACTACTTTACTCTTACTGTAAGTGTATGTGTACTTTTGTTTGAGTGTTTGTTTGTAACTCTTTTCTAATTTATGATGGTCAGTGTTGCTAGTTATTACTCCTTTAAAGTATTACTTTACTTATTACTGGGTGGGCAATATTAGATTGTGGACGATTAAAATGTCTCCACGATCTATCTTTTCAGAGAGATCATTACTGTCGTGCTACAGATCACAATCTATTTAGTTCTGTCTGCGTCCTCTGCTGTCTACTAAGGCAACACAGTAACTGTTGGGCCTCATAAAATAACATTAAAGTTCCCCGTGTCCCCCAGCTACTCTGTCTCAACTCTCTGTGATTTACGGAGGTTGCTGATGAACAGATGTGTTACTTGTTGCTAAAGTAACTGCTAAGTGCCATTAAGTAGCTGCTGTGATCTTATAAGCTCAGTTAGCCTAGTGGTCGTAGCTGACTCAGCCCGGACTGGGAGCTCGCAGCACCTGGGAGTGTTTTGTGTTTAACGTTACACCTCTACTCAGGCACTGGAGGTTTTAGGCCTCAGCAAGCGGCGCTGGTTTGGGCACCAGAACAGGAGCCAAGCGTGCAACGACACCGCGCTCAGCAGCCTCCCAGTAAACACTGTATGAACGGGACCGAACACAGACTTTGGACAAGTTTGTGCAGCGGTGTTCACGAGAGAGAAAGAGAGCGCGAGCCAGGAGGTGCTGCACGAATATTTGCTCCTCAATACAGCTCCTCGGTCAAACATGATTTTAAATATGCCTAGTAAAAAATTTTTAAATTAATGTGGTGGTCAGCGTTGACAATTAACCAAATTATAGGCTAATTATGGGAAACACTGCTTTCACTACCACCCTGCCTTTGCCCCCAAACAAAGCATCTCTCCCGAGTTATTAACTAATATCGTATTCACAACAGCGAGTATGCTATGGTCTTTACATACGGTACCGCTGAGCTGCCGCACAGTCGTGGATTCATGTCAAGGATGGTGCGTTTAGTAACGAGTTTTTTAGAAAAGTAACTACACTTCACTTTACAATTACACTACTAGTTACAGGGAAAAGTAATATTATTACAGTAAAGCGTTACTGCCCAACACTGATGATGGTAAATATTAAATGTGTTTTTGTGACCTTTAACAATTAACCTTTTTTGTCCCATGGTAAGAGAGTTGCAATCATCTGTCAGTTCTTGGTTGTCACATTTAATTAAAGCACTTTTAAAAATCCATTATACCTGAGGTTTCATCGACTAATAGGAAATGATGTTTGTCTGTTCCTGTTGTAGATGAGACCCCCAGGCTTCCACAGAAGAACAAAGTCAAACATGAGAGAGCAAGAGAGCATGGAGTGAGGTAGAGAGAACTGCGATGTAGAGTGCCTGGAGAAAAGGCCTTGGCTCAAGGGTCATGGAAAGATGTCAAACTTGTGTACAACACAATTGTGACCCTTAGACAAAGCGGCGCTTCACGTATTCTTAAGTATTCAAAAGCCAAATGTTTTTGCCATTTACAGTCTCCTACTGAACTACTGATTGATAATAATCTGAAATTAATCTATCCTGGACCATATAGTGTCAGATGATGTACTGTAAAAAGGCAAGACTAGCCACAATAAGCTAGTGTTCAGCGTTCCTAAAACTCAAAACCAGTTGTAAAAAATTCAAAGGATTATTTTGTTTTCATTGTACTTGCAAGACAGTGTTCCTTGTTTTCAATTGATTGTCTGATAATATCAATTTTCTTCATTGGCCCTCACTTTAATTGGTGAATTAATAGTAGTTATGATACAGTACACTTTACTGTATTTTTGAGTTGTACAAGAGGCAATAGTTTGTTTCTGGAATAATTTATTTCTGTTTATGCTTAATAACAATGGATTTGGGGTGGTGATAGCG